>NC_052636.1:44586490-44886490 GCF_016161935.1 Mauremys reevesii
AGACAAATTACCATTTTTTTACTTCAGGTTTGTTTTTCCCCCTATTCCTGAATGATGACATGAAGAAAATTCAAATGCAGTTCAGTCAACAGGAGAGAATACTCCAAGCTGTTGGACATATTATCAAAGAAACAGTCGTATGTTTAAATCTCCACTCTGAAAAGGTGAACAGCAGCAGACCCCAAATGGGTGCAACTGACCGAAGTAAGTGCACAGGGTAGTTCAGTTGTTTAAGTCAATATTGTCTCAGATGATCCAGGGATAGAATTCCACAGCAAGTGATTCAGAACTAGGAAAACGCCCAGGTATTTGGTTCCCAAGGTATTTGTGACCCAGTCCCTACAGGAGGTTACTCCTGAAGAGATCTCCTAGCTAATCCCAACATTTGGGAAATGCTGTCTGTGATGAGGTGCATCCACCCTGACCTGGCACTGCTAGGGTTAACTGCGCCATGTGGGCTGAAGAGGCCACACCCCCTCACCCTCTCTGGGCATGTGCCAACTGGAGACGGAGTATAAACGGGAGCAGCTCAGCCTGGGCGGACTGAGAACAAACCTATGTTGTTGGCACAGGGTGTCGGGGCGGGGAGAGCCCAGGGCTGGGGTGGCAGGGGCTGTGGGGGTGGGGAAGCCCAGGGCTCAGCAGGCTCCTCTGGCGGGGGACCCCAGGGCTGAGGGTGGGGGCAGCCAACATTTTTTTTTTGCTTGGAACGGCAAAAAACCTAGAGCCGACCCTACCTCCACGCACCGTGAGGTAGGTAGGAGCGGATCATTATTATCCCTACTTGAAAGAGGAGACGCTAAGGCTGAGAAAGGAGAATTGACTTGTCTTAGGTCACACACCCAGCCAGTGGCGGAGTTGGGAATAGAACCCAAGAGCCCTGATTTTCAAACTTACCATCAGATCTTGAATTTCAGACAGTGAATGACCTGAATAAAGTGCTCTGATGAGCTCCAGACCAACAACAGTGATAGTAATTATTCAGCAAGTATTTGAGCAGTTCACGATTCTCTCTAACGTTGCAGTTCTCCTGAGAGACCATTAATGCAGAGAAGCAGCAAAATTCATCAAACATAGAACTGGTTCTGACTTATTTCCTTGCTCTTAAAAGAGAGCACCAAGGACCTGAGTCTCGTCCCTGTCAATAACCCCCTGCTCAGCCAATCAGGGATAGAGACTGAGGACGGGAGGCTGAGGGTTCTCACCAGCGAGCCCAAAGAATGGCCCAGGTGGGGATCACTGCCCGAGCACTATTTCAGCCCCATATTTTTGGGTGGACCTCCCACAGTGGGAGCTGCAGAGCACTCCCCCGCAACACACACACACACACACACCCTCCTGGTGTTGGGAGGGGAACAGGTAAAAGGACAAAGGAAGCAAGAGAAAAAGAGGAGGGAGGAAGAGGGGAAGCAAAAAGAACAAACCCTAATGTCCCCAGTGATTCTAAGGGACAAAATCCCAGGTGCAGAATAAAGTTCTGCCTCCTTAAGCTCGTGTCTTCCATGCCTAGAATTCAACTGTCACCAGATGGATCAGACTGAACAGCTTTCAAACCTCCAGGAGGCTCTTACCTTCTAAACAGGGACGGCTGTTTTCTAGTAAAATCACTAAAAGGGAAGGAGAAAACTTGAAAGAGGTTCCTCCTGGTGCTCACATCCGTGAACCCAAATACTCTCTCAGTCCTCAGAGAGAGACCTGGAGAAGGAGACTTGCTGAAGCAAAGCCACAGGGGTCTCTGAGGTTTCCCTGCCCCTCACCCATGTCCTGCCTGGCTGATGTCAGCATCTCTCTGTGAGGTCACCACCTCCCCACCACCTCTGACCAATAGTCTGAGGTCCTGCAAAAGGCCTTTGTGATGTCACTGCCACACCCCCTCCTTGCTAGGCTAATGTCCTGCCCTGCCTAGGCACTTTGGAGGTTTGAGCTACTCCTGTGGATCACCCCACTCCAGGAGCGTTCGTTCTAGTCAGCAAGCTGGCTAGACAGGAAACATCAGACACTGCTCCCAATGCTACACTCGGTTTTTCAGAAATGAGTCGACTTTATGGCCAGAAGAGACCATTAGAGCATCTAATCTGACCCTCTGCATATCACAGGCCTCCTGTAGGACACAATAGCTACTTTTAAGGCAAACACATTCCAGAAAGGCATCTAGTCTTCATTAAATGACATCAGGAGATGGAGAATCCACCACTTTCCTTGGTAGCTTGTTCTTGTGGTGAATCATCCTCACTGTTGAATTTTTGTGCCTTAGTTGTAATATGAATTTGTCTTTCTTCACCTTCCAGCCATTGCGTCTTCTTATGCCTTTCTTTGCTAGATTAAAGAGCCTTTAAATACCCAATCTTTTCTCTCCATTAAGGCATTTCAATTAAGTCACCTTTCAATCTTCTTTTGATCAGCTAAACAGGTTGAGCTCTTTCAATAGCTCACTAGAAGGCATTTTCCAGTCCTCAGAACATTAGGTGGCTCTTTGCTGCCCCAGCTCCAATTTCACAACATCTTTTTCAAATGAGGACACCAAAACTGGAGGCAGTATTCCAGTATCAGACTCACTGATGCTGTGTCACCTCCTGTGATGTTATTGACATAATCTGTAACTGTATAGATCACCGTTGCGACCACTGTTCTATATTTGCAGCCAATATTACAGTGAAGTGGTCGTGTAAGGGGTCTATGGAGAGGTTCTGATTGGCTGAATATAATGATGCTATCTCTAGATGTGTATCTTTTTTTGTAGTTGACATTATGAATATTGGCTCTATGCTGCCTGTATTTCAAACTTGAGCTCTGCTTCAGGGAATGATACCGTTTGTTTAATTGATGAAAACATAAACTAGACACTTAGAGGATTGGAACTGATTTCAGCTGATGGACAGGTTTGCTAGGTTTTTATGCATTTGGACAGCAAAATGTTGAGTGTAGAGGGCTCTCTGAGCAGGGTCCAGCAGAGCCCCCTCTCCCCTGGTGAAGTACACAGCCACCTCCTCGAAGGTCACCGGCCCCTGAAAGAGCAAGAGTCCAACACTCAGTACCTGCTGCCCCACTCACAGCCCCCCTATACATGGGGGACAGGAGCCAAACAGAAATTCTGGGTGGATTGCAGTCAGAGTCCCACCCCACCCTGCTCAGAGCATCCAGGAAACACCAGGGGAGGGACGAAGCGAGAGCCCTCCTCTCTCCCAGCAGAGCCATCACCCCCCTACTAGCCACAGACTGATTCAGGAGATGGAGCCCCTAGCAGGGTCCAGGGAGAGCTCCCTGGTAGGAAGCCCAACAACCTCCCCATTCTGAAGAGCTGGATGTGAAGGGAGGGGAATCTCCCCTAAGCCTCACTGGTGGGTGCCTCCTTCATATCTCACAGCAGCCGCTGGTTAGTCAGGTCGGGCTCCAGCACTACGAGTCTGGTCAGTTTTCCCAGCCCCATGCAGCTGGGTTATTTTCTGCTCCACAAACTAGAGCATTTCCACCGCCGAACCTCCTGGGTCTGTTCCTAGAATCTAGGCCACATATTAAATAACTCCCAGCAGGTTTAGCACACCCCTGTCCTCCTCCCTTTCTCTACCCTGTGCATTTCCTGCAAACCAGCCTGTGCAAACCTTCCCATCTCCCACGTATTTGCTGTCCCTCTCCCCCCCCCCGGAGGAACCCACCAGCAACCCCCCTGATAATACCTACCTGAACTGGCTCCTCTGCAGCCATTTCTCTCCCCTGTCCAACAAGAGGATGGGATGAACTGGAGTGAAACATGGATGTTATTCTGCAGCCTGGCAGGGCGAGAAGGGCAGTTGTGAAGGTTTCAGAACAGGCTTTAATTCATTTCACAGCATGATTCCCCCAGGCCCTTTCCCTGCAGACAGGCACCCTAGAGTCTGCCATGCTGAGAAAGGCTTCATCTCTTTGTACAGTGTAGACCTGGCCTCTCCTGCCAGGCTAAGCCCACAGAGACATTTTAACCGCCCTTCTCCCTCCCCTCACCCCGTAACAGTCTCTGAACACAAGGCTAGAAAAAAGCAGAACGAAAGGAGTCACTGTGGGGGATCCCCTCAGACACTAACCCCACGGCAGCCACACCCCAGCAGGAGGGATATGGAGTCAGGAACTGGATTTTCCTCTGTCTGATTCTCATCTTTTCCACAGGAAAGTGACTCTACCCAGGGTGCAGCAATACATCTGTCTGGGCAGATTAGAGATCTGGAAATCTCTCTCAAAACTCTTCTCTCCCACAGCCCCTTTCAGTCTCTTTCTCCTTCTATCTCCTTTTCCCCTCTCCCTGCCCATCTGGTAGGTAAGTCCCATTCCTGGGTAGTTTGCTCCCCCATGGCTGGATTTGCTCCTGCAATTGTTAATTGGACGAGAAATGAGGGGGGGGGGTCTGTTTGTGTAGAGTCATTTTAAGGCCAGACCCCAGCATTTTCCCTTTGTTTCTTTCAGTTACTTGAAATGTCTGGATCAGAATTTAGTATTAACAGGGCCCAGGGCTGCCCTAGGGGGCTAGGACCAGCTGGAGAAAGTCATCCCCTGGGCCAGGCAGAGAAGCAGCTTTAATCCAGGTCACTTCCCAGCACAGAACCCCGCTGGGGGAGCAGCAGCTGCTAAGCCTGGTCACCCAGATCACAACAGAGGCTGCAGCCTCTGACCCAGGAAGCTGAACCCCAATATCCCGAGCAGAGAGGGACAGAGCGTTTGAGCAGCTTCCTCCTTTAGCTCTCTGGGAGAGCAGCTAACGAGCCCCTCCTCACAGGGAGAATTGCTAATCTCATTTGCCCCACTGTCCATCCGAGTCCTCCTTGTCTTTCCATACAGTGACTCTGGATTAACAATGGTCTCAATGAAACCAGAGTTCAGAAAGAATGAGTCCAGAACGCTGTGGAAGGGACCATTGTGTGGCAGTGCTGACCCCCTTCCCACCTCCCTCACCCCCCAGATCGAGGACAAGGACTGGGGGGGCACAAATTTTCCAAACAGAACCGAAAGTTCCTGCAGTTTTCAAAAGAGGAGAAAAGCAAAATCTGTGATTTCACACGAACAGTGACTGAAAAGTGGACAGAAAGTTATCACAGTGACAGGGCCTGTGACTGGGGAATGCCCGGCAGTGCTTGGAGCCAGGACTCTGGCACAAGTTGATCAGAGAGAAGGATCATAGTTAGTAGAAGTTCCCAGAGCCCACAGCCCTGAGAGTCCCCAGCCAGGGACCCCAGATACCCCTCAAAGCCCCACCGGCCAGGAAGTCCCACCAGACCATGAGTGTCAGGTTGGGAATCCCAGAGGTTCCCCACCATGAGCCCCAGCAAGCAGGGACCCGCCCACTGGGAACTCAGTCCCTCACTGCCTGCCTAGGACTCCCCCCCAGCAGGATCTGCCATTTGTCTGGGATCCCCTCCCCCACCCAGCGGGACCCCCTGATGCTTTTCAGTGGGACCCCTCACTCTGCTTCCCTGGCATCCCCTGACCTAGTGCCAGGGATCCCCTCCCCCAGCTCTGTGCACTGGGCACGGCAGCGGTCCCAGGAGTCTGCGGGGGAAGCCCAGACAGAGCCCCTGGCACAGCACCAGGCTCCCTCTAACCCCCGTCCCGCCTCCCCAAGAGACGCCCACCCCGGCTGTTCTGCAGGCAACAGGCCCCCAGCGATACTCACCTCCAGGACCCACAGCCTCAGGGCTGGGCACATCCACCCTTGAGCTGTGCAGAGAAAACGTGTCACGAGCTGCAACTGGAGGTGGAAAATCAGACTCCTGGAGAGACCAGGGGGAAATGGGGGAGACGGGAGAGCGGCTCGTTGGCGGGGAAAGGGGCGAATCTCCCCGGATTTTACAGCCCGGGTGAGACACTGAGCGAGAAAAGGGGCAGAACTGGAGAGAATTTGTATCGGGGGCGAGAGGCGAGTGGCACCAAGAGGGACAGGATCCAATTAACCCCCTCCCCTTCGCCCGCGTCCCACTGACCTCCCCACCTTCTCCCCCTCACGACACCCCCACGGACCCCACGCCGGGCCCCGGCCCCCATCCCAGCGGGGGGCGGATCCTGCTGCGGCTCCGCGGGGGCCGAGGCGGCTCCGAGGCTTCGCCCGGGTTCCCCGGGGCAGAGTCACGTGCCCGCCGCCCCCAGCGCCCCCCCGGGGTCTCTCACCCCCCGGGGGCTCCGGGCGGGGCTGGGGCGGGCGGAGCCCGGGGCTACCCGGGGGGCGGGGCCCAGCTGGAGAAACCCCGCAGTAACAGCGGTTAGAACCCTCCCTTCCCTGGGCTGGAGAGAGCGGAAGCGGCCCCGGGGCAGGCTGGGAGTTGTAGTTCCTGTCTCTCCCTGGACCGGAAGTGACGTCGACAGAGGAGCCGGAGCCGGGCTGGAAAGGAGCGTTGAGCGCTGCGGCTCTGCCTGGCTCGCGCGGGGCCGTTGGAGCCTCTCCCGGGCCGGAGAAGGGTTAGTGCCGGTGGAGCTCTGGGCATGCGCAGATCGCGGCGGGAGAGCCCTTCATTAACCGGGGGGGAGGGGGGCAGAAGCAGGTGACCCCCGAGGAGCGGGAGAGAAGGGGGCTGAGATCCTCGGATTTACCGCTGCCCCCTCCCGTGGGGACCCCCTCCTCCCCGTCCTGCCCCCTTTCTCCTAGAGAGCCACGAGCCGCGCCCAGGGGGACCCCCCCTCCCCCAACCCCGGAGAAGGTCCCTGGCCCCCCCCCGATTGTGCCCCCGCTTCTCTCCCCGTCGCCAGTGGCCAGTTCAGGTCTCAGGTTTGGGGGTTTCCCCCATTCCCACCTGCAGGGATTTGTCCTTGTGCGGGTGGGAAATGGTTCCCCCGAGGGATTCCTGAGCTGGGCAGAGGGTGAATGGGCAGAGGCTGGGGGGGCCCTGAGACAGGGACACCTCTGGGCTGCGCTGGGGGCCACTCTCTGCTGGCAACGGGGCCTGGGAAGGGCCAGGAAGGGGAGGAGGAGCAAGTGTCCCCATGGAGCTGGCCCAGCCCCAGGTTTCCCCTCCCAGCTACTTCCCCTCCCCCACCCTGCCCAACCCAGTAGCCCCCCCCCCCCATTCCCAGACCCCACTGCCAGCCCCTCCCCACTGATAGTGACTTTCTCACTTCAGCCCCCTCCTGTCCCCTGTGAAAAGACATCACCCAGGGCTCCCTGCCGGCCATGTGAGTGTGGGGCAAGAAGAATCCCTCCCATTCTGTTGTTGATTCAATATCCTTGTATAATCTCCTCCAATTTCCCATCTTTTCTCTTCAACTGTTAAATGGTGACACACAATCCCCCAGATGTTGGTGCTTCTCTCTTATATTGGCAAATATTTAGTTTGGGCCCCATTTTCTCCTCAGTTCTGAAATACTGATATTGAATTCTCAAAAATCTTCCCTTTTCTCCCTAGGTGTGTGACTGAGATCAGGGCTCCTATCGTACTGCCCGGTGCTGCAGAGACCCCAACTGAGATCTGGGCCCTGTTCTGCCAGGCACTGAAGAGACCCCAGGTGAGATCAGACCCCACTGTTGTGCCAGGTAAAACTGAGACCTGGACTGAGATCATGGGGCCCCCTTGGGCCAGGCAGTGCGACTGCGACCCAAACCGCTGCCTCTATTGTGCTGGGCACTTCAGAGACCTCGACTGAGATCTGTGTCCCTGTTGGGTCTGGCACTGCACTGACCCTAATGAAGATCACACCCCACCACTGTACTGGGCACTGCACAGACCCTGACAGAGATCCTGCCCCCACATTTTGCCAGATGCTGCAGGGGCCCTAAACAAAATCCGGGATCCTGTAATGCCGGGAGTAGCAGAGTCCCTGACTGAGGTCAGGTCCCTGTTGTGCAGGGCTCTGCACAGACACCGAGATCAGGGTCCCCATTGTGACAGGTGCTGAACAGACACCAAGGGTATCTCTACCCTGCCACTAAAACCCCCCAGCTGGCCCATGCCAGGTGACTCAGGCTCACAGGGCTCAGGCGAAGGGGCTGTTTAATTGCAGTGTAGATGTTTGGGCTCGGGCTGGAGCCAGGCTGTAGGACCCTGCGAGGTGGGAGGGTGCCAGATCTTGGGCTGCAGCCCCAGCTGGAACATGGACACCACAATTAAACAGCCCCACAGCCTGAGCCGTGTGAGCCCAAGTCAGTGGGCACGGGCCAGCCGCTGGTGTCTAACAAGTTTGCATGGAGAATTTGGGGCAAAACTGGGAACTGAACCCAGATTGTTTGAATTCTTGCCTCTCCCCTTAACCCAAGCCCAGCGTGTGTGTGTGCAGCGTTGTTTTGGTCTCTGTTTGCCTTGCATTGGCTTCCAAGGGAGACTGTGGAATTTCCTTCACTGGAGGTTTTTAAGACCAGGTTAGAGATGCACCAGTCTGGGAATGTCTAGGGATACTTGGTCCTGCCTCATCACAGGGGGCTGGAGTAGACACCCTCTCAAGATCCCTTCCAGGCCTACACTGAAATAATTCTCTTTTGTGCTGTGTCCTGTTCTACGCTGAGCTGTTTTGCATGGGGCCATTTGGAACTGTGATCGCACCATGTTTTGTAGCAGTTTTGTGGTGCGTTGTTTTGCCTCAGCTTGTTTGGTGCCTGTGCTGTGTTGGTTTGAGTTGAGCTATTTTCCATTGTGTACTTTTGTCCTAGGATGTCGTTGTTTGCATCTGTTGCTTTCTTCTCCTTTGTATTGTCATTTTATGCTGTGGAGTGTAGGTTGTGTTTTTTTCCCCCCTGAATTGCCTGACGTTATGTTGTGGTGGGTTTTATTCTGTATGTTGGGTTTTTATACGTATATATCGCATCGCATCCTAGACATGTAGGGCGTGATAGGACCTCAAGATGTCATCAAGTCCAGCTCTCTCTGCCGAGGCAGGACCAAGTATCTGTAGATTATCTCTGACAGAGCTTTGTCCTACCTGTTCTTAAAAACTTCCATGGACAGAGACTCCCCAGCCCCCCTTGTAAGACTATTCCCGAGTTGACCTGCCTTAGCTCTGGGGACACCCACACAGATTGTAGTGGTGAGAAGCTCTGGAGAGAGAGGAGACCCCAGTGAGTGGCAGCTGGGTAAAGAGACTGAAGTTGGGAGGAGAAACATTGACGTGTCCAAGGTCACCCAGGCTGTCTGTGACCGAGCTAGAAATAGTTTCTAGTGCCACCGTACTGCTGTTTCTGAAGGTCTCTGCCACCCTGGTGTTTTAGGCACTGGTGCAAACCCTTAGTACAGACAGAATTTACACTAGTGCACTCTGATTGGCACTGGTGCACCATGTCCCAGTTTGAAGGTTTGAGGTGGGGGCGGGGAGAAGTGACCTCACAGAGGCCTGGGGCTGGCTGAACAGTGCAGCTGGTAAGGGAGGGGCAGCAGTGAGTGCTGGAGGTATGAGCCAGGAGCGCAGCCCCACAGGACTGGACACTGACTTCTCCTGACCCAGGGGACACCCCCCCAGCGAGGTGGTTTGTCTAGGGATGCACAAGCTGTCTTGGCAGGGCAGCTCAGCTGCAGTCCCCGCACGCCTCTTCCTGCAGCCTAATACAGTGTGCTCGGGGGGCCTTTCCAAGCTGCGGGTGACGGGGCTCTGGCATTAACAGGGTCTGTTCCTGGCTCTGTCACAGACCTGTTTACTGACCATGGGGAAGTCACAGCCCCTCTCTCTGTAACGCTGTCTTCAGTGACTCGAGCACGAGCAGCAGCCTCAGGCAGACTGGTAAGAAGCAGGGAACAAACCCCAAATTGGGTGTGAGGTCTGTATGGAGATTTCACCAACCAAGTATCCAGTGTAAACGCTTCAGGCACTGTAACAGCATTAACATGGAATCACAGACAATCCCCTTGGGTGATCCCATATATCTTGCCACGCAGGTGAGCTCACCTTCGTGACAGATGATCCCTTATTCCAAGGGTTCTCAACCTTTTTCTTTCTGAATCCCCAATGATGGAGATTCCACAACCTCTCTAGGCAATTTATTCCAGTGCTTAACCACCCTGACAGTTAGGGAGTTTTTCCTAATGTCCAACCTAAACCTTCCTTGCTGCAATTTAAGCCCATTGCTTTTTATCCTGTCTGCAGAGGTTAAGAAGAACAATTTTTCTCCTTCCTCCTTGAAATGACCTTTTATGTACTTGAAAGCTGATCATGTCCCCTCTCAGTCTTCACTTCTCCAGACTAAACAAACACAATTTTTTCATTCTTCCCTCATAGGTCATGTTCTCTAGACCTTTAATCATTTTTGTTGCTCTTCTCTGGACTTTCTCCAATTTTTCCACATCTTTCCTGAAATGTGGCACCCAGAACTGGGCAAACATTTCCAGTTGAGGCCTAATCAGCGCGGAGTAGAGCGGAAGAATTACTTCTCGTGTCTTGCTTACAATACTGCTGCTAATACATCTTAGAATTATACTTGCTTTTTTTGCAACAGTGTAACATTGTTGACTCATGTTTAGCTTGTGATCCACTGTGACTCCCAGATCCGTTTCTGCAGTGCTTCTTCCTGGGCAGTCATTTCCTATCTTACATGCGTGTAAGTGATTGTTCCTTCCTAAGTGGAGTACTTTGCATTTGTCCTTATTGAATTTCATCCTGTTTACTTCAGACCATTTCTCCAGTTTGTCCAGATCATTTTGAATTTTAATTCTGTCCTCCAAAGCACTTGCAACCCATCCCAGCTTGGTATCATCCACAAACTTGATAAGTGTAACAGAGAGACTCTGCTGCTGGGAGGGTTTCACCATGTGTCAGAGGGTTACACCCTGGTGGGAGGGGGCTAGGCCTGTACTGGGATAAGGTCACTCTGTGCTTCACAGTGTGGCAGAACCTGGAATGTCCATTAGCAGGGAACAATGCTGGGGGGAATCGACATGTGGAAAGGACAGAAACCCTATCTGAATTCTCTCACATTGCCCTTCTCACCCTGGCAGGCTACAGAATAACGTCCACATTTCGCCCCAAATCATCCCCTCCTTCCAGCGGGAAGGGAATGGCTGCAATGGAGCTGGCTCAGGTAAGGGATTCTCAGGGAGCTGGTGGTGGGTTCTGCTTGGAGGGAGAGGAGCAGTAAATGTATAGGAGGGTGGGAGGCAGGAACTATCTAGGGTGCGGAATGGGAGGGGACAGGATGTGACAAACCTGCTGAGACTTGTGTACTCTAGGGTGAGATGGGTTGTCACCCCGGTGTGCAGTCTGGGGGGCTTCTGGGAACCGCTGTGCCCTCTAACCCTCAAGCTGGGCTGGCCCTTCTGTCACGGAGTGTGGGGGAGTCTGGTCCTGCACCCCTCTGCCTGGGACTCTCAGTGACTCTCAGCCAGCCAGTAAAACAGAGCTTGGAGGCACAGCCAGGACCCCTCAATCAAGCCCTTCTGGGGTCCAGGAAGCTTTGTCCCCTAAATTCCAACCACCCAGCCCAAAACCGAAACTAAACTCCCCTCCCTCCAGCTGTCCCCTTCCTTTGTCCACCTTCCCGGGCAAAGGTGTTGACACCGCTCCCTGCTCCCTGGCTCAGGTTACAGGCTGAGCACTTGTCTCTCACCTAAAGTAATCCCCGGCTCTCCCATCCCCCACACAGACAGCCCCTACTCCATCACACCTTCTCACACTGCTTTGCTGGAGATTCAGCCAGCCTCTTCAGGCCCTGTTATCACCCTACACAACAGCAGGTGGCGCCATACACCCAACTAAGCTACCTGAGTGCTTTACCTGAGCCACTCAAGGAGAGAGAGAAGACAACAGCCAATTTCCCAGCGATAAGTGTTAGCTTATCAAAAGCAGATGACTTACCAAATGACCAAAAACTCAAAGCCTAACATACTAGATGGATAGAATTTGAATTAGCAATTTCTCACCCTGACTGATGATAGAAGCAGTCCCCCAAGTTTCCATACACAAGCTAGAAATCTCTTTACCCTGGGACCAGCACTTCCCTCAGTTCAGTCTTTGTTCCTCGGGTGTTTCCAGGAGTTTTCTTGTGTGGGGAATGAAGCCAAGAGATGATGTCACACCCACCTTATGTAGCTTTTCCATATGGTGGGACCCCTTTGTTCCAAACTCAGTTCCCAGTCCAGTTTGTGGAAAAATACAGGTACCAAAATGGAGTTTAGTGTCAAATGGTCTGGTCACATGCACTAGCATGTCCTGCTGAGTCATAGTAGCAGTGTCTCATAGGCTGGCTGAAACATTCACAAGAAGGCTCAGCTCTTCCATGGTCCATTGTCTTTGTTGATGAGCCATCAGCTCTGTCTGGCTTCTTTGTTGTATCTGAAAGGCTCGTTGTGACTGTTACCCAGAGTAAGCACATTTGAAATACAGATACAGAGTCAATATCCATAACTTCAGATACGAACATGATACATGCACACAAATAGAACAATCATTTTCAGCAAATCATAACTTTTTCAATGACACTGAACATGATGCATCTTGCACAAAATGCATCATAATTATGTCCTAATCATTTGATAATCATACCACTATGCTGAATGTGGGGTGTAGTGTCAGGGCCTAATTTCAAGGCAAAGGTGTTGGGAATGGAACTTCCCCTCTTTGTGGAACAGGAAATAACCCTCCAGCCAGGGCTGGGAAAACTTCCCAGACTCCCAGTGCTGAACCCTGAACCTACTGACACTTCATTAGTTACCACCAAGCCCGATCTTTGTGGCAACTGCAAACTTTATCAGTGATGATTTTATATTCTCTTCTAGGTCATTGATAAGAATGTTAAATAACACAGGGCCAAGAACCAATCCTTGTGGGAACCCCCCAGAAATAAATCTACTCCACCATGGTTCCCCATTTACAATCATAGTTTTTAATCTATTTAATGTATGTTGTGTTCATTTTGTATCTTTCTAGTTTTCTAGTCAAAATGTTGTGCTGAACCAAGTCATACTCCTTACAGAAGTCTAGGTATATTACATCAATACTATTAGTTGCACCCAAACTTTTTAATCTCATCCAATAAGGATATCCAGTTAGTTTGATTGGATCTGTTGTCTCTGAACCTTTGTTAATTGGTACTAATTACATTACCCTCCTTTCATTCTTTATTAATTAAATCCATATTCGCTGCTCCATTATCTTGACCAGTATCAGACTAACACTCTTGTAATTAGCTGGGTCATCTCTTTTACACTTTTAAAATATTGGCACAGCATTAGCTTTATTCCAGTCTTCTGGAATTTCCCCAGTGTTCTAAGTCCTAATTATAATCACCATTAAAAGTCCATCACACTCCTCCACCAGGGCTTTCAAAACTCTTGGATACAAGTTATCTGGACCTGCTTATTTAAACATGTCTAACTGTAATAGCTGCTGTTCAACATCCTCGTGAGTTATTGTTGGAATGGAAAGACTGTCATCCTCAACGTCTTATATGACTTACATCATCCGTTTTTCTCCAAATCCAGGAGAGAAATATTTATTGAACACTTTTACCTCTTCTACATTATTTTTGATAATTCTGCCATTTCCATCTAGTAATTTGCCACTTCCATTGTTAGGATTAATTTTGTACTTAATATACTTTTTAAAAACTTCCTTCTTATTTTCATAAATTGGTCATTGATCTCTGATAGCTTCCCTTGCCAACTTTCTACAATTCTGACCTTCTATTCTTTACTATTGACTTCCCCTTTCTTCCATATATTTTATTTGGAGAGTGTTGGGATTCCTACCAGGGAGCCACCAGCAGGGTCCAGAGACAGCCTCATCTCCTATATTAAGCTCTGGCTAATAGGTATGTGATAAATGTGAAGACGCTGCCTCCGTCTGTCAGCTGGGAGACACAAAGGTTCTCTCTTTCCACCCTCTGATGCCGCCTGGCTGTTCTAGGCAAGGTGGGGTGGGACTCTGTTAACATGTGCCTCCCGGAGCTTCCATTTCCCTGGTGCAGCTGTTCCCTGAATAGTGGGGTTGTGGGTGGGGCAGCAGGTACTGAGTGTTGGACTCTTGCTCTTTCAGGGGCCGGTGACCTTCGAGGAGGTGGCTGTGTATTTCACCAGGGGTGAGGGGGCTCTGCTGGACCCCGCTCAGAGAGCCCTCTACAGGGGTGTCATGCAGGAGAACTATGAGACGGTGACCTCGCTGGGTAAGGAGTCCTGTCCCCTGGGTTATTAGAAGCTGTGGGGTCTCTGAAGAACCTGAGCAGTAATAACTTTATACCTTTATTCGCCTTATCTCCCACCCACTAGAATCATTTTTGGACATGTGCCTTTTTGGTGCCGTCAGTCATTTTAAAATTGCATTTAATGTGTCCTTATTGGCTATATGAATAACTGTAGCTTTCATGCCTTTCCCTCATTTTAAGAGGAAAATATACCTCCTGTAGAATTCTAAATTGAGTAAATAGGTGTATGACTCATGCATGGCTTGTGTGACAGTCAGATGAGCTCCTCTTTCGATAGGAGAGCGTATAATGTTGCCATTCAGGACCCCACGGGTGAAGGGAGAACAGAGCTGTGGGAGGGGAGGAGAAGGGGGGAGTAGATAATTCTGGGGTGTCAGGACATGGGGAGGGTGTGTGCAGGATTAGAGCTAAGAAGCAGCAGGGAGGGATGAGGTAGTGAGAGACGAGGAGGGAACACAAGACTCTCCCAAGGTGCCGGCAGGTGGTGCTGGCTGAGAGTAATGGGAAGAAGTGGAGGGGAGTGTGGAGGAAGGGCACTGAGGAAGTGGCTCAGCCTCAGGTGTTGAAGCTAAGTGGCCTGTCCTTGTGGAAGAGTGGGAGCCCTTGGGTGTCTAGTGCACTCAAGGGGCACCTCCCAAGGACTGTTTAAAAGCCAGGGCATTGCAGAGATCCTATGGATCCATGACAGTGTGCCAGAGGTTCAACCTTATGGGGAAAAGATATAAAACAAGAAAAGGATCTAAATGTGTGTTTACCATCGCTCCCTCTCAGTCCTCATGGGAATCCCTGATCCGTTCCAAAGTGTATTAAAACCTTCCTTAAAGGCTCACCTCTTGGTTATCAGGTCATGTCCATTTGTTAGAGGGTTTTCCCTTCACCCTCCCACTTCCTTGGTTCTTGTCACGCAGACAGCAAGCAGCGAAAGACCAGAAGTCTGAAGCACAGATAATGCGATGTTTATTGGGGTTATTTCCAAGCAAGCATATTCCACTGCCTTAATGAACTTACACCTAGAAAAATAAATTATGCAGCAGACAGAAACAATTAGAGAACCAGACTGATTAACAAGGTAAAAGTGGTGGCCATAAAGATAGAACAATACAGAAATGAGGGTTTCACAACCACAACCATTGAGAAGGGATTTATTGCCAGACAGGCTGCTGTCAGACTAAGTTTTTTTTAACCACCTTAAGATCTGTTTCTTTATCTGGTGCTGATGGGCGCTATCGGGACAGGATCGTCTTCCTAACAGCCCAATAGCACCTTATTTCAGTGTGACTGGTTTGGGATGTCAGGATGTGACCCTTCGCTTCACAGCTTATGGCTGCCCCTGGTGCTGAGCCAAAGGCCTTAGCCTAAGAACAAGACCTCAGACTATCCTAGTGAGAGAAGGCCCATTCACAGGCAGACTGTGATTTTGATTCTTAGCTAGACAAAGTGATAAAAATACCCCTACGTTCTTAAAGTCTAGGCTTTACAGGCAGGCCTGAATATCTCTATTCTAACAGTGGGTTCTAGCCCTTCCCCCATTCTGTGTCTGTCTTGTCTATTTAGATCAGCGGTCGGCAACCTTTCAGCAGTGTTGTGCTGAGTCTTCATTTATTCACTCTAATTTAAGGTTCCGTGTGCCAGTAACACATTTTAATGTTTTTAGACTGTCTCTTTCTATAAGTCTATAATATAGAACTAAACTATTGTTGTAAGTAAAGTAAATAAGGTTTTTAAAATGTTTAAGAAGCTTAATTTAAAATTAAATTAAAATGCAGAGCCCTCCCCTTGGACCAGGGGCCAGGACCCAGGCAGTGTGAGTGCCACTGAAAATCAGCTCGCTGCCGCAGGTTGCCTACCCCTGATTTAGATTGTAAATTCTTCAGAGCATGGGCCATCTACTGTTCTCTGTTTGCACTTTGCCTAGCACAATGGGGACCCACTGTTAGTTGGTCCTTAGGCACTAAGGTAGTGAATATGATTTGTTATAATAGTAACTCTCCTGCCACTTTGAGCCAAGGAAGATGCCTTGGGATGCGTAGCCTTATTTGGAGTGTGTTAGTAATGTTGATTTGATTTATCAAATTGTAAAACAGGTAGAATTACAGAGTTACAATTGTATTACTGTTATTCAAGAGATACATATGATGATACAATATTATGTGCTGCAAACTTTGGTTATATTCACCCCCTGTTTTGATAAACTGGTGTTGGCCTCACCTCTGGCGGTTCCGGTTTCACACCTCTTGCAGAGGAAACTAATGCAAAGAGCTGTCAAAGCTACTTCAGAATTTATTTTTTAGCTCAACTAAATAATCTGATACACAAACTAAAATAACATTTAGAGAGACCAAGCTTAGCTGAGTCCCTTTTGAACTTAAAGTTTGAAAAGAAAATAAGTGCGGCCTATTACTGGTTAATAGCTGTCGTAGATGGATAGCATGAATACTTAGTTGAATATGGTGAAGTGTAGTGAAGGAGGAGGAGGTCAAGGTGGGGGCGGGGATACCATAGTGCGGTAGGTTACCTCTTTTATAGAAATAAATGCTGGAAATCCTTCCTCTTATGCCTAAATTTCAGTCTTCCCCCATAGAAATGTTAGGGTATGCTTACTCCATAGGGTAGTATGTGTGTGCGTATGGATGGCAGATATCTGCGCACTTGTGGGGTACTTGTTAAGTCTGTGAGTACAACTTTGAAAAATCCCCTTTGCTATTCTTCATTGTCTGTTGGTCTAGGTAAAGGGTCTTAGACCTAAGCGTAGGCACTTTATTTGGGTATAGGAAAAACAGTTCCTTTTCTGGGTAAAAGGGCACAGGATGTAGCTATGCTAACTTTGCTTTAGCTTAAAGTGCAGGTTTTTGGCCTGTAGGTTTCTTGCATTACAGCCAAACATATTTTTAATATGAATTAATGAACCTATCACAATACTGTACTTATAAGAAAAGAGATATTGATGCAGGCAAGCAGATGAATCCTGAGGGCTACAGATGTTACTGCCTAAAAATGAGATGGGGTTAAAACTATGGAATATTCTTTGAGACAAGTATCCCACAAATTCCACTGACCTCCCGTGTTTTCTTTGCCTGCAGTAGGGTTTCCAATTTCCAAACCTGATGTGATCTCGCAGCTGGAACGAGGGGAAGAGCCGTGGGTCCTGGACCTCCAGGGCTCTGAGAAAGAAGTGCTCCCGAGAGCTGCCTTCGCAGGTGAGGAATCAGTTAAACAATTCAACAACTGCTTAGGAATGCAGGAAACATTTGGGCTGCCCTACAAAAGACCCTGTGAGCTCTTCAAGGTCAGGATTGTTCCCTGCAGATGTGGAATCATTATGGCAGATGTCACTCATGGCTTCCCTCCTATTCTGACTGACAACTGGCAGCAGGTCCCTCCCCGATCTCACTTTCCCCTGAGAGTTATGGTGCAATGAGGACCCAGAACTGATGGCTTCCCCTCTTCTCTGTGGAAGGGTTTGGGGAAAATCAGCACCTGAT
This sequence comes from Mauremys reevesii, assembly GCF_016161935.1. Lineage (NCBI taxonomy): Eukaryota > Metazoa > Chordata > Testudines > Geoemydidae > Mauremys > Mauremys reevesii. Next base: position 44,604,041 of record NC_052636.1, read on the forward strand.
AGGTTTGATCTCTCCCACATGTATTTTGGTTTGTTCATCCCTTTTTCCATTCCTCTCTCTGACATTTCCTTTTTCTCAGGCACAGGGAGTGACCTATGTCTGGATTCTCTCTGTCTCCCATCCGGCAATGGGATGGTGAGTGAGAACGAGGAGGAGAAACCCCAGCAGGAAGACACTGTGCAAGTAGATCCACATTGGATGTTATCAGGAAGATCCACAGGGAATATTTCCAGGAGTTGTGCACTCCCAGAAAACACAAAAGCCTGTGAGAGTCAGCAGAGGCCAGAGGAAAACTACAGTAGCCACTCAGCCCTAATTCCACGCAACAGAATCAACTTGGAAGAGAGACGCTACATGTGCCATGAGTGCGGGAAAAGCTTCGGGCAGAGCTCTCACCTTATCAGACATCAGAGAATCCACACAGGAGCTGCCCTACACATGTTCTGAGTGCGGGAAAAGCTTCAGGTGGAGCTCTCACCTTATCACACATGAGAGAATCCACACAGGGAGACACCTACACATGCTCTGAGTGTGGGAAAAGCTTCAATCGGAGCTCTGTCCTGAGCGCACACAGGAGAATCCACACAGGGGAGATGCCCTACACGTGTTCTGAGTGCGGGAAAAGCTTCAGTCGGAGCTCACACCTTATCAGACATCGGAGAATCCACACAGGTGAGAAACCAAATGGATGCTCTGAGTGCGGGAAATGCTTCAGGGATATTTCAGCCCTCATCTCACATCAGAGAATCCACACAGGGGAGAAGCCCTACATGTGCTCTGCGTGTGGGAAAAGCTTTAATCAGCGCTCAAACCTTATTACACATCAGAAAATCCACATGAGAGAGAACTGTTATAAATCCCTTGACTAGGGCTGGCCAAAGTTTGTTTTTTTTAATTACATTTGCTAATTCCCACATAGTGATTTTTGCACCATCTTCACCGTGGTGTCTCAGCTCCACCACATCAGTTGCCTGCTTCTGCCTTTTGCAGCTCACCCTTCTTTGGGGTCAGTCCTGTGATCTTTTCTATCAACTCCTTTCCTTTGAGTTGAAGGAGTGTGTGTCCCTCCTGTCAGGAATGTTCATCAGCTCCAGGTTGGGGGAGAGAGGTTTGAGTCCAACAAGCTACACTGAGGCTAAAACTACCTGTGCCTGACATTCACTAGGGCTGTACATGACATTGGCTGCTCAAGTTAGTGATCTTGGTGTAACAAGACAATTATAGTTGGAGAACAGATGCAGCCCAGGTGCAGTGGTTGGCATTAGCTTCCCCCTTGACCTGACCTAAACTCCATCCCTTTCCCTAGTCTAAACAAACCCTGAGCATCACGGTTATACTGTTCCCCCATTTCACAGCCATTGTTAGTCATCGAGTTCAGTCTTGGGGAAGAAGTTGTTTCACTCCCAGTTGCTCTGATGTTGGTTCAGGTTGTGCTGCGGAGCAGATATTTTTACTACCATTTTTCTCACTTAAAATATATTGAACTATAACAAAGAGCAGGAACAGGGCAGGGATAGGGGAAAATGTCATTTCACCCTCTGGAACAACAGAAGAAGATGGGGTAAATCAGAGGGATTCCCTTATTCCCCATCACCATCCCAATCCCCCTGTTGTGCAGTTGGTTAGGTCAGTATTTTTTCTAAAGGGCTGGGAAGAGGATTCCCTCGTAAATAACTTGTAACTAAACAAAGTGCCCAGGCATTGGGCTCCCAAAGCCGTTGTGGCCCAGGCCCTGCAGGAAGTGGCTCCTGAAGAGATCTCCTTCCTCATTAGCTGCATGTTGCCTATTATCTGGGAAATACAATCCCTATCGAGGTAGAGATGGGGAAAATGGAAGTGACTTTTCTCTTCAGCTCACCCCTGGGAGATGCTGCAAATGTGTAGAAAATGAAATCCGCGTTGAATGTGATATAGCTGCAGAAAGATACCTATTTTTACTAGAGACCTGACATTTGTTGTCTTACAGGGATTCTAAGTCGCACCTGAATTTAGTCCCTAATTTAAATCTGTGCCACCAGATTAAAGAAATAAAAGGGCATAGTTGGGGGAGTTGTACCTCACTGTCATTACTGATCTGTTGTGCGGTTGGTGAAGAATTCTATGCCAGAGAAGTGTCAAATTACTCCAAGTAAGGTCAAAGATTTGACAAGAGCTCAGGTAGAAATTGCAGGTACTAGTGGTTGATTTTCAACCCTGAGATGGAAGCTATGGTGACCTGTTGCCCAGGTAAACTATTTTTAGAACCCTGCTCCCTAGTTAAGTGGCATTGATCATACTCCTGAAGGACGCCATGATTAAATTGGGCACAACTGTCTTTTACCATTTGGATCCAAAGTTAGATGAAGCACAGAGAGAAACAGCTGATTCCTTCAGAGCCATTCCATGCCTACGGGTCCCAATCTGCCTTGTTGGACAGGAAGCACTTCCCTGCTGGCCAAACAATGGTAGCCAATGAGGGAATGTATCAGATGCGAAGTTCAGACTGCAGGATACTTGAATGCTGCTTCCAGAGTCTGTGGTTTAGTCCAGACCTGCACAACTCATAAAGCGTCGAGGGCAATATTACTCCAAAGAAAACAGCTGAGGGCTGAAACCCCCCCGGCCTCACCGAACACCACCCCTTAGCGCTGCCGAGCCCCTCCCCGAAAAAATCCCCCCCAAGCGCCGCCCACCCCGTGGAAACAAACCCTCCTTCCCTAGCACCGCCCTGGCAAAACAGTGGCATTGAACCTCACTAATATGTTATAGCGGGTCTCTAAGGTAGTATAATTAAGGTAAAAGGAAAATGTCTTTTTGCTAGAAGTAGAATAAGATCTTTCCCCCACTTGATAATCAGTCGCCCTGTGGAGTGAATGAGGTGGGACTGAGGAAGGCAGCACCTCCAGACAGCTGCACCCCTTGGAGAGGGGCTGGGAGCCAGACCAGATCAGCAGAACAGGTCAGCCACTGACTCATAGCTCGTCGTCTCAGTCCCCTGCTGCTGGCTCACCAGCCCACCCCACTCGCCTCCTCAGCCCCCCCCCCTTCCATGCTGTCGGCTCACCCACCCCTTCACCACTGCCCGCCACTCGCCTCCTCAGCCCCCCTCCCTCACCTGCTATTGTGTCATACAGGAGGCCTGTGATATGCAGGGGGTCAGATTAGATGCTCTAATGGTCTCTTCTGGCCATAAAGTCGACTAATATCTGAAAAACTGAGTGTAGCTTTGGGAGCAGCGTCTGATGTTTCCCTGTCTAGCCGGCTTGCTACCTAGAACGAACGCTCCTTGAGTGGGGTGATCCACAGGGAGTAGCTCAAACCTGCAAAGTGCCTGGCCAGGGGCAGGACATTGGCCCAGCAAGGGAGGGGTGTGGCAGTGACATCACAAAGGCCTTTTGCAGGACCTCAGCCTATTGGTCCAAGGTGGTGGGGAGGTGGTGACCTCACAGAGAGTTGCTGACATCAGCCAGGCAGGACAGGGGTGAGGGGCCAGGGAAACCTCAGAGACCCCTGTGGCTTTGCGTCAGCAAGTCTCCTTCTCCAGGTCTCTCTTTGAGGACTGAGAGAGTATTCGGGTTCACGCACGTGAGCGCCAGGAGGAACCTCTTTTCAGTTTTCTCCTTCCCTTTTAGTGATTTTACTAGAAAACAGCTGTCCCTCTTTAGAAGGTAAGAGCCTCCTGGAGGTTTGAAACCTGTTCAGTCTGATCCAGCTGGTGACAGTTGAATTCTAGGCATGGAAAACACGAGCTTAAGGAGGCAGAATTTTATTGCACATCTGGGATTTTGTCCCTTAGAATCATTGGGGACATTGGGCTTTGTCCTTTTTGTTTCGCCTTTTCCTCCATCCCTCCCTCCTTTCTCTCCGTCTCTTGCTTCTTTTGTCCTTTCTTCTGTTCTCCTCCCAACACCAGGAGAGGGGTGTGTGTGTGTTGCGGGGCAGTGCTCTGCAACTCCCACTGTGGGAGGTCCACCCAAAAATGTGGGGCTGAAATAGTGCTCGGGCAGTGATCCCCACCAGTGACCTGGACCATCCTTTGGGCTCTTTGGTGAGAACCCTCAGCCTCCCGTCCTCAGTCTCTATGGCTGAGCAGGGGGTTATTGACAGGGAGAAGACTCAGCTCCTTGTTGTTCTCTTTTAAGACCAAGGAAATAAGTCAGAACCAGTTCTGTGTTTGATGAATTTTGCTGCTTCTCTGATGATCCACTCCTACCTACCTCACGGTGGGTGGAGGCAGGGCCGGCTCTAGGTTTTTTTGCTGCCCTAAGTCAATTCTCCTTTCTCAGCCTTAGCTTCTCCCTCTTTCAAGTAGGGATAATAATGATCCGCTCCTACCTACCTCAACACACTCGCTCTTCCCCAAGACACACACTGTCTCTCCCCACGCGCACACAGTCTCCACATTGCAGTTGAAAAGCAGCTGGCAATCTAGTAGGATGCCCATGGAACAACGGGAGAGAGAAACCTGCATGACTGCAAGTGCAGCCATGGAGACACCACACACCGGCCTTGCCTAGCTGGCAAGAATCAAACCTCCACAGAAACACCCTGTGGCTTCTAACCCAGCTCCCTAAGGCCTCAGCCACAACCACTTAACACAGGGGCCTTTCTACACTCTGGTTCTGTTCTCACCCTGCACCACCTTCACCCCTAACCCCTGCACCCCCTCCTGTGCCACCAGCCACTGCCCCTCTCCTGCACCCCCTTCACCCTAACCCCTGCACCCCCTCCTGTGCCACCAGCCACTGCCCCTCTCCTGCCCCCCCTTCACCCCTAACCCCTGCACCCCCTCCTGTGCCCCCAGCCACTGCCCCTCTCCTGCCCCCCACACCCCTACCCCCTGCACCCCTCCTGTGCCCCCAGCCACTGCCCCTCTCCTGCCCCCCTTTCACCCCAACCCCTGCACCCCTCCTGTGCCCCCAGCCACTGCCCCTCTCCTGCGCCCCCTTCACCCCTAGCCCCCGTGCCCCCTCCTGCACCACATGGGGACACTGACCTGTGTGCATGGAGCAGCTGGCATTGCTCCTCCCTGAAACACTGCTCCTCCGGGCACCTCTAGGGGCTGGGGGACGGGGCGGGGGGGGCGATAAGTGACATCATCCGAGCTCCCTGCATCCAGGTCACTTTCCTCAGCCGGGCTGCGTCAGGGGAGGGCAGAGAGCAGCAGCTTCTGATGCTCCCCTCACAGCCCAGCCCAGGTGGGGAAAGTGACCAGGACGCAGGGAGCACATAGTGTTGCTCCTCGCTCCCCCCAGCCTCTGTGGGGCCACGGAGGAGCACTGGGGCAGGGGAGAGCAGTGAGCACCTTTGCACGGCCACACGGTGCCCTTTGACCCCCCTGGAGCCCTGGGCGGCTGCCGGGGGCCCCACCCCTAAGGCCGTCCGAGATCCCCAGCACGAACAGCAGAGAGACAGGGAGACTGGCCACACACTCTGTCCAGCCATTGCCATTGCAGGAGAGAAGGTGTCAATGGAATCGAATGCCCTGGCTCAGAAAAGAGACACAGGGAGGTTTTGCTGTTCATGGATCCATGCAAAGGACATTGTGTGTCTGTGTGAAAATAGGGAGGGAAATGAAACACCCGCCTGGTGGTGCCCAAGGCAGAAGGGACCCCTATGGGATTAGAACAGGACACGTTCTCAAGCAGCATGTTTCTTACTCTGCCCATCTGTCAGGTTTGATGATTATCAATGGAAATATTTTGCCATTGGGTCGTGTGTTTACACAGAAATTGACATTTACCAACAAACACGTAATTCTCCCAGTCCTGCCTAGCCTGCCGGGGGGGAGTGTAGAAGGACAGAGTCACTCTGCCCATTGCCCATGCCAGGCCTGGGCTCTCCATGCTGCCCACTTCCCACAACGCTGGGATCCTTCCCTGAGCTCCCCCCAGACCTCTGCCCCCCACCCCCACTGCTGGGCTCCCCTCCCCACACTGTCCAACTCCCCTGCTTCCAGGATCCCTCCCCACTGCCCTCCTCCCCGCTGAGCAAAAGCTCGACATTATTCCAGGGCCGCCCACAGGATTCAGGGGGCCTGGGGCAAAGCAATTTCGGGGCCCCTTCCAGACAAAAAAGTTGCAAACCTGTAGAATACTGGATTCCCGTGGGCAGCGGCGTAGCCAGGGTCTCACATGATGGGAAGCGAACTCATAAAAAAAGGCACCACCCAACATATCAAATTACTAATTACATCTTCTCCCTCCCCCTTCCTGCCCTTCAGAACCCCAACACCCCCACTCCTTGTCCCCTGACTGCCCCCTCCTGGGACCCCGGTCCCTGACTGCCCCCTAGAAGCCTACCTGTCCCCTGACTGCCCCAACCCTTATCCACACCCCTGCCCCCAGACAGACTGGCAGGACTCCCACACCTATCCAACCACTCCCCGCCCCCTGACAGGACCCCCAATATACACCAAGACACACCCCGTAATCCAAAGTGGGGGGGAGGGGCAGGGACCACGCACCGCTCCTGCCATTGAGGGTACATGGGCAGCTGCTTCTGCCTTAGCACCTGGCTCTAGTGTGTAGCCAGAAGCCCTTGTGAGCAGGCAGAGGGATGCTGCTAGCAAAGGGAGCATTTGATTTTAGAGTCTGATCCAAACAGACCCAGCAGAGAACCCAACACTAGCCCTGCCTCTGCCATCCCAGCACAGAGCCCATAAACAAGAGAGGCAGAGACGTGCTCAATACAGTGCATGGGGTGGAGAGGGAGCACAGACCAGGGACTGGGCATGGAGAAAAACCACAGAGAGGGAGAGAAGGAGAAAGTGAGGCAGGAGGAGAAGCCAGGACTGTGTCTCTGGAGGGAAGGTGCGTTTGGATGCAGCATGTTAATGAGCCCCTTGCAAACACAAGGGAAAGAAGCAGGAAGGGATTGCAGAGGACAAGCCGGGCTACTCACTCAGTCTCCCTGTGAGGCCCTGTGACATTGGGTAGTAGGGCCCAGGAAATGAAAATCTCTTAACCACACAGAATTGTTAACTGCTCCCAAATCCTTTTGTGCCACGGCTGCAAGCTTAGAAGAGCTTAAGCTGTGAGCTGCATGGACGGCCTCAAGAAACCTCTCTTGTGCGGAGCCTCAAGCAGGTTTGCATTGTGTGACCCCGATGAAAAGCCCAGCAGAGAAAGCTTGCAACTTTCCCAGCTCTTTCAGCCGCGTTTGGGGCCTTTCAATCACTCAGGCTGCATCTTCCAAAAAAAAAATGCATTAACAATACAGCTCAGGCAAGTGAGCCGGGGGCCGTGCAGGCTGCCTGGACCAGCTGATAGCACTTCCCACTAACGGCTGCTTTTCTATGCTTGTGTTTTGCTGTTGGACAGAGGCCCAGACTTCCTCCCATCTAACCCCCCCTGCTCCCTGACTGCCCCAGCCCCCAGAAAGTCCCCCCCCGAACCATCCAACCCTCCCCTTGCTCCCTAACTGCCCCCCAGGACTCCTCTTACCACCCGGCAGCTCGAGCCGCTGGCTGCCTCTGGAGCCAAAGTTAAACACGTGCCAGCACACAGCCCCTCCCCCGCAGCGTGCTGAGGCAGCGTGTGTGTGTGTGTGTGTGTGTGCAAGGGGGGGTCTGGCTGCTGGAGGCCCAATGGGAGCAGCTCAATCAGGCCCCGGCGGCCAATCAGCAGTGCTGTACTCTGCAGGGGCGGGGGGAAGGAGACGGGGAGGAAATCCAAATCTTTCCACCTTATTCCATAGAATCATAGAATCTCAGGGTTGGAAGAGACCTCAGGAGGTATCCAGTCCAACCCCCTGCTCAAAGCAGGACCAAAAACCAACTAAATCATCCCAGCCAGGGCTTTGTCAAGCCTGACCTTAAAAACCTCTAAGGAAGGAGATTCCACCACCTCCCTAGATAACCCATTCCAGTTCTTCACCACCCTACTAGTGAAAACGTTTTTCCTAATGTCCAACCTAAACCTCCCCCTCTGCAACTTGAGACCATTACTCCTTGTTCTGTCATCTTCTACCACTGAGAACAGTCTAGATCCATCCTCTTTGGAACCCCCTTTCAGGTAGTTGAAAGCAGCTATCAAATCTTCTCTTCTGCAGGCTAAACAATCTCAGTTCCCTCAGCCTCTCCTCATAAGTCATGTGCTCCAGCCCCCTAATCATTTTTGTTGCCCTCCGCTGGACTCTTTCCAATTTATCCACATCCTTCTTGTAGTGTGGGGCCCAAAACTGGACACAGTACTCCAGATGAGGCCTCACCAGCGCTGAATAGAGGGGAATGATCACATCTCTCGATCTGCTGGAAATGCCCCTACTTATACAACCCAAAGGCAACTTCTGCCACTAAGGTGGCTGGGGCTCCCGAGCCGGGGACTTCAGCCCCACATCTTCTGCCAGGGTCCGGGGTTCTCCTGCCTGCCCCAGGGGGGCTCCTCTCCCCCTCCTCCCCGCAGTGCAGCTCCTGCTGGGGCCCGGGGCTTCTCCTCCCGCCCCCCCAGCTCGGCTCCTCTCCCCCACCCCCTGCCGGTATCTGGAGCTTCTCCGCCCCCCAACCTGCCCCAGCCCCAGCCCAGCTGGGCTCCCCGGGGCACCTGCCGCTGCTGTGGCCGGAGCCGAGCCTGGCGGGCAGGGAGCAGCGATTCACGCGGGGGCCCTAGCAGAGCCCCCAGCCCGAGCGGGGCGGGGCAGCCCCAGGGGAGCGGGGGGGGGGCTCTACTGCTGCTGGCCCCGCCCCCCACCGACCCCTGGGGCTGTTTGGGGGGGGGGCTCACTCAGCCCCCCAGGAAGGGGGGGAGCAGCGGAGCGGAGCCTGCCCAGCAAACAGCTGATCGCAGCCGCGCCCAGGCCGCCCCTGGGGAAAAGCTCCGCGGAGGAGGCGCCACAAGCTGCCGGCAGCGGGTCATTCCCGGGGGGCCGAGCACCCGCCTGCAGCCGCCGCAGCCTCCCCGCCCCCCCGGAGCCCCCATGGGAGGGGGGGAGCAGCCTCCCCAGCCGGGGCTCCCCCCATGCGCACGCCTGGGCCCGGGACACTCACACACACACTCTGCCCCGGGGCTCCCCTGGTGCCCAGAGACCAACCAACCCCCCGCCCTTCCCCGCCTGCAGCTCCGGCCTCTCCCCTCCCGCCCCGCCAGCCGCACCCAGGGGAGCCCCGGGCCCCAGGCTCTGTCCCCACCTGGAGCCCAGCGGGGCCGGGGGCAGCTCCTGCTGCAGCTGAGAACAGCGGCTCCGCTCCGGCCCGGGCGGCTCCAGCGCTGCTGGCAGCACGTGGCCACCAGGGAGCAGCTGCTGAGCCTGGGCTCCTGCGTCACAATGTGCCAGAGCCCCGCCCCCAGGAGCTGCCCCGCCCCCGGGCTGTGCCAGAGCCCCGCCCCCAGGAGCTGCCCCGCCCCCGGGCTGTGCCAGCGCCCCGCCCCAGGAGCTGCCCCGCCCCGGGCTGTGCCAGAGCCCCGCCCCAGGCGCTGCCCGGCCCACGGGCTGTGCCTGAGCCCCGCCCCCAGGAGCTGCCCCTCCCCCGGGCTGTGCCAGAGCCCCGCCCCCAGGAGCTGCCCCACCCCTGGGCTGTGCCAGAGCCCCGCCCCCAGGAGCTGCCGCGCCCCCGGGCTGTGCCAGAGCCCCGTCCCAGGAGCTGCCCGCCCCGGGCTGTGCCAGAGCCCGCCCCAGGAGCTGCCCCACCCTGGGCTGTGCCAGAGCCCCGCCCCAGGAGCTGCCCCGCCCCGGGCTGTGCCAGAGCCCCGCCCCCAAGAGCTGCCCCGCCCCTGGGCTGTGCCAGAGCCCCACCCCCAGGAGCTGCCCCTCCCCTGATCTCTGGGTTTTCTTCTTCCAGCTCCTGCCTCCTACTTCCCAGCACCCACCGCTCCCAGCTGGTCCCTTCCTGTGTCTGCAAACACCCCCCGGACGGGCTGCAGCGCTCGCTGGGGCTGGCTCCAGTGGCTCAAGTTGCCTCCATCGCTGCCTCACCTGGGGGTGGGGGAGGGACGAAGAGAGGAGATGGGCCCAGGGTGTGAAAGCAGAATTAGGGGGCAGGGAAAGAAGGACAGTTTGGAAAGGTGGGTTTTTTGTGGGGGAGGGGGTGATCCAGATGGAGTCAGAAGCAGTTGGGCAGCAGAGGCTCAGGGAAATTGAGGCGAACCCCCTGGGTGTCCCAGTGTTGACCAGGGATTGTACAGCACCTAGCGCAATATGGGGTCCCAGAGACGTAACTAGCTATTTTTACACCCAAGCCAAGAATATAAAATTGGCCCCCCGCTGTGACACCCAGCCCCCTTGAAACACCCCCCCAGCGCCACCCATCCCTGTGGAAACACCCCCCCCCAGCACTGCCCGCCCCACAGAAACAAACCCTCCTTCCCCAGCGCCGCCCGCCTGAAACAGCTGTGGGCCGAAGGGAAGGTTTGGGAGGAGAAGAAACGGCCCCCATAGGGTGACCAGCTCACACCATCACACCCCTCTTCACCCCCTAGCCCCCCACTGGCCTGCTGCATCTCCTGCTAGTCAGTGCCCCACCCACCACTCGCCTCCTTTCACCTCCTCCCTCCCCTGCCAGAAACCCCCCTGCCTGCCCCTAGAGCCCCTGCTGGCTCACTGCTCACCTCTGTGCCCACCTGCCACTTGCCCACCCGCTCGCCCACCTGCTCCCCACTTGCCCCCTCACCCTTCCCCCCCAAGTGTAAAGCCTCATTCACAGACCCAGGGGTCACTATATCACTGCACACAGCAGTCACTCAATGCGGTTGTAGATAAATCTCTGCATTACGCATTTTTGTATAACTTGTCTATGACTTTGTATTGAACCTTGGTAATATGTTATATGGGGCCCCTAAGGTAGTGTAATTAAGGTAACAGAAAAATGTCTTTTTGCTAGAAGTGGAATAAGATCTTCCCCCCCTTGGTAATCCGTCGCCCTATGGAGTGAATGAGGTGGGACTGAGGAAGGCATGGAAGGCAGCACCTCCAGACAGCTGCAACCCTTGGAGAGGGGCTGGGAGCCCGACCAAGGCCAATCAGACTTGGCAAGTGGGCTGGCTAGAGAAGAGCCGACACACTGACGGCCTCGGGGGTTAGGAGCAAGCACCTTCCTGTGGGAACCCCCTCTGTGCAGCACTGGGACAACCCCCAGCCCAGAGAAAAGCAGCAAAAAGGACCAACAGACACAGTCCCAGATTTTGAATCTGGGAGATTTGCCCCTTTCCATCCACCGACTCGCCGCTTGCCTCCTCATCCCTCCCCCCCGCCAGTATAAAGCCTCATTCAAAGACCCGGGGGGGGTCGCTATATCACTGCTCACAGCAGTCACTCACTGCAGTACCAAACATTAAACTACTGAAAATGGCGCCCCCCTTCCCCCTCCAGCCACTGACTTTTTGGACTGGAAAGCTTTCCCCCAGATCTCCCCTTTAGAAGACATCCCCAGACAGGCTGAGGGATACTGCTGTGACCTCACCTGGCAGCCCCCAAAGAAGGAATTGGGGGGACTGAATGGACAGGGCCCCTCTCTAGCTGAAGCCTGGCAAGGGAGGTACGTGGATCCCACCAGAAGTTAAAATGAAAAGTGAGGGAGGGGAGGCTCTGCTGGACCTGGGCAGCTCTAGATACAGCACCAGGCATGTAGGAGGATTTCCACTCCTGAGCCATGGAAGCAGAAATTGACTTTTCCTTTCCAGATTTAGCTAATGTTCAGAAAGGGAATCTAGCGCCTGCCTTCCAGATTTGAACACCTCAGCATTCAGGAGCGCTCGAGCTCAGTTTGGGCAGCTGTTACTTCATTTCTCCCAAATCAAATATGCTGATCTACTGTCATTTGCTGTAGAAAAAGTAGGATAAAATTGAGCAAGAAATGCTTCCCAGTGGTTTTTAGGACTGGAATTGCTATTTTCAACAGCCATTGCCTTTTTTCTTCTAGTTTTATTTGTTTAAAAGGAAGACACTGATATTGCACTGGCAAATTCCCCATAGAAACAAAGAATAATAAAGGCACCTCAACTTTTCCTCATTTATGGAGGACAGTCTTACAATATGCATCCAGATCTCGTCCAATCACACAAGCTGAAAATTGTTCCACTTTACTGCAGTTCTATAACCATGCGGGAACCAGTCCTGTCTGTGTTCTGTGCACATCCAAAATTCCTCCTGAATGACCCGCCCTGGGAGCAAGTTACCAGTGACCCAGGGCTGGGACGGAAGGAGGGTGCAGGTGGGGGGGAGCCCAGGGTTGGGATGGCAGGGGGTGAGGGTCAGGAGGGGAGACCCAGGGCTGGGATGGCAGGGGGTGTGGGTGGAGGGGGCAGAGCCCAGGTCTGGGGCGGCAGGGGAGTGTGTGGGGGGGCCCAGGGCTGGGGTGGGGACAGCCAAAGTTTTTTTGCTTAGGGTGGCAAAAAACCTAGAGCCGGACCTGCCTCCACCCACCGTGACGTAGGTAGGAGCGGATCATTATTATCCCTACTTGAAAGAGGGAGAAGCTGAGGCTGAGAAAGGAGAATTTACTTGTATTAGGTCACACAGCCAGTCAGTGGCAGAGTTGGGAATAGGACCCAAGAGCCCTGATTTTCAAACTAACCGTCGGATCTTGAATTTCAGACATTGAATGACCTGAATAAAGTGCTCTCAGATGAGCTCCAGACAAGCAACAGTGCACAGGAATTATTCAGCAAGTATTTGAGGAGAACTGCAATATTAGAGAGAATCATGAACTGCTCAGAGACCATTAATGCAGAGAAGCAGCAAAATTCATCAAACAAATTCATCCTCCCTGTCAATAACCCCCTGCTCAGCCAATCAGGGTAGAGACTGAGGACGGGAGGCTGAGGGTTCTCACCAGAGAGCCCAAAGGATGGCCCAGCTCACTGGTGGGGATCACTGCCTGAGCACTATTTCAGCCCCACATTTATGGGTGGACCTCCCACAGTGGGAACTGCAGAGCACTCCGATGCAACACACACACACACACACACACACACACACAGACACACACACACAGACACACACACACACACACACACACACACACACACAGCGAGGGATGGATGGATGGAGGAAAAGGTGAAACACAAAGGACAATCCCCAATGTCCCGTGATTCTAAGGGCCAAAATCCCAGGTGCGTAAAAAAATTCTACCTCCTTAAGCTCGTGTTTTCCATGCCTAGAATTCAACTCTCACCAGATGGATCAGACTGAACAGGTTTCAAACCTCCAGGAGGCTCTTACCTTCTAAACAGGGACGGCTGTTTTCTAGTAAAATCACTAAAAGGGAAGGAGAAAACTCGAAAGAGGTTCCTCCTGGCGCTCACGTCCGTGAACCCCAATACTCTCTCAGTCCTCAGAGAGAGACCTGGAGAAGGAGACTTGCTGCAGCAAAGCCACAGGGGTCTCTGAGGTTTCCCTGGCCCCTCGCCCCATCCTGCCTGGCTGATGTCAGCATCTCTCTGTGAGGTCACCACCTCCCCACCACCTTGGACCAATAGGCTGAGGTCCTGCAAAAGGCCTTTGTGATGTCACTGCCACACCCCTCCCTCGCTGTGCCAATGTCCTGCCCCTGGCCAGGCACTTTGCAGGTTTGAGCTACTCCCTGAGGATCACCCCACTCAAGAAGCGTTCGTTCTAGGCAGCAAGCCGGCTAGACAGGGAAACATCAGATGCTGCTCCCAATGCTACACTCAGTTTTTCAGAAATGAGTCGACTTTATGGCCAGAAGAGACCATTAGAGCATCTAATCTGACCCCCTGCATATCACAGGCCTCCTGCATGACACAATAGCTACTTTTGGGGCAAATACATTCCAGAAAGGCATCTAGTCCTCATGAAATGACATCAGGAGATGGAGAATCCATCACTTTCCTTGGTAGCTTGTTCCTGTGATGAATCATCCTCGCTGTTGAATATTTGTGCCTTAGTTGTAATATGAATTTGTCTCTTTTCACCTTCCAGCCATTGGGTCTTGTTATTCCTTTCTCTGCTAGATTAAAGAGCCCTTTAATACCCAATCTTTTCTCTCCATTAAGGCATTTCAACACTTCAATGAAGTCACCTTTCAATCTTCTTTTGATCAGCTAAACAGGTTGAGCTCTTTCAATAGCTCACTAGAAGGCATTTTTCTCCAGCCCTCAGGACATTTGGTGGCTCTTTGCTGCCCCAGCTCCAGTTTCACAACATCATTTTCAATTGAGGACACCAAAACTGGAGGCAGTATTCCACTATCAGTCTCGCTGATGCCGTGTCACCTCCTGTGACGTTATTGACATAATCTGTAACTGTACAGATCACCGTTGCGACCACTGTTCTATATTTGCAGCCAATATTGTAGAAAGGTTGTCGTGTAAGGGGTCTATGGAGAGGTTCTGATTGGCTGATTATAATGATGCTATCTCTAGATGTGTATCATTTTTGTAGTTGACGTTATAAGTATTGGCTCTGTTCTGTCCATAGTTCAAACTTGTGCTCTGCTTCTGGGGAACACCCCAGATAAGTTGGTGTCAGTTCTGCCTAGCCTGCTTGATGGCCCATTAAGGAACATCAGCTACACAATTGACCCACTGAGAGAAGGCAGATACGCCTTGTGACTCAGCAAGGTCTGCAGGGACCTGCCTATGGACAGAACTCTAAGGTTTTCTATGCCACGTGCTGGATAGAGTGTCCTTGGGACAAAGAAAGCAAAGACCACATGGCAAGAGACTATAAAAGGCTGATGCCTCGTCTCCATCTTGTCTTCAATCCTGCTTCATACCTCTGGAGGGACTTTGCTACAAACTGAAGCTCTAGACAAAGGACTGAATGACCCATCCCAGCTGTGGATTGACTCCAGAGACTTGATTTGAATCTGCAGTTTATTCCATCACTGTTACAAGCCTGAACCAAGAACTTTCCCATTACTGTATGTGAAGGGTTAAAATCCATGTGCATTTTATATAACAACCTGGTCTATGGATTGTGCCAGTTCTTTTCCAGACCTGAAGTCCAGACTATGGTCTAGCCCACTATGACTCTTTTGATGGTTTAAATTACACTCACGGGCACTGAGGATAGTTACTGAAAGTTTGGGAGTTAGGAGCTGATAGGTCAGTGGTCCGGTCCCCTCACAGATGATCCCGTCCCTCTGGGACAGGGGCAGGTCTGAGCTCTCACACTGAATGCTCATTGTGGCTGCCAGAATCTGTGTGCAGCTCGTTTAGTTTGCACGGAGGGTTGAGTCCTGCTTCATGCACCATGTGTGAGAATGAAAATCCTAAACCACCCTTTGAAATAACAAAAGCAGCAGGACGTGTTATTGTCCCTGCCCCAAAGCAGACAGACCGATGGAGAAATGCCATTGAGACCAGGGTAATACTCCACTGCCGTTCTACCTTTTTTACTTGCTAAACTCCCTCCCAGCCTTGTTGGGTCTCAGAGCCCAGTACTGAGCCTGAGCCGAGATGTCTACACTGCAAATTTACCACCCCACAGCCCAAGCCCCGGGAGCCTGAGCTGGTATGGGGCAGCCGTGGGTGTTACATTGCAGTGTGGACATAAGCCTATTGTGTTTCATTTCTTAGGTTCTGCTGCCATCGTGTGGCCATTTCCTTCCCCTCCTTTCTGTCCAAAGTGCAGAGCCCAGTTCCTCCAGGGGGAGAAGGACGTCTTTCTTCTTCCCTTCCTCAACAGCCCCCTTCCCTGGAGAGCCCTTTGCTGGGGTATGGGTGGGGAACAGCCATTTCTGAGGATTAATTTCATATTAATGGTGTTGATCTATAGATTTTACAGCCAGACTAGATCACTAGGTACCTCTGCTCTGACCTGATTCAGAACAGAGTCCAGAGAATTTTACCCAGTGACTCCTACATCCACCCCAAGATCTTCTGGCTGAACGAGGAGGGTTCATTCAGAAAGTCATCGTGTTTGGGTGTAAAGGTGTGAAATGATGGGGAAATTGGCCCCTCTTTCAAGTTTAAATGTTGTAACTTCTACATCTAGACCGGGGTGGCCACCCTGAGCCTGAGAAGGAGCCAGAATTTCCCAGTGTCACTGCCAAACCTGCACCTTTGTATGCAACTACTGAGTCAATTATGAACCTTCCCATCATTGTCCTTTGCTCTTAACCCTGAGGCTATTGCCCCATCATTGGGGCCATTTCCCGCCTCTCTTTCATACAGAAGCACAATTTTCCTTGCACAGACACAGGAACAGCAAGATCTTTCTCTGTCCCTTGTGCAAAGCAGGGGGCCAAATTCCATGGAAACAATGGACAAGCAGGGGGCTCTGGGCACATCCAGCCCTGGCCGTGAGATGTTCCCTCCCCTCTTTCTTTATGCCCCTGTTGCTATTTCATGGATTGTCTGGGATGGGGGAAAAGCTGAGTTCACTCCAGGTGGAGGGGAAAAGAACCCTGAAAATCTCAGGACCCAACCCTGCTACCAGGATCACTGAGGTGCTGGGAATCTGCCTGGGAAAGGGACTGTGTGAATTGTCAAGGTGGGGAACGAATAACAATCTACAACTAGATCCACCTCATTAACCACCGACACAGGCTAATCCTGCTGCCGATAGAAGGGAAACTGGGAGCCATTCTTTGCTGTTCAGCCATGGAAACAGTGACCCAATTGCTCCGCAGTGAATGTGCTGGGGAAAGCTGGAGTTTACAGGCAGGTGGAAATAGCAGATCCTAGAAACACCTGGAGCTCCCCACACCACTTCTGCCACCAGGGTGAGGTGTTGCGCTGCTCACAGCATCCCCCACCATGACCTTGCAGCAGGGGATTGCCGCACCCCCAACCCAATGCAGGGGAGAGGGCTGAGTGTATCTCTGCACCCTGAGACCAGGGCAGCCACTCTCTCTGCCCCACACATAGAATCTGGCCCTGCTGAAAAGTGACCCCTATGAACAAGTCACCTCCAGGAGAGCAGGATTGGTCCTCAGAGAGGGGAATGGGCTTCTCGTGAAGCTTATAGGTCACTGGATGCTCTGGAAACAGGAGGGCTTTGAGTGTAACCCATAGCAAACACAACCTGCTAGGGGATGTAGCTCAGTGGTTGAGCACATGCTTTGCATATATGAGGCCCTGGGTTCTATCCCCAGCATCTTTATGATCATTTTTCACCCTGCTGCTTTGCTCATGCCCAGAGGGGATGTGGCCCACCAGTCTCCCTGCACCAGTTTCAGTCCTGCTCAGTGAGGGGCAAGTGACAATTGCATGGAAGGTCTGGGGGGGTTCTGCTCCTAAGTCACCGCGGTACATTTAAGATTCCCACCCGCTGTGCTGCTTGGGACAATGGTAGATGAGAAGGGCGAATCCTCCAGCACTGGAGGGAAAGGTCCCATCTGCACAGACTGAGAGGCAAGGAAACAGAGGGGCAGGGTAGAGAGAGGTCAGTGATTTACTCCCAGCAGGGGACACTGTCTTTTTGAGTATCAGAGGGGTGGCCGTGTTAGTCTGGCTCTGTAAAAGGGGACAGAGTCCTGTGGCACCTTCTAGACTAACAGATGTATTGGAGCATGAGCTTTCGTGGGTGAATCCCCACTTCGTCAGATGAATGGAGTGGGAATTCTGTGCCTGGCTTGCCAACTACAAAAGCAGTTTCTCCTCCCTTGGTGATCACATCTCAACTGCTAGAAGAGGGTCTCATCCTCCCTGATTGAACTAACCTTCTTATCTCTAGACTGATTCTTGCCTGCATACTTATACCTGCCCCTGCAAATTTCCACTATATTCATCTCACAAAGTGGGATTCACCCATGGAAGCTTATGCTCCAATATGTCTGTTAGTCTGTAAGGTGCCACTGGACTCTGTCTTTTTGAGGCGAGTGCTGCTGGCTTGGGATGGTGCTGACGATGGATAGAAAAAAGGCTGGAGTCAATGGCAGATGGGACCACAGAAGGGGAAGGGGAATGGCAGCCCCACAGAAGGTCCTGGGTGCTCAGATGCCCCCAGTTATTGCACCTAGACAGAGAAAAGACACCGAGGGACCCAGCCCCCCTACAGTGATCCCATGGACAAGAACCTGGTTAGGAGTGGGGTGAAGGTTCCCTCTGGGCAAAGGGGAGCTGAAATCCCTCCGCATCCTGGAATTTAAGCAACGAAAGCTTCAAACCCTGCATGGGTGTGGGCTGAGGTGCATCAGCAGACGGTTGGGCAGGAGGTTTGTATAATTTTTGGTGGTGCCCAGAATGGGACCAAGTCCTGCCCCACACACCTGCCTAAGGCTCTGGGAAGGAGTTTGGTTGTGGGAGGGAGAGGGGTTGGGCTCTGGGAGAGTTTGGGTGCAGGGTCTGGGCTCAGTCAGGGGGTTGTGGTGAAGGAGGCAGTGTGGGGGGCAGGCTATTGGAGGGAGGTTGGGTGCAGGTGTGGGGTCTGGGCTGGGGTAGGGGTTGCAGGAGACGGTGAGGGGTGCAGCATTTACCTCGGGCATCTCCCGAAAGCAACCCGCAGCCCCTAAGCTGGAGGGCCAGAGGCGTCTGTGCACACTGCTGCCCGCAGACTCCACCCCTGCAGCTCCCATTGCCACAGTTGGCAGTTGGGGCGGGGGCAGCATGTGGAGACCCCCCCACCCCCACAGTTGTTCTTCTCACAGCTGGCTGATGGGGGGCAGCAGGGGATCTCCCAAATCTGGGGGAATCTCTCTGTGCCCCACTGTTAGTTCTCCATCCTGTCTCCCCCTAACCACACACACCACTCCCCTCCTCATTATCAGTGTTTTAGAGAGACCCCTCCCTCCCTTTATGGGATACAGACTCTCTGTGACAGAGACTGACTGGGGCTCCTCTCTGCATGGCCCCAGTGGGGAAGGAAAGAGACTGGGGGAGGGGGAGAAGATGGGCAGAAGGAGTCTAATGGGGCAAAGCCAGAATAGAGGAGATTTTCTTCCTGTTAAAATGTACTGGAGTCTCATCGCTGAAAAGCTGCATCTTGAGTTAAGTTTGAACCAGCAGCCTTTCAATTACCAGGCAAAGGTGTGAACCACAGAGACTGATAACTGCCTGCTTCCCAAATGTGTTTAAAAAACATCTTCAGGGGTGCAACTGGTTAGTGCAGGGGGGCCATCTGTTGGGGTTATGAGTTCAAGCTTTCTCTCAAGCCCTTGTTTCTCTTACCTGTGTAGTTTGTTTTGCCTAATTCATATACAAAGTGCTATACTAGAAAAAGGAGAGTAAGTTCTAAAATGTAGAGGTGGGTGCATACTTTAGAAACATCCCCCCTGTGCTGCCATTAGTTCCAGCAGATTGTTCACTGGAAGGGCAAATTGATTTCTTTGCTGCTGAGAAAGAGGCCAGGACAGGACTGTGGGCACCAGAACTCTCTGCTTCTTCCAGCTCCTTCCCTGCTCCAGTCACTGCTGTAGGAGGATCCTATATGCACTGAGCCTAAACATTTTCCTGGGCCTTCTTAGCATAGTTGGCAGCATGTCAGTCTCATACTCAGTAGGTCCTGAGCTCACACCTCAGAAAAGACAATGGTTTTCTGCTCCTGCTTCAGATTTTCTAAAGGAAATCAGAGAAAAGAAGCTATAGGAGAGTGGTTCCTAGACACTCTAACACACACAGATTTTTCTAAGGCATTAACTTTTCCTTCTCTGTGGAGTTTGTATTCTCCATAGAGCAAAATAAAACAAAAACATGCAAGTCTAAGACTAATACAGTATGAAACTCAATACAGATAAAATCTCACCCTCAGAGATCTTCCAATAAGCTTCTTTTGCAGACTAGACTTATTTCTTGTCTGGGCCCAATCTTTTCACCTGGTATAGTCCTTGTTCCAGCTCAGGTGGTAGCTAGGGATTTCTCATGACCTCAGCCACCTTTCTTCTGTTCCACCCCCTTATACAGCTTTGGTACAAGGCAGGAATCTTTTGTCTCGCTCCTGGGGAAAAGCCCCAGGTTTAAGATGGATTCCTGTACCAGGTGACATGGCCACATGTCCTGTGAGACCCCAAGCCTTCATTGTTCCTGGCCTGACTCACAGATGGTGCAGGACAGAGCCATCTCCAGTCAATTGTCCTGGTTAATGGAAGCCATCAAGAGTCCAAGCCACTGTTAATGGCCCACACTTTGCATCATTACAACAGGACCTCAGAGTTATAGTTCATATTTCTAGCTTCAGATACAGGAATGATCGGTTCATACAAATAGGCTGAACACACACAGTAGGTAATAAGTTTTGTAATGATACTGCACAAGAGACCTTTTGCATGAAGTATGTTCCAGTTACATTATATTCAGACCCATTAGCATATTTTCATAAAATCATCAACATCACAGCAGGGAAAGGGTTTTACTGCACCTGGGAGCAGTTGAGTTTCATGTCCAGGCTGTGCTATGAGTTCCTCCAGGTTTCCCATAAGCACACAGGGCCCTTAGCGGGTACTCTCGATACAGGAATGGCCCAAATACAATGAAGTGATGGGAACTGCATTTTCCTTTTTAATTTTTGAATTTCCAATGACATTTCTATTTGTGATTTCGTTTTGCTTCGTATAACTGTTTTTCTCAGGGACTTGATATTTACCAGGCTAACTAACAGCTAATAACAGGAGACTTCCAAGCAGGGTGTGGGCGAGCGGAAAAGAACTGTAAGAGATGCTGGTTTTCAACCTTGTGTTAGATAAGAATAGAATGCAGATTGTAGCAGAAATTGCTGAGAGAAGTAAGCTATCAGAAAGGAATATGTACAAACAAAATGCAGTTGTTGCTCGTTACTGTATGTCGCAAAAGGTATAAATGCTTGCCTTAATTGTTTATCTAACCGAGACCTACCTCGGGAGGGGAAACTCTGCCTGTCTGTACTCTCCCGAATAACTGCAGTTACTCCAAATAAACGGCATAATATAATAACATTTAACATCCCTGTGGTGGGAAGAACATCTCAAAAGCCCAACGCTGTGGCATTTAATTTCAAAAAGGGGAACTATACAAAAATGAGGGGGTTAGTTAAACAGAAATTAAAAGGTACAGTGACTAAAGTGAAATTCCTGTAAGCTGCATGGACACTTTAACGACACCATAATAGAGGCCCAACTTAAATGTATACCCCAATTTAAGAAACACAGTAAAAGAACTAAAAAAGAGCCACCGGGGCTTAACAACCATGTAAAAGAAGCAGTGAGAGACAAAAAGTCTTCCTTTAAAAAGTGGAAGTCAAATCCTAAAAAGGAGCATAAACATTGCCAAATTGTAGGTGACAAATCTGAGGAACTGTCACAGACTGAAGTGTCACTAGAGGAGGTTTTGGAATTAATTGATAAACTCAACATTAACAAGTCACCAGGACCAGATGGCATTCACCCAAGAGTTCTGAAAGAACTCAAATGTGAAGTTGCGGAACTATTAACTATGGTTTGTAACCTGTCCTTTGAATCGGCTTCGGTACCCAATGACTGGAAGTTAGCTAATGTAAAGCCAATATTTTAAAAGGGCTCTAGAGGTGATCCCGGCAATTACAGACCAGTAAGTCTAACATCGGTACCGGGCAAATTAGTTGAAACAATAGTAAAGAATAAAATTGTCAGACACATAGAAGAACATAAATTGTTGGGCAAAAGTCAACACGGTTTCCGTAAAGGAAAATCATGTCTTACTAATCTATTAGAGTTCTTTGAGGGGGTCAACAAACATGTGGACAAGGGGGATCCAGTGGACATAGTGTACTTAGATTTCCAGAAAGCCTTTGGCAAGGTCCCTCGCCAAAGGCTCTTACATAAATTAAGTTGTCATGGGATAAAAGGGAAGGTCCTTTCATGGATTGAGAACTGGTTAAAAGACAGGGAACAAAGGGTAGGAATTAATGGTATATTCTCAGAATGGAGAGGGTAACTAGTGGTGTTCCCCAAGGGTCAGTCCTAGGACCAATCCTATTCACCTTATTCATAAACGATCTGGAGAAAGGGGTAAAAAGTGAGGTGGCAAAGTTTGCAGATGATACTAAACTGCTCAAGATAGTTAAGACCAAAGCAGACTGTGAAGAACTTAAAAAAAATCTCACAAAACTAAGTGATTGGGCAACAAAATGGCACATGAAATTTAATGTGGATAAATGTAAAGTAATGCATATTGGAAAAAATAACTCCAATTATACATAAAATATGATCGGGACTAATTTAGTTACAACAAATCAGGAAAAGATCTTGGAGTCATTGTGGATAATTCTCTGAAGATGCCACGCAGTGTGCAGAGGCGGTCAAAAAAGCAAACAGGATGTTAGGAATAATTAAAAAGGGGATAAAGAATAAGACTGCCTATATTATTACCCTTATATAACTCCATGGTATGCCCACATCTTGAATACTATGTACAGATGTGGTCGTCTCATCTCAAAAAAGATATACTGGCATTAGAAAAGGTTCAGAGAAGGGCAATTAAAATGATTAGGGGTTTGGAATGGGTCCCATATGAGGAGAGATTAAAGAGGCTAGGGCTTTTCAGCTTGGAAAAGAGGAGACTAAGAGGGAATATGATAGAGGTATATAAAATCATGAGTGATGTGGAGAAAGTAGATAAGGAAAAGTTATTTATTTATTCCCATAATACAAGAACTAGGGGCCACAAAATGAAATTTATAGGCAGCAGGTTTAAAACAAATAAAAGGAAGTTCTTCTTCACACAGCGCACCGTTAACCTGTGGAACTCCTTACCTGAGGAGGGTGTGAAGGCTAGGACTATAACAGGGTTTAAAAGAAAACTGGATAAATTCATGGAGGTTAAGTCCATTAATGGCTATTAGCCAGGATGGGTAAGGAATGGTGTCCCTAGCCTCTGTTTGTCAGAGGATGGAGATGGATGGCAGGAGAGAAATCACTTGATCATTGTCTGTTCGGTTCACTCCCTGGGCTGCTTCTGCTCTACAACTATAATTGTTTTTTTACACCAAAATCACTAACTCGAGCAGCCAATTCCATATACAGTCCTAGTGGATGTAAGGCACAGGTAACTTTTGCCTCAGGGTAGCTTGTTGGCATCAACCCTCTCTCCCCCACCTGGAGCTGATGAAATTCCTGGCTGGAGGGACACACGCTCCTACAAGTCAAAAGGAAAGGAGCTGATAGAAAAGATCACAGGACTGACCCCAAAGAAGGGTGAGCTGCAAAAGGCAGAAGCAGGCAACTCATCCGGCAGAGCTGAGAGACCACAGTGAAGATGGTGCAAAGATCACTATATTGGAATTACCAAATGTGATATTTTTAAAACAAATCTTTGGGAAGCCCTAATAAAGGCATTTCTTACAGTTCTCTCCCATTTGGATTTTCTGATATCTAATAGGGAATGACATCTGATTGAAGCTTTTCCCAAATGCAGAGCATGTGTAGGGTCTCTCTCCACTGTGGATTCTACGATGTCTGACAAAGTCTGAGTCCTCAATGAAACTTTTCCCGCACTCAGAGCATGTGTAGGGTATCTCTCACATGTGGATTCTCTGATGTGTGATAAGGTGTGAGCGCAGACTGAAGCTTTTCCCGCACTCAGCGCATGTGTAGGGCGTCTCCCCTGTGTGGATTCTCTGATGTCTGATAAGGTGTGAGCCCCGATTGAAGGTTTTCCCGCACTCAGAGCACGAGTAGGGCCTCTCCCCTGTGTGGATTCTCTGATGTGTGATAAGGTTTGAGAGCTGACTGAAGCTTTTCCCACACTCAGAGCACATGTAGGGCATCTCCCCTGTGTGGATTCTCTGATGTGTGATAAGGCTTGAGCGCCGACTGAAGCTTTTCCCGCACTCAGCGCATGTGTAGGGCGTCTCCCCCGTGTGGATTCTCTGATGTGTGATAAGGCTTGAGCGCCGACTGAAGCTTTTCCCGCACTCAGAGCACGTGTAGGGCATCTCCCCTGTGTGGATTCTCTGATGTGTGATAAGGTTTGAGCGCTGATTGAAGCTTTTCCCGCACTCAGAGCATGTGTAGGGCTTCTCTCCTGTGTGGATTATCTGATGTGTGATAAGGTGTGAGCGCTGACTGAAGCTTTTCCCGCACTCAGAGCACGTGTAGTTTGTCTCTTCCAAGTTGATTCTCCCATGTGTAATAAGGTCTGAGAGGCTACTGAAGTTCTCCTCTGGCCTCTGCTGAGTCTCAGAGGCTTTTACTTTTTCTCGGAGTGCATGACTCCTGGAAACATTCCCTTTGGGTCTTCCAGATAATGTCCCATGTGGTTCTCCTTGCTCAGCATCTTCCTGCTGGGGTTTCTGCTCCTCATTCTTACGCACCATCCTATCACCTGCTGGGAGACAGAGAGAATCCAGACATAGGTCACTCCCTGTGCCTGAGAGAAAGGAAATCTCAGAGACAGGAATTTTAAAAGGGATGAACAAACCAAAATATGTGCAGGAGAGATCAAACCTATCAGGAGCTGATTTTCCCCAGAGGAGAGAGGAAGGGATCAGTTTTGGTCTGCATTTCACCAGAACATGCAGGGGGGAAAGTGGGATCAGGTAGGGATCTGCTGCCAGTTGTTAGTCAGGATAGGTGGGAAGCCATGAGTGACATCTACCTAATTATTCCACATCTGCAGGGAACAATCCTGAACTTGGAGAGCTCACAAGGTCTTTGTAGGGCATCCCGAATGTTTCATGTATTCACGGACAGTTTTTGACTTGCTTTAACCAAGTCCTCACCTGTGCAGGCAGCTCTTGGAAGCACTTCTTTCTCAGAACCCTGGAGGTCCAGGACCCACGGCTCTTCCCCTCGTTCCAGCTGTGAGACCACATCAGGTTTGGAATTTAGAAACCCTATGCCAGGCAAAGAAAACAAGGGAGGTCAGTGGAATTTGTGGGATACTTGTCACAAAGAATATTCCATGGTTTTAAGCTCAGATCATTTTTAAGCAGTAACATCCCAAGACCAGCTTCCTTGGCTCCAAGTGGCACGAGAGTTATTATTATTATTAATCATACGCATTACCTTAGTGCCTAAGGACCAACTAACAGTGTGTCTCCATTGTGCTAGGCACAGTACAAATAGTAGAATAGTAGATGGCCAGTGCTCTGAAGAATTTACAGTCTAAATAGACAAGACAGACACAGCATGGGGGAAGGGTAGACCCTGTTAGAATGGCGATATTCAGGCCTGCCTGCAAAGCCTATATTTTAAGAACTTAGGTGTATTTTTATCACTTAGCTAGTTACAGGAGTATGAAAACAAAGAATCAAAATCACAGTCTGCCTGTGTCTGGGCCTTCTCTCACTAGGACAGCCTGAGGCCTTGTTCTTAGGCTAAGGCCTTTGGCTAAGCAGCAGGGGCAGCCATAAGCTGGGAAGCGAAGGGTCACATCCTCACATCCCAAACCAGTCACACTGAAATAAGGTGCTATTGGGCTGTTAGGAAGACAGTCCTGTCTGGATCTTAAGATGGTTAAAGAAACCTTAACTTGATAGCATTCTGTCTGGCAAGAAATCACTTATCAATGGTTGTGGTTGTGAAACCCTCATTTCTGTATTGTTCTATCTTTATGGCCACCACTTTTACATTGTTAATCAGTCTGGTTCTCTAATTGTTTCTCTCTCCTGTATAATTAATGTTGCCAGGTGTAAGTTAATTAGGGTAGTGGTTTATAATTGGTTAGAGCAGGAGTAGGCAACCTATGGCGGCACACGAGCTGATTTTCAGTGGTACTCACACTGACCATGTCCTGGCCACCGGTCCAGAAGGCTCTGCATTTTAATTTAATTTTAAATGAAGCTTCTTAAACATTTTAAAAACCTTACTGACTTTACATACAATAGTTTAATTATGTATTATAGACTTATAGAAAGAGACTTTCTAAAAACGTTAAAATGTATTATTGGCACATGAAATCTTAAATTAGAGTGAATAAATGAAGACTCAGCACACCACTTCTGAAAGGTGGCCGACGCCTGGGTTAGAGAATTATGTCACAATATGTTAGAATTGGTTAGTTAAATTTCAGCACAATTACTGGTTAAGGTATAGCTGAGAATATTACTCTATAAATGGGGTCAAACAGGAGGGGGGGAAGGAAATTGGAATAATAGAATATCAGGGTTGGAAGGGACCTCAGGAGGTATCTAGTCCCACCCCTGCTCAAAGCAGGATCAATCCCCAACTAAATCATCCCAGCCAAGGCTTTGTCAAGCCTGATCTTAAAAACCTCTAAGGAAGGAAATTCTACCACCTCCGTGGGGAACCCATCCCAGGGCTTCACCACCCTCCTAGTGAAATAGTGTTTCCTAATATCCAACCTAAACCTCCCCCATTGCAACTTGAAATCATTACTCTTTGTTCTGTCATCTGCTACCACTGAGAACAGTCTAGGCCTGGTCTACACTGGGGGGGGGTTCGATCTAAGGTACGCAACTTCAGCTAGCTGAAGTCGAATACCTTAGTTCGAATTACTTACCCGTCCTCACGCCGCGGGATCGACGTCCGCGGCTCCCCCGTCGACTCCGCCACCGCCGTTCACGGTGGTGGAGTTCCGGAGTCGACAGGAGCGCGTTCGGAGTTCAATACATCACGTCTAGATGAGACGCGATATATCGAACTCCGAGAAATCGATTGCTACCCGCCGATCCGGCGGGTAGTGAAGACGTACCTCTAGATCCATCCTCTTTGGAACCCCCTTTCAGGTAGTTGAAAGCAGCTATCAAATCCCCCCTCATTCTTCTCTTCTGTAGACTAAACAATCCCAGTTCCCTCAGCCTCTCCTCAGAAGTCATGTGTTCCAGTCCCCTAACCATTTTTGTTGCCCCCCGCTGGATGCTTTCCAATTTTTCCACATCCTTCTTATAGTGTTGGGCCCAAAACTGGACACAGTGCTCCACATGAGGCCCCATGAATGTTGAATGTTGGTTAGGGGGAGAACAGGAACAGGGACACAGGCCAGGCTCTGCGGCATCAGAGCTGGGAAGGGAACAGACTATATCGGCGTATAGAGATAAGCCCGACTGGTGTGAAGGGCTTTGGAATATGTAATCTTATAGGTGTAAAAATTGTACAGACTATACCACCCTGTGACATCATCAACGAAGTGCCCATTTGTGCCTGGGTAGGGGCCCTGTTCTGGGCGGGAGGATGCAGCAAGGACTCAGGATCGGTGGCCGGGGTCGCTGTGCATAGGAGATGAGGAGGTTATGTGAGGAGGGGGGTAATGAGTGGGAGAGGGAGTTCAAGAGTTAAAAGAATAATATTTGGGGGAAAAAATGTATAATAAAGTGAAACTGAACAGAAATAAAACTGGAGTGGAGGCTCTAAAGCAACAAGGCTTCGGTAGGGATTTGGGGTTAAAGGTCTGGGATCCCCCACAGCTCCAGATCCCCAAACCTCTCCTCCCTCGCACTGACCCACCCACCCCACTTCCTGGGTGCCCTTCCTCCACACTCCCCTCCCCTTCTTCCCATTACTCTCAGCCAGCACCACCTCCCGGCACCTTGAGAACATCTTGTATTTTCTCCTCGTCTCTCACAGCCTCCTACCTCCCTGCTGCTTCTTAGCTCTAACCCTGCACACACCCGCCCCATGTCCTGGCATATCTACTACCCCCCGTCTCCGTCCCTCCCACGGCTCGCTTATCCCTTCACCCATGGGATCCTGAACGGCAACATTACACGCTCTCCTAAAAGAGCTCATCTGACTGTCACACAAGCCAGGCATGAGTCACACACCTATTTACTCAATTTAGAATTCTACAGGCAGCATATTTTCCTCTTAAAATGAGGAAAAGGCATGAAAGCTACAGTGATTAATGTAGTTATGAATGTATTCAATAAGGATACATTCAATGCAATTTTAAAATGACAGACCGCAAATCTAAGGCACATGTCCAAAAATGGTACTAGTGGGTGGGAGATAAGGCAAAAAAAGGGGGGGCAAGGAAACTTGTCAAAACTTGTATGACGAATAAAGGTATAAAGTTATTACTACTCAGGTTCTTCAGAGACCCCACAGCTTCTAATAACCCAGGGGACAGGACTGCTTACCCAGCGAGGTCACCGTCTCATAGTTCTCCTGCATGACATCCCTGTAGAGGGCTCTCTGAACAGAGTCCAGTAGTGCCCATTCCCCCTTGGTGAAATACACAGCCACCTCCTCGAAGGTCACCGGCCCCTGAAAGAGCAAGAGTCCAACACTCAGTACCTGCTGCCCCACTCACAACCCCACTACTCACGGAACAGCAGCACCAGGTAAATGGAAGCTCTGGGAGGCACATGTTAACAGAGTCCCACCCCACCTTGCCTAGAACAGACAGGCGGCATCAGAGGGTAGAAAGAGAGAAACTTTGTGTCTCCCAGCTGACAGACAGAGGCAGGGTCTTCACATTTAGAAGATTTGATTTTCAGTGGCACTCACAATGCCCGGGTCCTGGCCACCAGTCCGGGGCTCTGCATTTTAATTTAATTTTAAATGAAGTTTCTTAAACATTTTAAAAGCCTTATTTACTTTACATATAACAATAGTTTAGTTATATATTATAGACAGAGAAAGATCTTCTAAAAATGTTAAAATGTATTACTGGCACTCAAAACCTTAAATTAGAGTGAATAAATGAAGACTTCTGAAAGGTTGCTCACCCCTGAGTTAGAAGGTCAGAATTGTAGAAAATTGGTAAGGGAAGTGTGACGTTAGTGATATAAATTGGGACCATATAGAACATGGGTTGCAACCAAGGTCCTGTAGTGGCACCAAATCTGATGTAAAGGGGTCAATATGAGGTGTCTAAGACCAGGTTATGGGTTGCTGGTTATGATTATGCTGTCTGTATGTATGTATCATTTTGTAGTTGAAGTTATGAATATTAGCTCTATACTATCTGTATTTCAAGATGGTGCTGTGCTTCTGGGAGACATCGCAGACAAGTTGGTGTTAGCTCTGCCTAGCCTGCTTGATGGCCCATTAAGGACCATCAGCTACACAACTGACCCATGGAGAGAAAGCAGACACGCCTTGTGACTCAGCAAAGTATGCAGGGACTGGCCCATGTGACTCCAGACTCCATTTTGCTGTAATTTTCCACAGTAAGGACAAAGAGGTTCTTACACCTGGAAAAGCCTATATAAGGCTGATGCCTCATCTCCATCTTGTCTTCAATCCTGCTTCTACCTCTGGAGGGACTTTGCTACATGCTGAAGCTCTACACAAGGGACTGACTGACCCATCCCAGCGGGGGATGTTCTCCAGAGACTTGATTTGAACCTGCAGTTTATGCCATCACTGCTACAAGCCTGAACTAAGAACTTTGCCATTACTGTATGTAATTGATTCCATTTAACCAATTCTAGCTCTCATCTCTACCTTTTTCCTTTTATGAATAAACCTTTAGATTTTAAAGGATTGGCAACAGCGTGATTTGTGGGTAAGATCTGATGTGTATATTGATCTGGGTCTGGGGCTTGATTCTTTGGAATCGAGAGAACCTTTTTCTTTTATTGGGGTGTTGGTTTTCATAACCATTCCTCCCCAGGACGGGTGGCACTGGTGGTGATACTGGGAGACTGGAGTGTCTAAGGAAATTGCTCGTGTGACTTGTGGTTAGCCAGTGGGGTGAAACCGAAGTCCTTTTGTCTGGCTGGTTTGGTTTGCCTTAGAGGTGGAAAAACCCCAGCCTAGGGCTGTGACTGCACTGTCTGAGCAAGTGATCCTGAATTGGCACTCTCAGTTGGGTCCCGCCAGAACCGCCTCGTCACAGGAAGCTATCAGAAATCAATGACCAATCAATGAAAAGAAGAAGGAAGTTTTGAAAAGTATATTAATCCTAACAATGGTAGTGATAAATTACTAGACAGAAATGGCAGAATTATCAAAAATCATGCAGAAGAGGTAGAAGTGTTCAATAAGTGTTCTCTCCTGGATTTGGAGAAAAACAGATGCTGTACTCGTATCATAAGATGTTGACGACACTCCTTCCATTCCAACAAGAACTCACAAGGACATTAAACAGCAGCTATTACAGTTAGACAAGTTTAAATAAGCAGGTCCAGATAACTTGTATCCAAGAGTTTTTAAAGACCTGGTGGAGGAGCGTGGTGGACTATTAATGTTGATTGTAATTAGGACTTGGAACACTGGGGAAATTCCAGAAGACTGGAATTAAGCTAATGCTGTGCCAATACTAAAAAGTGTAAAAGAGATGACCCAGCTAATTACAAGAGAGTCAGTCTGATATCAATACTGAGCAAAATAATGGAGCAGTCGATACTGGATTTCATTAATAAAGAATTAAGGAAGGTAATATAATTAGTACCTATTAACAAAGGTTTAGAGAAAATAGATCCTATCAAACTAACTGGATATCCTTATTAGATGAGATCAAAAGTTTGGTTGCAGCTAATATTATTGATGTAATATATCTAGACTTCTGTAAGGCATATGACTTGATTCAGCACAATATTTTGACTAAAAAAAACTAGAATGATACAAAATAAACACGGCATACATTAAATAGATTAAAAACTGGGATTGTAAATGGGGAACCATGATCGAGTGGATTTATTTCTAGCGGGTTCCCACAAGGATTGCTTTTTGCCCGTGTGCTATTTAACATTCTTATCAATGACCTAGAACAGAATATAAAATCATCACAGATGAAGTTTGCAGTACCACAAAGATTGCGGGTGGTGGTAACTAATGAAGTGGCAGTAGATTTAGGCTCCAGCACTGGGAGTCTGAGAAGTTTTCCCAGCCCTGGCTGGAGGGTTATTTCCTGTTCCACAAAGAGGAGAAGTTCCATTCCCAAATCCCTTGAAATTAGGCCCTATCTGACACTACACCCCCATATTCATCATAGTGGTATGGTTATAATATGATTAGGACATAATTATGATGCATTTTGTGCAAGATGTGTCATGTGCTGAATATGATTATCCTATTTGTGTGCATGGATCATGTTTGTATTTGAAGTTATGGATATTGACTCTGTATCTGTATTTCAAATGTGCTTACTCTGGGTAACACCCACAACGGGCCTTTCAGGTACAACAATGAAGAAGCCAGACAGAGCTGATGGCTCATCAACAAAGACAATGGACCGTGGAAGAGCTTAGCCTTCCTGTGAATGTTTCAGCCAGCCTATGAGTCATGGCTACTATGACTCAGCAGGACATGCTAGGACATGTGACTAGACCACATGACAACGAACTCCATTTTGGTACTTGTATTTTTCCACAAACTGGACTGGGAACTGAGTTTGGAACAAATGGTTCCTGCCATATGGAAAAGCTACATAAGGTGGGGTGTGACATCATCTTTTGGCCTCATTCCCTGCACAAGAGAACTCCTGGAAACACTTGAGGAACAAAGACTGAACTGGGGGAACTGCTGGTCCCAGGGTAAAGGGATTTCTAGCTTGTGTATGGAAACTTGGGGGACTGCTTGTACCATCAGTCAGGGTGAGAAATTGCTAATTCAAATTCTATCCATCTAGTATGTTAGGCTTAGTTTGAGTTTTTGGTTATCTGCTAAGTAATCTGCTTTGATCTGTTTCCTATCACTTAGAATTGTTGGGATACGTTAGGGTTCAGTAAAACAGCTGGGAAGCTGCTAATGTGCTGACATGCATTGGAGACAAAGGCATAAGCAGGCAGTAATTCTTTGCTTAACAAATAAGTTGCCATATTTTTCCTCTCTCTGTTGCTTGTAAGAATTGACATTGATGCAGCTGCATGAGAAATGTAGTTGCTGGAATGAATGTTCTTTGTGTGAAAGAAAATAAAAGAAATGTTATCTCCCCCTCCCCCTTCCTTTCCCAGCTACATAAACAAGCCCTGGCTTATGGCCCCTTCCTCCCTTCCCCGAGAACTGCTCATTGACCCTTCCTCCATACCCTGAGAACTGCTGTTTAGGGAAATTTGTGGCAACACGTTATTGCAAAGAACGGTATTTTCAAGGTAAAAACGCCTCTATGATATGTGTAATACTGTGATAGTGGATAGGGGTGGGTATACTAATTGTATGAGTGTTTCTACTACTTAATAAGGGGTTTGGGGTGTTGTAACGGATGTAGGTGTTTACATACAAACTCAGATAAAAGGCATGTGATGTAACTAATCCAGTGCTTAATCGATAGTTGGGTCAAGGGAACAAGTAACGCAATAAAGAAGCCTGTATTCATATCCGCCTCTGGATCAACCGGCTCCTTTTTTGTTCTAACAATAATTACTTCAAATCTACCTTTCTGCCATTAATAAACTTGTTTTATGCTTTATCTTAATCAGTGCATTTTGAGTGAAGTGTTTGGGAAAAGCTGAGCTTGGTTAGCACAGGCTTGTTGTGCACATCTTTCCCATATCGAGGGAAGGCGAACTATATTAATGAGCTTACATTATCCAGATCCTGTGCACTATAAGATGGTATAATTCTGAATTTATACTACAGCAAGAGTGCAAGGTTGGGGAGCTGGGAAATTGGCTGTTGTCTCTATCTGTCCTTGAGCGGCTCAGGTAAAGCACTCAGGTAGCTTAGTTGGATGCATGCCGCCACCTGCTGTCGTGTTGGGTGATGACAGGCCCTGGAGGCTGGCTGAATCTCCAGCAAAGCCGTGTGAGAAGGGCCAGCCCAGCTTCAGGGTTAGAGGCACAGCAGTTCCCAGAAGCTCCCAGACTGCACCCCAGGGTGACAACCCATCACACCCTAGAGTACACAAATCTCAGCAGGTTTGTCACATCCTGTCCCCTCCTTTCTCCACCCGAGATATTTCCTGCCTCCCACCACCTCCAGCAGCTCCTACCCTCCTATGCACGTACTGCTCCTCTCCTCCAAGCAGAACCCACCACCAGCTCCTGGTAATCCCTTACCTGAGCCAGCTCCATTGCAGCCATTTCCTTCCCCTGGGAGGACGGGATGATCTGGAGCAAAACGTGGACGTTAATCTGTAGCCTGCCAGGACGAGAAGGGCAATGTGAGAGAATGCAGAGGGCTTTTGTCCATTCCACATGCTGATTCCCCGGATTTTTCCCTGTTAATGGACACACTAGGTGAAGCACAGAGTGACCTTATTCCAGTACAGGCATAGCCCCCTCCCACCAGGGTGTAACCCTCTGAGACACAGTGAAACCCTCCCAGTAACATCCTGTTATACTTACCAAGTTTGCAGACAATACCAAGCTGGGAGGGGTTGCAAGTGCTTTAGAGGATAGGCCAGGGAGGGAGAGCTCAGTGGTTTGAGCATCGGCCTGCTAAACCCAAGGCTGTGAGATCAATCCTTGAGGGGGCCATTGAGGATTTGGGGCAAAAAATTCAATTAGGACAAATGCAAAGTGCTTCATTTAGGAAGGAACAATCAGGTGCACACGTACAAAATGGGAAATTCCTGCCCAGGAAGGAGCACTGCGGAAAGGGAGCTGGGGGCCAGAGTGGATCACAAGCTAAGTATAAGTCAAAAGGGCAAACATCATTCTGGGATGTATTTGAGGGAGTACTGTAAGCAAGACACAAGCAGTAATTCTTCCACTCCACTCTGTGCGGATTAGGCCACAACTGGAGTACTGTGTCCATTTGTGGGTGCCACATATGAGGAAAGATGTGGACAAATTGGAGAAAGTCCAGAGAAGAGCAACAAAAATGATTAAAGGTCTAGAAAACATGACCTATGAGGGAAGATTGAAAAATTGGGTTTGTTTAGTCTGGAGTAGAGAGGACATGATAATAGTTTTCAAGTACATAAAAGGTTGTTACAGGGATGTGGAAGAAAAAAATGTTCTTAACCTCTGAGGATAGGACAAGAAGTAATGGCCTTAAATTGCAGCAAGGGCAATTTAGGATGGAGATTAGGAAAAAACTTCCTAACTGTCAGAGTGGTTACACTCCAGAACAAATAGCGTAGGGAAGTTGTGGAATCTCCATCATTGGGGATTTTTAAGAGGAGGCTGGACAAACACCTCAGGGATGGTCTAGATAATACTTAGTCCTGCCTTGAGTGCAGGGGACTGGCCTAGATGACCTCCCAAAGTCCCTTCCAGTTCTATGATTTTATGAAAAAAGGCCAGAGAAGAGCAGAATCAAAGGAGTCACTCTGGGGATTCTCTCTGTCACTGTCCCCAAGGCAGCTCTCTCAGGTTAACTAAGTTGTTTGATACTTTAGCCTTTGTAGAGTCTCTCCTGGCAGTGCCCCCTTCTTGGGCCGGGCCTAGTTTTAGCTTTTGACAAGCGTGACCCCGGGGGTGCTGAGACTGGGCCTTCTTGCCTCAGCACATCGTGCTCCTTTCTGTGGCTCCCCAGTGAGTCCCAATGAGTAGCTACTCCTCATACAGACTGTGAACATAAGAAGGGCCCACTGCATCAGAGCAATGGTCCATCTAGCTCAGTGGCCAATGCCAGGTGCTTCAGAGGGAAAGAACAGAACAGGTAACCACCAAATGATCCATCCCCTGTCACCCATTCCCAGCTTCTGGAAACAGAGGCTAGAGACACCATCCCTGCCCAGCCTGCCTGTGACACTGGCAGACGAGGTGTTAGCTCTTACACAAGCCTTTATGTCTTTATTGAACATGGACAAACACGCAGTGGAATCAGTCTGACTCACCTGTGTTAGTATTGTTAAAACAGGTATTAGGACTATAAGAACATGTTTAGACTTCATTAAATGCTTGATAGTTTCTGCCTGGGTTAATATCTGACTAGTTGCATTGTGAGCCTCTGTAAATCACCAGACAGGAGAGAGACTTTACCTAGGTGAAGTGCTGATTGACAACCGAATGCATTACACCCTGCCTGGCAGGAAAGGTCCATCCACACCAGAGAGACTATTATGGTACGTTGAAGACGACACAACACTGTTGTTGTGCTCTTGACTTCCCATTAGCTGAGCTGGCATCTCAGAGCACGTGGCAGGAAGGGGATGAAAAACCCCATACAGAAGGAACTGATCTGTATGCTGCTTGGACTCGGGGGAGTTTTACGCATCAGCAAGAGATCCCCAGCTGCCTAGCCGGGGTTAGTCCTAAAGAAGATATAGAACTTGCTTATTACAGAAACTTCTATTACCTTTTGAAATCTAAGACTGCAACTCGTCTGCATCTATAGGATTACCTGCTTTAACTTTGTAAACAACTCTCCTTTCCTTTTAAATAAGTCTTAATACAGGTTATGACAGGACTGGCTACAAGTGTTGTCTTTGTTGGGAGATCTAAGATTCAATTGACCTAAGGAAGTGACTGGTCCTTTGGGACTTGCAGTAACCTGAACATTGCTGTGACTCGTGGGGTAAGGCAGTGGTTCTCGACCACGGGTCTGGGGTTGGGTAACCAGGGCTGGAGTGCAGGAGGGGTGTGGGATGCGGCAGGGGGCTCAGGGCAGGGAGCTGAGGTGCAGGAGGGGTGTGGGATGCGGCAGGGGGCTCAGGGCAGGGAGCTGGGGTGCAGGACAGGTGTGGGATGCGGCAGGGGGCTCAGGGAAGGGGGTTGGGGTGCAGGAGGGGGGTGGGATGAGGCAGGGGGCTCAGGGCAGGGAGCTGGGGTGCAGGAGGGGTGTGGGATGCGGCAGGGGGCTCAGGGCAGGGGGTTGGGGTGCAGGGGTGTGGGATGCGGCAGGGAGCTCAGGCTGCCACCCATCTCCAGCACAGCAGCGCCCGCGCCCCAGGACCCGTCTTGTCTCCTCAGACAGAGGTGAGTGACGGAGGGTGCACAAGGGGGCCGGTTCGGGGAGGGATAACAAAACACACCCTCTGGGGTCACCCCTCAGGAAGTGACGGTGACAGGCCCTGTGGTGGCAGTAAAGGGGGAGGGGAGGGAGTGGGAGCAGCACCCTCAAAGGCAATGCTGGAGACCCAGTAAACTCTGAAGGGGACTGAGAGTCTCCCAGGGCCCCACAGCCTGATGGGATCTGTCCAAAGTCCCCCCCACTTCTTTTCTTTCATTCCTTTATTTACCCTTGTTTGCTGACAGTCGACTCTTGTGCTGTTTCACCTGGTGCCCCGAGAGAGGAAGAAAGGGCCCCGCGGCCTCAGGCAGAGAGGGCTGACAGCTTAGAACAGGGGTCCCCAACGTGGTGCCTGCGGATGCCACAGCACCCACCAGGGCGTCTAAGAGCACCTGCGTACTGGCCGGTGAACAGAAATTCAGCGGCATTTTGCTGGCAACGCCTCTGGGTGTGTGTCATGGGTCAGGAGAACTCAGTGTCCAGCCCTGTGGGGCTGTGCTCCTGGCTCATACCTCCAGCACTCACTGCTGCCCCTCCCTTCCCAGCTGCACTGTTCAGCCAGCCCCAGGCCTCAGGGAGGTCACTGCCCCCCCTCCCCACCCCAAACCTTCAAACAGGGACATGGTGCACCAGTGCCAATCAGAGTGCACTAGTGTAAATTCTGTCTGTACTAAGGGTTTGCACCAGTGCCTAAAACACCAGGGTGGCAGAGACCTTCAGTGCCCAAAACAGCAGTACGGTGGCACTAGAACTGGGATCTATTTCTAGCTCGGTCACAGACAGCCTGGGTGACCTTGGACGCATCAGTGTTTCTCCTCCCAACTTCAGTCTCTTTACCCAGCTGCCCACTCACTGGGGTCTCCTCTCTCCAGAGCTGCTCACCACTACAGTCTGTGTGGGTGTCCCCAGAGCTGAGGCAGTTCAGCTCGGGAATAGTCTTACAAGGGGGCTGGGAGTCTCTTTCCTGGAAGTTTTTAAGAACGAGTAGGACAAAGCTCTGTCAGAGACAATCTACATATACTTGGTCCTGCCTCGGCAGAGAGAGCTGGACTTGATGACATCTTGAGGTCCTATCTAGCCCTACATGTCTAGGATGTGATGAAATATATATATATATATTTTATATATATATATATATATTTTATATATATTTATATATAAAAACACAACATACAGAGTAAAACCCACCACAACGTAATGTCAGGTAATTCAGGGGGGGAAAAAACACAACCTACACTCCACAGCATAAAATGACAATACAAAGGAAAAGAAAGCAACACGATGCAAACAACGACATCCTAGGACAAAAGCACACAATGGAAAATAGCTCAACTCAATCCAACACAGCACAGGCACCAAACAAGCGGAGGCAAAACAATGAACCATAAAACTGCTACACAACATGGTGCGATCACAGTTCCAAATGGCACCATGCAAATCAGCTCAGCGTAGAACAGGACCCAGCACACAAGAGAATTATTTCAGTGTAGGCCTGGAAGGGATCTTGAGAGGAGTCTACTCCAGCCCCTGTGCTGAGGCAGGACCAAGTATCCCTAGACATTCCCAGACTGGTGTATCTCTAACCTGGTCTTAAAAACCTCCAATGAAGGAAATTCCACAGCCTCCCTTGGAAGCCAATGCAAGGCAAGCACAGGCCAAAACAACACTGCACACACAGACGCTGGGCCTGGGGTTAAGGAGAGGCAAGAACTCAAACAATCTGGGTTCAGTTTCCAGTTTTGCCCCAAATTCTCCATGCAAACTTGTTCGACACCGGCTGGCCCATCCCGCTGACTTGGGCTCACATGGCTCAGGCTGTGGGGCTGTTTAATTGTGGTGTCCATGTTCCGGCTGGGGCTGCAGCCCAAGGTCTGGCACCCTCCCACCTCGCAGGGTCCTACAGCCTGGCCCCAGCACGAGCCCAGACACCTACACTGCAATTAAACAGCCCCTTCGCCTGAACCCTGTGAGCCTGAGTCACCTGGCATGGGCCAGCTGGGGGTTTTA
Source organism: Mauremys reevesii (assembly GCF_016161935.1). Taxonomy (NCBI): domain Eukaryota; kingdom Metazoa; phylum Chordata; order Testudines; family Geoemydidae; genus Mauremys; species Mauremys reevesii. Next base: position 44,641,506 of record NC_052636.1, read on the forward strand.
GTGGCAGGGTAGAGATACCCTTGGTGTCTGTTCAGCACCTGTCACAATGGGGATCCTGATCTTGGTCAGTGTCTGTGCAGAGCCCTGCGCAACAGGGGCCTGACCTCAGTCGGTGTCTCTGCAACTCCCAGCATTACAGGATCCCTGATTTTGTTTGGGGTCGCTGCAGCAACTGGCAAAATGTGGGAGCAGGATCTGTCAGGGTCAGTGCAGTGTCCAGTACAGTGGTGGGGTGTGATCTTCATTAGGATCAGTGCAGGGCCAGACCCAACGGGGACACAGATCTCAGTCGAGGTCTCTGAAGTGCCCAGCACAATGGAGGAAGCGGTTTGGGTCGCAGTCGTTCACTGCCTGGCACAAGTGGGGGGGCTGTGATCTCGGTCCAGGTCTCAGTTGTACCTGGCACAACAGTGGGGTCTGATCTCAGTTGGGGTCTCTGCAGCACCTGACAGAACAGGGCCACGCTCAGTACGATAAAGCCCTGATCTCAGTCACACACCTGGGGAAAGGCGAATCTCCCGGATTTTACAGCCCGGGTGAGACACTGAGCGAGAAAGGGGCAGAACTGGAGAGAATTTGTATCGGGGCGAGAGACAAGTGGCACCAACAGGGACAGGAGCCAATTAACCCCCTCCCCGCGTCCACTGACCTTCTCCCCGCAACTCCGGCTTCTCCCCCGACACCCCCTCCCCAGGGACTCCCCGCCAGCAGAGTCACGTGCCCGCCCCCAGCGCCCTCCCCGGGGTCTCTCACTCCCGGGGCTCCGGGCGGGCTGGGGCGGGCAGAGCCCGGGGCTGCCCGGGGGGCGGGGCCCAGCTGGAGAAACCCCCCCCCGGCTGGGCCCCCCCGCACAGACCCCCCCCCGGGGAGCAGCAGCGGCTCAGCCCGGGCCCGGCTCACGCGGAGGCGGCGGCAGCAGCTTTGTTCTCCCGCCCCCAGCGGGGCTCGCACGGCGCATGCGCAGTAACAGCGGCTGGAACCCGCCTTCCCCGTTGCAGCCTCTCCCGATTCCAGCGCGGGGGGAGGGGCGGTGTGAGGGCCTCCGGGGGGGGGATTGTTCGGTTACCCCCCGAACACGGCTGAAGGGGCCGGAGGAGAAAGGACGGCAATGGGGGAGGGCCCAGGGCGGGGGGGGGGTCTCGGGCCCAGGTGTCTGTTCCCCGCGCCCCGCCCGGCTCTTACCGGTTCTGCCGCGCGGCCAGAGCCTCCCGCCGCGGCGGCCGGAAGTGACGTACCAAGCAGCGGCGGGGGGAATGAGTCACGTGACTGGTCAAGTGTAACGACAGACACAGCTCCCGCTCGGGATTCGCTACTTGGGCTGCACTGAGCATGCGCAGCCGCATGGAGCGGAGCCTGCGCAGTAACCTTCGCTGTCGCCGCTGCCCGCTCTCTGCCCTCACCGCTCCCGGGGCTTCGCTGCCCGCTCCGCGGGGGGGTGAAAAGCCCCGGGGGGCAAATCGCAGGGGGGGGGTGGGGCTGCCTGGGGCTGTGCGGGGCTGAAATTCACTGGCCGGGGTGGAGCTGCTGCAGGGGCGGCGGGGAGGGCCGGGGGAAATGGGGAGCCGCTGCCAGACCCGGTGCGGGACAAACCCCCGTGTGTGGGGGGGGACCAGGGGCCCCTCGGGCCGAGCCCCCCCCGGCGCGCGCAGATCCGGGCGGGGGCACCGGCTGTCTCGGTTCTGCCGCGTGTCAGCCCGGGGCGGGTTCCCGGGGCTCCAGGCACCGCCCCCGCCTGTCGAGCCCCGACCCCGCAGCGCCGCTCGGTCTGTGCCAGCGCTGCGGGGCGGCCCTGCTCCGGCCGGGAGCCCGAGTGCGGGACACACCGGCCAGACCCCCGCCCCCGGCTCTGCCTCCCGCCCCGGGACTGTGGGAAAGTGTCTGTGTCCGTGTGAAACCCCGCAGCCCCTTCCTGGTGCAGCGCCGAGCTGCCAACCCCAGCCCGCGTGTCTGCCCCCTGCCCCCATCCCTGCCCCAGCTCAGAGCCTGCCCCCTCACTCACCCTCCCCATAGCCTGCAACCCTCCGCCCCCAACTCCCCCAGCCCGCGTGTCCGCCCCCGCACCCCCATCCCCTGCCCCAGCTCAGAGCCTGCACCCTCACTCAACCCCCATAGCCTGCAACCCTCCTGCCCCAACTCCTCCCAGAGCCCGCGTGTCTGCACCCCTGCACCCCTGCCCCATCCCTGCCCCAGCTCAGAGCCTGCCCCCTCACTCAACCTCCCCATAGCCTGCAACCCTCCCGCCCCCAACTCCCCAGCCCGCGTGTCCGCACCCCTGCCCCCATCCCTGCCCCAGCTCAGAGCCTGGCCCCTCACTCAACCTCCCCATAGCCTGCAACCCTCCCGCCCCCAACTCCCCCAGCCCGCGTGTCCGCACCCCTGCACCCCATCCCCTGCCCCAGCTCAGAGCCTGCCCCCTCCTCAACCTCCCCACAGCCTGCACCCCTCCCGCCCCAACTCCCTGAGCCTGCGTGTCCGCCCCGCACCCCATCCCTGCCCCAGCTCAGAGCCTGCCCCCTCCTCAACCTCCCCATAGCCTGCAACCCTCCGCCCCCAACTCCCTCCCGAGCCCGCGTGTCCCCTGCACCCCATCCCTGCCCCAGCTCAGAGCCTGCCCCCTCACTCACCCTCCCCATAGCCTGCAACCCTCCCGCCCCAACTCCCCAGCCCGCGTGTCCTCCCCCTGCACCCCATCCCCTGCCCCAGCTCAGAGCCTGCCCCCTCACTCAACCTCCCCATAGCCTCCAACCCTCCCGCCCCCAACTCCCCCAGCCCGCGTGTCCCCTGCACCCCATCCCCTGCCCCAGCTCAGAGCCTGCCCCCTCACTCAACCTCCCCACAGCCTGCACCCCTCCTGCCCCCAACTCCTCCCAGAGCCCGCGTGTCCGCACCCCTGCACCCCTGCACCCCATCCCTGCCCCAGCTCAGAGCCTGCCCCCTCACTCAACCTCCCCATAGCCTGCAACCCTCCCGCCCCCAACTCCCCAGCCCGCGTGTCCACCCCTGCACCCCATCTCCTGCCCCAGCTCAGAGCCTGACCCCATCACTCACCCTCCCCACAGCCTGCAACCCTCCGCCCCCAACTCCTCCCGAGCCCGCGTGTCCGCACCCCAATCCCTGCCCCAGCTCAGAGCCTGCACCCCTCACTCAACCTCCCAGAGCCTGCACCCCTCCTGCCCCAACTCCCCCAGCCCGCGTGTCCGCACCCCTGCACCCCATCCCTGCCCCAGCTCAGAGCCTGCCCCCTCACTCAACCTCCCCATAGCCTGCAACCCCCGCCCCCAACTCCCCCAGCCCGCGTGTCCGCCCCTGCACCCCATCCCTGCCCCAGCTCAGAGCCTGCCCCCTCACTCAACCTCCCCACAGCCTGCAACCCCCGCCCCCAACTCCCTCCCCAGCCCGCGTGTCCGCCCCTGCACCCCCATCCCTGCCCCAGCTCAGAGTCTGCCCCCTCACTCAACCTCCCCATAGCCTGCACCCTGCCGCCCCAACTCCCCGAGCCCGCGTGTCCACCCCCTGCACCCCATCCCTGCCCCAGCTCAGTGTCTGCCCCCTCCTCCAACCTCCCCATAGCCTGCAACCCCTGCCCCCAACTCCCACCGAGCCCGTGTGTCCGCACCCCCCTGCACCGCCATCCCCCGCCCCAGCTCAGAGCCTGCCCCCCTCCCTCAACCTCCCCATAGCCTGCAACCCTCCCGCCCCCCAACTCCCTCCCCGAGCCCACGTGTCCGCCCCCCCTGCCCCCCCATCCCCTGCCCCAGCTCAGAGCCTGCCCCCCTCACTCAACCTCCCCATAGCCTGCAACCCTCCCGCCCCCCAACTCCCCCCCAGCCCGCGTGTCCGCACCCCCTGCACCCCATCCCCTGCCCCAGCTCAGAGCCTGCCCCCCTCACTCAACCTCCCCATAGCCTGCACCCCTCCTGCCCCCAACTCCCCAGCCCGCGTGTCCGCCCCCTGCACCCCATCCCTGCCCCAGCTCAGAGCCTGCCCCCTCACTCAACCTCCCCACAGCCTGCACCCCTCCTGCCCCCAACTCCCCTGAGCCCGCGTGTCCGCCCCTGCACTCCCATCCCCTGCCCCAGGTCAGAGCCTGCACCCCTCACTCAACCTCCCCGTAGCGTGCAACTCTCCTGCCCCGCAACTCCCTCCCAGAGCCCGCGTGTCCGCCCCCCCCTGCACCCCCATCCCCTGCCCCAGCTCAGAGCCTGCCCCCTCCTCAACCTCCCCATAGCCTGCACCCCCGCCCCAACTCCCCCGAGCCCGCGTGTCCGCACTCCCCCTGCCCCATCCCTGCCCCAGCTCAGAGCCTGCCCCCTCACTCAACCTCCCCACAGCCTGCACCCCTCCTGCCCCCAACTCCCTCCCAGAGCCCGCGTGTCCGCACCCCTGCACCCCATCCCCTGCCCCAGCTCAGAGCCTGCCCCCACTCAACCTCCCCATAGCCTGCAACCCTCCCGCCCCAACTCCCCAGCCCGCGTGTCCGCACCCCTGCCCCCATCCCTGCCCCAGCTCAGAGCCTGGCCCCTCACTCAACCTCCCCATAGCCTGCAACCCTCCTGCCCCCAACTCCCCAGCCCGCGTGTCCGCACCCCCTGCACCCCATCCCCTGCCCCAGCTCAGAGCCTGCCCCTCCCTCAACCTCCCCACAGCCTGCACCCCTCCTGCCCCAACTCCCCCGAGCCTGCGTGTCCGCCCCGCACCCCATCCCTGCCCCAGCTCAGAGCCTGCCCCCTCCTCAACCTCCCCATAGCCTGCAACCCTCCCGCCCCCAACTCCCTCCCGAGCCCGCGTGTCCCCTGCACCCCATCCCCTGCCCCAGCTCAGAGCCTGCCCCCTCACTCACCCTCCCCATAGCCTGCAACCCTCCCGCCCCAACTCCCCAGCCCGCGTGTCCTCCCCTGCACCCCCATCCCTGCCCCAGCTCAGAGCCTGCCCCCTCACTCAACCTCCCCATAGCCTCCAACCCTCCCGCCCCAACTCCCCCAGCCCGCGTGTCCCCTGCACCCCCATCCCTGCCCCAGCTCAGAGCCTGCCCCCTCACTCAACCTCCCCACAGCCTGCACCCTCCTGCCCCCAACTCCTCCCAGAGCCCGCGTGTCCGCACCCCTGCACCCCTGCACCCCATCCCTGCCCCAGCTCAGAGCCTGCCCCCACTCAACCTCCCCATAGCCTGCAACCCTCCCGCCCCAACTCCCCAGCCCGCGTGTCCGCACCCCTGCACCCCATCCCTGCCCCAGCTCAGAGCCTGACCCCATCACTCACCCTCCCACAGCCTGCAACCCTCCCGCCCCAACTCCCTCCCGAGCCCGCGTGTCCGCACCCCAATCCCCTGCCCCAGCTCAGAGCCTGCACCCTCACTCAACCTCCCCAGAGCCTGCACCCTCCTGCCCCCAACTCCCCAGCCCGCGTGTCCGCACCCCTGCACCCCATCCCTGCCCCAGCTCAGAGCCTGCCCCCACTCAACCTCCCCATAGCCTGCAACCCCCGCCCCCAACTCCCCAGCCCGCGTGTCCGCCCCCTGCACCCCATCCCTGCCCCAGCTCAGAGCCTGCCCCCTCACTCAACCTCCCCACAGCCTGCAACCCCCGCCCCCAACTCCCTCCCCAGCCCGCGTGTCCGCCCCCTGCACCCCATCCCCTGCCCCAGCTCAGAGTCTGCCCCCCTCACTCAACCTCCCCCTAGCCTGCACCCCTGCCGCCCCAACTCCCCGAGCCCGCGTGTCCACACCCCCCCTGCACCCCCATCCCCTGCCCCAGCTCAGTGTCTGCCCCCCTCACTCAACCTCCCCATAGCCTGCAACCCCTGCCCCAACTCCCCCGAGCCCGTGTGTCCGCACCCCTGCACCGCCATCCCCGCCCCAGCTCAGAGCCTGCCCCCTCCTCAACCTCCCCATAGCCTGCAACCCTCCCGCCCCCAACTCCTCCCGAGCCCACGTGTCCGCACCCCCTGCACCCCATCCCCTGCCCCAGCTCAGAGCCTGCACCCCTCACTCACCCTCCCCATAGCCTGCAACCCTCCCGCTCCCCAACTCCCTCCCCGAGCCCGCGTGTCCGCACCCCCCTGCACCCTCATCCTCTGCCCCAGCTCAGAGCCTGCCCCCCTCACTCAACCTCCCCATAGCCTGCACCCCTCCTGCCCCCCAACTCCCCTGAGCCCGCGTGTCCGCCCCTGCACTCCCATCCCTGCCCCAGGTCAGAGCCTGCACCCTCACTCAACCTCCCGTAGCGTGCAACTCCTGCCCCGCAACTCCTCCCAGAGCCCGCGTGTCTGCACCCTCCTGTACCCCAATCCCTGCCCCAGCTCAGAGCCTGCACCCTCACTCAACCTCCCCATAGCCTGCACCCCTGCCCCCCAACTCCCCCGAGCCCGCGTGTCCGCACCCCCTGCCCCCATCCCCTGCCCCAGCTCAGAGCCTGCCCCCTCACTCAACCTCCCACAGCCTGCACCCCTGCCCCAACTCCCCTGAGCCCGCGTGTCCGCACCCCTGCCCCCATCCCTGCCCCAGCTCAGAGCCTGCCCCCTCCTCAACCTCCCCATAGCCTGCACCCCCGCCCCCAACTCCCCGAGCCCGCGTGTCCGCACCCCCTGCCCCCATCCCTGCCCCAGCTCAGAGCCTGCCCCCTCACTCAACCTCCCCACAGCCTGCACCCTCCTGCCCCCAACTCCTCCCAGAGCCCGCGTGTCCGCACCCCCTGCACCCCTGCACCCCATCCCTGCCCCAGCTCAGAGCCTGCCCCCTCACTCAACCTCCCCATAGCCTGCAACCCTCCCGCCCCAACTCCCCAGCCCGCGTGTCCGCACCCCTGCCCCCATCCCCTGCCCCAGCTCAGAGCCTGCCCCCTCACTCAACCTCCCCATAGCCTGCAACCCTCCCGCCCCAACTCCCCAGCCCGCGTGTCCGCACCCCCTGCACCCCATCCCTGCCCCAGCTCAGAGCCTGCCCCCTCCTCAACCTCCCCACAGCCTGCACCCCTCCCGCCCCAACTCCCCCGAGCCTGCGTGTCCGCCCCCGCACCCCATCCCCTGCCCCAGCTCAGAGCCTGCCCCCTCCTCAACCTCCCCATAGCCTGCAACCCTCCTGCCCCAACTCCTCCCGAGCCCGCGTGTCCCCCCCTGCACCCCCATCCCCTGCCCCAGCTCAGAGCCTGCCCCCCTCACTCACCCTCCCCATAGCCTGCAACCCTCCCGCCCCCCAACTCCCCCCCCAGCCCGCGTGTCCTCCCCTGCACCCCATCCCCTGCCCCAGCTCAGAGCCTGCCCCCTCACTCAACCTCCCCATAGCCTCCAACCTCCCGCCCCAACTCCCCAGCCCGCGTGTCCCCTGCACCCCCATCCCCTGCCCCAGCTCAGAGCCTGCCCCTCACTCAACCTCCCCACAGCCTGCACCCTCCTGCCCCCAACTCCTCCCAGAGCCCGCGTGTCCGCACCCCTGCACCTCTGCACCCCATCCCCTGCCCCAGCTCAGAGCCTGCCCCCTCACTCAACCTCCCCATAGCCTGCAACCCTCCCGCCCCAACTCCCCCAGCCCGCGTGTCCGCACCCCCTGCACCCCATCCCCTGCCCCAGCTCAGAGCCTGCCCCCATCACTCACCCTCCCCACAGCCTGCAACCCTCCCGCCCCAACTCCTCCCGAGCCCGCGTGTCCGCACCCCAATCCCCTGCCCCAGCTCAGAGCCTGCACCCTCACTCAACCTCCCAGAGCCTGCACCTCCTGCCCCCAACTCCCCAGCCCGCGTGTCCGCACCCCTGCACCCCATCCCTGCCCCAGCTCAGAGCCTGCCCCCTCACTCAACCTCCCCATAGCCTGCAACCCCCGCCCCAACTCCCCAGCCCGCGTGTCCGCCCCTGCACCCCATCCCTGCCCCAGCTCAGAGCCTGCCCCCTCACTCAACCTCCCACAGCCTGCAACCCCCGCCCCAACTCCCTCCCCAGCCCGCGTGTCCGCCCCCTGCACCCCATCCCCTGCCCCAGCTCAGAGTCTGCCCCCTCACTCAACCTCCCCATAGCCTGCACCCCTGCCGCCCCCAACTCCCCCGAGCCCGCGTGTCCACACCCCCTGCACCCCCATCCCTGCCCCAGCTCAGTGTCTGCCCCCTCACTCAACCTCCCCATAGCCTGCAACCCCTGCCCCCAACTCCCCCGAGCCCGTGTGTCCGCACCCCTGCACCGCCATCCCCGCCCCAGCTCAGAGCCTGCCCCCTCCTCAACCTCCCCATAGCCTGCAACCCTCCGCCCCAACTCCCTCCCGAGCCCACGTGTCCGCACCCCCTGCACCCCATCCCTGCCCCAGCTCAGAGCCTGCACCCCTCACTCACCCTCCCCATAGCCTGCAACCCTCCCGCCCCCAACTCCTCCCGAGCCCGCGTGTCCGCACCCCTGCACCCCATCCTCTGCCCCAGCTCAGAGCCTGCCCCCTCACTCAACCTCCCCATAGCCTGCACCCTCCTGCCCCCAACTCCCCTGAGCCCGCGTGTCCGCCCCTGCACTCCCATCCCCTGCCCCAGGTCAGAGCCTGCCCCCCGCACTCAACCTCCCGTGGCGTGCAACTCTCCTGCCCCCAACTCCTCCCAGAGCCCGCGTGTCTGCACCCCGTGCACCCCATCCCCTGCCCCAGCTCAGAGCCTGCACCCCTCACTAAACCTCCCCATAGCCTGCACCCCTCCCGCCCCAACTCCTCCCGAGCCCGTGTGTCCGCACCCCTGCACCCCATCCCTGCCCCAGCTCAGAGCCTGCACCCTCACTCAACCTCCCCATAGCCTGCACCCCTCCGCACCCCAACTCCCCGAGCCCGCGTGTCCGCACCCCTGCACCCCATCCCTGCCCCAGGTCAGAGCCTGCACCCCTCACTCAACCTCCCCGTAGCCTGCAACTCTCCTGCCCCCCAACTCCCTCCCAGAGCCCGCGTGTCTGCACCCCCGTGCACCCCATCCCCTGCCCCAGCTCAGAGCCTGCCCCCCTCACTAAACCTCCCCATAGCCTGCACCCCTCCCGCCCCCAACTCCTCCCGAGCCCGTGTGTCCGCACCCCTGCACCCCATCCCTGCCCCAGCTCAGAGCCTGCCCCCTCACTCAACCTCCCCATAGCCTGCACCTCCTGCCCCCAACTCCCTCCCGAGCCCGTGTGTCCGCACCCCTGCACCCCATCCCTGCCCCAGCTCAGAGCCTGCACCCCTCACTCAACCTCCCCATAGCCTGCACCCCTCCGCACCCCAACTCCCCCGAGCCCGCGTGTCCGCACCCCTGCACCCCATCCCTGCCCCAGCTCAGAGCCTGCCCCCCTCACTCAACCTCCCCATAGCCTTCAACCCACCCGCCCCCAACCCCTCCCGAGCCCACGTGTCCGCACCCCTGCACCCCATCCCCTGCCCCAGCTCAGAGCCTGCACCCCTCACTCACCCTCCCCATAGCCTGCACCCCTCCCGCCCCAACTCCCCCGAGCCCGCGTGTCTGCACCCCTGCCCCCATCCCCTGCCCCAGCTCAGAGCCTGCCCCCCTCACTCAACCTCCCCATAGCCTGCAACCCCTGCCCCCAACTCCCCCGAGCCCGCGTGTCTGCCCCCCCTGCACCCCATCCCTGCCCCAGCTCAGAGCCTGCACCCCTCACTCAACCTCCCCATAGCCTGCAACCCTCCCCCCCCCCAACTCCCTCCCAGAGCCCGCGTGTCCGCACCCCCTGCACCCCATCCCTGCCCCAGCTCAGAGCCTGCACCCCTCACTCCAACCTCCCCATAGCCTGCACCCTCCCGCCCCCAACTCCCCCAGGCCCGCGTGTCCGCACCCCTGCACCCCATCCCCTGCCCCAGCTCAGAGCCTGCCCCCTCACTCCAACCTCCCCATAGCCTGCAACCCTCCGCCCCCAACTCCCTCCCCGAGCCCGTGTCCGCACCCCCTGCACCCCATCCCTGCCCCAGCTCAGAGCCTGCCCCCTCACTCAACCTCCCCATAGCCTGCAACCTCCCGCCCCCAACTCCCCCGAGCCGCGTGTCCGCACCCCCTGCACCCCATCCCTGCCCCAGGTCAGAGCCTGCGCCCCTCACTCAACCTCCCCATAGCCTGCAACCCCCCCGCCCCCCAACTCCCCCCCGAGCCCGCGTGTCCGCACCCCCCTGCACCCCCATCCCCTGCCCCAGCTCAGAGCCTGCCCCCCTCACTCAACCTCCCCATAGCCTGCAACCCTCCCGCCCCCAACTCCTCCCGAGCCCGCGTGTCTGCACCCCCTGCACCCCCATCCCTGCCCCAGCTCAGAGCCTGCACCCCTCACTCAACCTCCCCATAGCCTGCCACCCACCCGCCCCCAACTCCCTCCCGAGCCCGCGTGTCCGCACCCCTGCACCCCATCCCTGCTCCAGCTCAGAGCCTGCCCCCCTCACTCACCCTCCCCATAGCCTGCAACCCTCCCGCCCCCCAACTCCCCCCGAGCCCGCGTGTCTGCACCCCCCTGTACCCCAATCCCCTGCCCCAGCTCAGAGCCTGCACCCCTCACTCACCCGCCCCAGAGCCTGCAACCCTCCGCCCCCAACTCCCCGAGCCCGCGTGTCTGCACCCCCTGCACCCCCATCCCTGCCCCAGCTCAGAGCCTGCACCCCTCACTCAACCTCCCCATAGCCTGCACCCCTGCCCCCAACTCCCCCGAGCCGCGTGTCCGCCCCTGCACCCCATCCCTGCCCCAGGTCAGAGCCTGCACCCCTCACTCAACCTCCCCATAGCCTGCACCCCTCCCGCCCCCAACTCCCTTCCAGAGCCTGCGTGTCCACCCCCTGCACCCCATCCCTGCCCCAGCTCAGAGCCTGCACCCCTCACTCAACCTCCCCATAGCCTGCAACCACCCCGCCCCAACTCCCCGAGCCCGCGTGTCCGCACCCCTGCACCCCTATCCCTGCCCCAGCTCAGAGCCTGCACCCCTCACTCAACCTCCCCATAGCCTGCAACCTCCCGCCCCAACTCCCTCCCGAGCCCGCGTGTCCGCACCCCTCCACCCCCATCCCCTGCCCCAGCTCAGAGCCTGCACCTCACTCAACCTCCCCATAGCCTGCACCCCTCCCGCCCCCAATTTCCCCCAGAGCTCGCGTGTCCGCCCCTGCACCCCATCCCCTGCCCCAGCTCCCTACGCCCAGCGCCGCACCACCCAGAGACCCCTACAAGCCCCTGCCCGGCCCCCTCCGACCCCTACGCCCAGCGCCGCACTGCCCGGAGACCCCACAAACCCCTGCCCGGCACCCTCCGACTCCTACGCCCAGTGCTGCATTGCCCGGAGCCCCGCTGCACGCACACTCCAACTTCCCATGCCCAGCCGCCACACACACAGAGACCACCACACCCCCCCTGCACACAACTGCACAGTGCCCACACAGATCTCCCCCACTGCACAGCCCCCCAACACACAGAGATCTCCCCCCCCCGCAGGGCCCAGCGCCCCCCCGCCCCCCGAGAGACCGACTCGCCCACCCCCCCAACACCCCGCCACAGGCGCCGGCCCGGGGGGGAGGTGACTGTGTCTGCCAGGGTGAGCTGGCAGCGCAGCCCGAGCTGGTCCTGGGGCAGGATAACTCCGGCCCCTTGGGAGTGGTGGAAGCAGCCAGGCTGGAGCAGGAGCAGCGCCTCACCGGCCCAGGCTCTCGCAGGACCCAGCTGAGCCTCCCCGCCCCGACTGTTCCCTGTGAGTGGCTGAGACTGGCCCAGACTCTGCACCAGTCCCAGGTGGCTCTTCCCCCGGGGGAGGCAGGTGAGCCCCACAGGTCCCAGGCAGTGGAGACAGCTCAGAGCTGGAGCAGTGCTGGGGAGCGGGGCAGATCCCTGAGACGTGACTCCCGAGATCCTACCCAGCCCACCCACACCCATTGGCCCCGTGGCCAGCAGCCCTGCTGAGTCCGCATGGTGGCCCCCAGCTGCTGGGTGATGAGCCCTCTACAGCAGTGGCATAGCCAGGTTCTAACATCAGGGGAGCAAACACGTAAAAAGAGGCACCACCCAACATATCAAATTACTAATTACATATGTTTAAATTTGTTATACATATTTATTTATTTTCTACTTAAAATAAAAACCCAAGAATGATCCAGCCACAGAAGGATTTGCACAGCCGGCATTTTGCAGGAGAACTTTAGATTATACTTAGATATACTTTTGATTCTAGAAACTAAACGACAGAATACAGTAGCTTATAATTGTCACAGGTTTAAAAAAATACCAGCCATTTTTTCCAGTTACTAATTTCATTTTAAAATCAATCAGTGAAATGCACTTTATTTATAATAGATCATAATACTAAAGTCACCAAAAAGGCATAACAAACACAAGTTTTATGAGAATTGGTGAGCAAAGATCTCATAGCTCTTCAGGGTTGGACAAAGCAGTAATTTCCCTTAAAGTAGCTTTATTCATGGGTTTTTAAAAAAACAAGACATCTCTACGACACAGGTTGGCAGTCTATCATTTTTGAAACACTGAGTACTGAAAGTTCGACTCTTTAACCAATTTAAGCTGTACACCCACACACACACACACCCTCTCTCTCTCTCTCTCACTGCTTTCCTATCACCAGTTCTGTTACTACAGGAATGAAATCTAGACATCCTTTAAAAAGGACAGTTACCTGTTCTGTAACTGGTGTTCTTTGAGATGTGTTGCTCCGGCCTATTCCACAGTAGGTGTGCGTGCGCGCCACATGCACTGGTGCCGGAAGTTTTTAGAGCACTGCTGCGACCCCTGGAGTGGCGCCTCTATAGCGCTATAAGGGGAGCTGCGCACTCCCCCCACCCTCAGTTCCTTCTTGGCAGACAACTCCGACAGAAGGGAAGGAGGCTGGGATGTGGACTAAACAAGAGCAACACATCTCGAAGAACGCCAGTTACGGAAGAGGTAACTGTCCTTTCTTCTTCGAGTGACTGCTCCTGTGTATTCCACAGTAGGTGACTCCAAGCTATATCTGATGGAGGTGGGTAGGAGTTTAAAGGTTATCCGGACGGAGTACCACCCTACCAAACCCGGCGTCATCCTGTGCTTGGGAGACGATCGCATAGTGCGAGGAAAAAGTGTGGACAGATGACCATGTGGCAGCCCTACATACCGGGTAGTTGTGCTCAACAGGAAAAGTGGCTTCAGCTCCTATACAAATAACTGGTTGCAAAAACCAAACCAAACATTAAATTAAAAAACCAAACCAAAAAAAAAAACAACAAAGAAAACACCACCCAGAAAAGTTCCTATCACACATCCATCACCATTTTAGATTTTGACATCTCCTGCCTGATGTGACATCTTTGCTTTGCAAACAAGAGACCTGGGGATCTCTGTGGCTGTTACCCTCGAACTGGGTAAAAGGTTACACATCTTGTCTCGAGTAATCTTCCTCTTAACAGAAGGTTCATTTTAAAATTTGTCACAATAAAATTCCATTTTAAATAGAAATAATTAGTCTATACTGGGTCTCTATTCTCGTACAGCCTATTTCTCTCACATATTCCCCCACTCTAATTCCTTTGGAGTGAGGTTTTAATTTCAGGATTAGTCACCATTTCCGATTTAGTAGGAGGATGGAGGGAGAAAACTAGAAGAAAACCTGAATTATATTGTAACTCTGAAAGTTATCATTTAATCAGCCTCTTATGTTACACTAATTAACTTCATGTTTAATTTCATTGTTGCTGGTAACAACTTATTCAAAGATTACAAAATATAAACCTATAGGGCAGTTTTCTCTTAATTCCCATTTCCATCCAGTCAGCTTTGTGTGAAGTCACATTCTACAACCACCGAGGAGCCTTCCATTTCTGTGAGTTCATTTCTCCCTGGGACTTCTCCCATGAGTGTGGGTGGAAGGCGTCTCACGCTATGTGGGAAGGCTGCATTATGAGAAAAATCACCTGTGCTCTATTTTCACACTTTCTAATCTTTCAGAGTAGCAGGAGGTGGAGAAGTGATAAAAATGCGTAAGACTAAGTAGCAAACCTAAGAGACCAAACCACAGACTCTGGACTCAACATTCATGTATCCTGCAGTCTGAACTTGGAATTTGATACATTCCCTCATTAGGTACAATCATCTCCCCAGCAGGGAAGTGCTTCTTGTCCAACAAGGCAGCCAGATTGGGACCCGTAGGCATGGAATGGCTCTGAAGGAATCAGCTGTTTCTCTCTGTGCTTCATAAAACTTTGGTTCCAAATGGTAAAAGTCAGTTTTCTCAATTTAATCATGGCATCTTTTAGGAGTGTGATCAATGCCACTTAACTAGGGAGCAGCGTTCTAAAAGTAGTTTACCTGGGCCACAGGTCACCATAGCTTCCATCTCTGGGGCAAAAATCAACCACTAGTTCTTGTCAAATCTTTTACCTTCCTTGGAATAATTTCACACTTCTCTGGCATAGAATTCTTCACCAACCATACAACGTATCAGTAGCAATAGTGAGGTATAACTTCCCCACATATACCCACTATACACATAGTTCTTTAATTTCATGGCACAGATTTAAAATAGGGATTAAATTCAGGTGCATTTTAAAATCTCTATAAGACACCAAATATCAGGTATGTTTTAAAAGTAGATATCTTTCTGCAGCTATATCACATTCAACACAAATTTCATTTTCTACACATTTGCAGCATCTCCCAAGGTGAACAGATATGTCACTTCCATTTTCCCCATCTCAACCTAGACAGGAATTGCATTTCCCAAATAATAGGCAACATGCATCTGATTAGGAAGGAGATATCTTCAGGAGCGAGCTCCTGCAGGGCTTGGGCCACAACTGCTTTCGGAGTCCAATGCATGGGTATTTTGCTTAGTTCCAAGTCACTTACTAGGGAATCCTCTTCTCAGCCCTTCAGAGAAAATATTGACCTACCCAATTGAACAACGGGGGGTTGGGATGGTGATGGGGAATAACGGAATCCCTCTGACTTACCCTATCTGCTTCTGTTGTTACAAAGGGTGAAATGACATTTTCCCCTATCCCTGCCCTGTTCCTGCTCTTTGTTATAGTTCAATATATTTTAAGTGAGGAAAATGGTAGTAAAAATATCTGCTCTGCAGCACAACCTGAAGCAACATCAGAGCAACTGGGAATGAAACAATTGGTTCCCCAAGGGAGAACTCAATGACTAACAATTGCTTTGAAATGGGGGAACAGTATAACCGTGATGCTCAGGGTTTGTTTAGACTAGGAAAAGTGATGGAGTTTAGGTCAGGTCAAGGGGGAAGCTAATGCCAACCCCTGCACCTGGGCGCATCTCCTCTACAACTATACTTGTCTTTTTACCCCAAGATCACTAACTTGAGCAGCCAATGCCATGTACAGCTCTAGTGGATGTCAGGCACAGGTAGTTTTTGCCTCAGTGTAGCTTGTTGGGATCAAACCTCTCTCCCAGCTGGAGCTGATGAACATTCCGGGCTGGAGGGCCTTCTAGGATGAGAAAACGGGCTCTGTGGATATGTGGAATGTGGTGGAGGTGATATATCTTGACTTTAGCAAAGTTTTTGCTACAGTCTCCCACAGTATTCTTATCAGCAAGTTAAGAAAGTATGGATTGGATGAATGGACTATAAGGAGGATAGAAAGCTGGCTACATTGTTGGGCTCAATGGGTAGTGATCAATGGCTTGATGTCAAGTTGGCAGCAGGTATTAAGTGGAGTGCCCCAGGGGTCAGTCCTGGTCCCGGTTATGTTCAACATCTTTATTAATGATCTGGATGATGGGATTAATTGCACCCTCAGCAAGTTTGCAGATGACACTAAGATGGGGGGAAGAGGTATTTACACTGGAGGGCAGGGATAGGGCCCAGAGTGACCTAGACAAATTAGAGGATTGGGTCAAAAGAACTCTAATGAGGTTCAAGAAGGACAAGTGCAGAGTCCTACACTTAGGAAGGAAGAATCCCATGCACCGCTAAAGGCTGGGGACTGACTGGCTAAGCGGCAGTTCTGTAGAAAAGAACCTGGGAATTACATTGGATGAGAAGCTGGATGAGAATCAGTTTCTCAACCAATGTAGGGAGGAGGGATAGCCCAGTGGTTTGAGCATTGGCCTGCTAAACCCAGGATTGTGAGTTCAATCCTTGACGGGGCCACTTAGGGATCTGAGGCAAAAACTGGTCCTGCTAGTGAAGGCAGGGGGCTGGACTTGATGACCTTTCAAGGTCCCTTCCAGTTCTAGGAGATTGGTATATCTCCTTTTAGTACCAGTGTGCCCTCGTTGCCAAGGAGGCCAATGGCATATCGGGCTGTATTAGTAGGAGCATTTCCAGCAGATCAAGGGAAGTGATTATTTCTGTCTATTCAGCGCTGGTGAGGCCACACCTGGAGTATTGCATCCAGTTTTGGTCCTCCCACTACAGAAGGGATGTGGACAAATTGGAGAGAGTCCAGCGGAGGGCAACAAAAATGATTAGGGGGCTGGGGCACATGACTTTCGAAGAGAGGCTGAGGGAACGGGGGTTATTTATTCTGCAGAAAACAACAGCGATGGGGGGATTTGATAGCAGCCTTCAACTACCTGAAGGGGGGTTCAAAGAGGATGGAGCTTGGTTGTTCTCAGTGGTCGCAGACGACAGAACAAGAGGCAATGGTCTCAAGTTGCAGTGGGGGAGGTCTAGGTTGGCTATTAGGAAACACTATTTCACTAGGAGGGTGGTGAAGCACTGGAATGGGTTACCTAGGGAGGTGGTGGAATTTCCATACTTAGAGGTTTCCAAGGCACAGCTTGGCAAAGCCTTGGCTGGGATGATTGAATTAGTATGGGTCCTGCTTTGAGCAGGGGATTGGACTAGATGACCTCCCGAGGTCTCCTCCAACCCTAATATTCTATGAGTCTATAACACACACTCCTGTGACTCCAAAGGAAAGCAGTTGATAGAAAAGATCACAGGACTGACCCCAAAGAAGGGTGAGCTGCAAAAGGCAGAAGCAGGCAACTCATCTGGGGGAGCCGAGAGACCACAGTGAAGACGATGCAAAGATCACTATGTGGGAATTAGCAAATGTGATTTTTTTTTTTAAATCTTTTGGCCAGCCCTAGT
Organism: Mauremys reevesii; assembly: GCF_016161935.1. NCBI lineage: Eukaryota > Metazoa > Chordata > Testudines > Geoemydidae > Mauremys > Mauremys reevesii. The sequence continues at coordinate 44,658,513 of NC_052636.1, forward strand.
CAAGGCATTTATTACAGTTCTCTCTCATGTGGATTGTCTGATGTCTAATAAGGTTTGAACTCCGATTGAAGCATTTCCCACACTCAGAGCACGTGTAGGGTTTCTCTCCTGTGTGGATTCTTCGATGGGTGATAAGCTGTGAGCTCCGATTGAAGCGTATCCCACACTCGGAGCATCCATAAGGTTTCTCACCTGTGTGGATTGTCTGATGTGTGGTAAGGTGTGAGCGCTGATTGAAGCTTTTCCCACACTCAGAGCATGTGTAGGGCGTCTCTCCTGTGTGGATTCGCTGGTGTGAGATGAGGGCTGAACTATCAGTGAAGCATTTCCCGCACTCAGAGCATCCATAAGGTTTCTCCCCAGTGTGGATTCTTCTATGTGTGATAAGGTGTGAGTGCCGATTGAAGCGTTTCCCGCACTCAGCGCATCCATAAGGTTTCTCACCCGTGTGGATTGTCTGATGCGTGATAAGGTGTGAGCTCCGACTGAAGCTTTTCCCGCACTCAGAGCATGTGTAGGGCGTCTCTCCTGTGTGGATTCTAATATGTGTGATAAGCTGTGAGAGCTGATTAAAGCTTTTCCCACAATCAGAGCATGTGTAGGGCGTCTCTTCTGTGTGGATTCTACAATGAGTGATAAGGTGTGAGTGCCAACACAAGCTTTTCCCACACTCAGAGCATGTGTAGGGCCGCTCTCCTGTGTGGATTCGACGATGTGAGATGAGGGTTGAACTATCAATGAAGCATTTCCCACACTCAGAGCATCCATAAGGTTTCTCACCCGTGTGGATTCTCCTATGTGTGATAAGGGCAGAGCTTCGATTGAAGCGTTTCCCGCACTCAGAGCACTTGTAGGGATTCTCTCCCCTGTGAATTCTCTGATGTGTGAAAAGGTCTGAGCTCCCATTGAAGCTTTTCCTGCACTTATGGCATGTGTAGCATGTCTCTTCCAAGTTGATTTCCTTGCGTGCAATAAGGTCTGAGTGGCTATTGAAGTTTTCCTCTGGCCTCTGCTGAGTCTTGCAGGCGTTTGCTTTTTCTGGGAGTGCACAACTCCCTAAAACATTCCCTTTGGATCTTCCTTTTAACATCCCATGTGGTTCTACTTGCTCAGCATCTTCCTGCTGGGGTTCCTCCTCATTCTCATTCACCTTCCCATCACCTGATGGGAGACAGAGAGAATCCAGACATAGGTCACTCCCTGTGCCGGAAAGAAATGAAATCTCAGAGACCGGAATTGAAAAAGGGATGAACAAAACAAAATACATGTGGGGGAGATCAAACCTATCAGGAGCTGATTTTCCCCAAACCTTTCCCCAGAGGAGAGAGGAAGGGATCAGTTTTGGTCCACATCTCACCAGAACACTCCAGGGGAAGCTATATTGGTGAGAGACCTGCTGCCAGTTGTCAGTCAGTATAGGTGGGAAGCCATGAGTGACCTCTGCCTAAAGATTCCATATCTGCAAGGAACAATCCTGAACTTGGAGAGCTCACAAGATCTTTTGTAGGGCATCCCAATTGTTTCCTGTATTCAAAGACAGTTTTTTTAGTTGGTTTAACAAATTCCTCACCTGTGCAGGCAGCTCTTGGAAGCACTTCTTTCTCAGAGCCCTGGAGGTCTGGGACCCATGGCTCTTCCCCTCGTTCTAGCTGCGAGATCACATCAGGTTTTGAAACTGGAAACCCTACTAAAGGCAAAGAAAACAAGGTGGTATTGGGCTGTTAGGAATACGATTATGTGTCGATAGGGCCCATCACCACCAGATAAAGAAACAGATCTTAAGATGGTTAAAGAAAACTTAGTCTGACAGCAGCCTGTCTGGCAAGGAATCACTTATCAACAGTTCTGGTTGTGAAACTCATTTCGGTATTGCTTTATCTTCATGTTCCCCACTTTTCTATTGTTAATCTGTCTGGTTCTCTAATTGTTTCTGACTGCTGTATAAATAATTTTGCTAGGTGCAAGTTAATTAGGGTAGTGGGATATAATTGGTTAGAGAATTACATTACAATATGTTAGGATTGGTTAGTTAAATGTCAGTACTATGACTGGTTAAGGTACAGCTGAGAATACTACTATATAACCTGGTGTTAAACAGGAGGGGGGGAATGGAAATTGGAATCATGTTTGTTAAGGGCGGAACGGGAATAGGGAATGGGGAGGAGAGACACACGCAAGGCTCTGCAGTGTCAGAGCTTGGAAGGGTGACACGGTGTAAATGCTCTGCAGCATCAGAGCTGGGAATGGAACACCGTGGAACAGACTCTATCGGCACACAGAGATAAACCCTACTGGTGTGAAGGGCTTCGGAATATGCTTGCTTGGAAACTAACCCCAATAAACATCGCATTGTCTACACTTTGGACTTCTGGTCTTTTGCTGCTTGCGGTCTGCATGACAAGAACCAGGGAAGTGGGAAGGTGATGGGAAAGCCCTCTAACAAATGGACATGATCTGATAACCTAGACATAAGCCTTAGAGGAAGGTTTTAATACACTATGAAACGGATCAGGGATTCCCACAAGGACTGATGCGGGGGAAATGGTAAACATGCATTTGGATCCTTTTCTTCTTTTATATTTTTTCTCCATAAGGCTGAACCTCTGGCACTGTCATGGATCCATAGGATCTCTGCAATGCCCTGGCTTTTAAACGGTCCTTGGGAGGTGCCCCTTGCGTGTGCTAGACCCCCAAGGGCTCCCACTCTTCCACAAGACAGGCCATGTAGATTCAACACTTGAGACTGAGCCTCTGGCTTCAACACTCCTACTTCAACCTGTGAGCTCTGCCAGCAGGACCAGCTGAACGACACTCCTGTTCAGAGACTGTTCCTCATTCATGCTTCAATGCACCTCAGCAAGTTTTTGTTGTGACACTGGGCAGACTGTTAAAATATAGCAGGGTTTATTAGTCAACTGAAACACAGCATTGGAAAGGCTTTAGATTAGGACAGAGAAGCAAAGAAGACAATATAGTCCATACTGGCCAATGCCCTTGAGGACATGCTGCTGTTAAAAACAGTTTTGTTTCCTTTCACTTTGCCTGTCCATTTGTCTTAGCTCCGGTAGAGCTCCGTGCGTCTGCTAACCCAGTTCTTCCTGCTTCCAAAAACATAACGAGTCCATGTGTGCTTCACTCAGCCAAGCGGAGATCCTCCCATGGACAGGTGAGAATTATTCCCTTGTCTCTGTCGAGTATTCCATTGATGTAGGTTGGTCCCAGCCTGTCCTTAATGACCCATTCGTATCACCCCATGACAGCTACGTGACAAATCACCTCATGTCTCCTCTTCTTTATAATCATAGCAATACCAATCAGAAGGAAACTGAGGTGTGTATTGGCATCATACAATTATCACCAAAATTCCCATCTCTGTCACACACACACTGCTCACAGCCCCTGGAGAGAAAGCAAAGCACGGGAACTGGACAATAGTCCAGTGAACACAGTGGAGGACAAGCTGCAATCCTCAAACCCTGGTCAAAAAGGAGAGGCATGTGGGTCCCTACCCATAGAGAGGGGCTGGCTAGAGGCCTGATACCTGACAGGGCATTCCTTGAGCAGACCATGGAGGAAGGTCAAAGGCTTAGCTACCCCAGAACTGTGGCATTGCAAAAGCACATTTACTCAATTTAGAATTCTATGGGTGGCATATTTTCCTCTTCAAATGCGGAAAAGGCATGAAAGCTGTAGTTATTAATGTCTCCAATAAGGCTACATTAAATACAATTTTAAAATGACTGACGGCACCAAAAAGGCACATGTCCAAAAATTATTCTGATGGGTGGGAGATAAGGCAAAAACATGGGGGCAAGGAAACTTGTCAAAACTTGTATGATGAATAAAGGTATAAAGTTATTACTACTCAGGTTCTTCAGAGACCCCATAGCTTCTAATAACTGGGCGGACAGGACTCCTTACCCAGAAAGACCACCGTCTCATAGTTCTCCTGCATGACATCCCTGTAGAGGGCTCTCTGAGTGGGGTCCAGCAGAGTCCATTCCTCCCTGGTGAAATACACAGCCACCTCCTCGAAGGTCACCGGCCCCTGAAAGAGAAAGAGTCCAACACTCAGTACCTGCTGCTCCACTCACAACCCCACTGTTCACAGAACAGCAGCACCAGGGAAATGGAAGCTCCGGGAGGCACATGTTAGCAGAGTCCCACCCCACCTTACCTAGAACAGCCAGGCGGCATCAGAGGGTGGAAAGAGAGAAACTTTGTGTCTCCCAGCTGACAGACGGAGGCAGGGTCTTCACATTTATCACATACCTACTAGCCAGAGCTTGATATAGGAGATAGGGCTGTCTCTGGACCCTGCTGGTGTCTCCCTGGTAGGAATCCCAACACTCTCCAAATAAAATTTATGTAAGAAAGGAGAAGTCAATAGTAAAGAACAGAAGTTAGAAAGTTAGAATTGTAGAAAATTGGTAAAGAAAGCTATCAGAAATCAATGACCAATCAATGACAATAAGAAGGAAGTTTTTAAAAGTATATTAAGTACAAACTTTACTAGATAGAAATGGCATAATTATCAAAAATAATGCAGAAGAGGTAAAAGTCCTCAATAAATATTTCTCTCCTGGATTTGAGAAAAAAAGATGTTGTACTCATATCATAAGATGTTGATGACGACGCTCTTTCCATTCCAACAAGAACTCATGAGGACATTAAACAGCAGCTATTAAAAGTTAGATGTGTTTAAATCAGCAGGTCCAGATAACTTGTATCCAAGAGTTTTAAAAGGCCTGGTAGAGGAGCGTGGTGGACTGTTAATGTTGATTTTAATTAGAACTTGGAACGCTGGGGAAATCCCAGAAGACAGGAATAAAGCTAATGCAGTCCCAATATTTAAAAGTGTAAAAGAGATGACCCAGCTAATTACAAGAGTGTCAGTCTGGCATCGATATTGAACAAGATAATGGAGCAGCTGATACTGGATTTTACTGATAAAGAATGAAAGGAGGGTAATATAATTAGTACCCATGAACAAAGGTTTAGAGAAAATAGATCCTATCAAACTAACTGGATATCCTTATTGGATGAGTTCAGAAGTTTGGTTGCAGCTAATCGTATTGATGTAATATACCTAGACTTCTGTAAGGCATATGACTTGTTTCAGCACAATATTTTGACTAAAAAACTAGAATGATACAAAATAAACACAGCATACATTAAATAGATTAAAAACTGGGATTGTAAATGGGGAACCATGGTCGACTGGATTTATTTCTAACAGGTTCCATCAAGGATTGGATCTTGGCCCTTTGTTATTTAACATTCTTATCAATGACCTAGAAGAGAATATAAAATTGTCACTGATGAAGTTTGCAGTTGCCACAAAGATTGGGGGTGGTAGTAACAAATGAAGTGTCAATAGATTCAGGCTCCAGCACTGGAAGTCTGGGAAGATTTCCCAGTCCTTGTTGGAGGGCTATTTCCTGTTCCACAAAGAGGGGAAGTTCCATTCCCAACTCTTGTGCCTTGACATTAGGCCCTATCTGACACTACACCCCATATTCAGCATAGTGGTATGATAATAATAGGATTAGGTCATGATTATGATGCATTATGTGCAAGATGTGTCATGTGCAGTGTCACTGGAAAAGTTATGATTTGCTGAATAGGATTATCCTATTTGTGTGCGCAGAGCATGTTTGTATCTGAAGTTATGGATATTGACTATGTATCTGTATTTCAAAAGATGCTTATTCTGGGTAACACCCACAATGAGCCTTTCAGGTACAACAATGAAGAAGCCAGACACTGCTGATGGCTCATCAACAAAGACAATGGACCGTGGAAGAGCTTAGCCTTCCTGTGAATGTGTCAGCCAGCCTATGTGTCATGGCTACTATGATTCAGCAGGGCATGCTAGAGCATATGACCAGACCACATGACACTGAACTCCATTCTGTTACCTCTATTTTTCAACAAACTGGACTGGGAACTGAGTTTGGAACAAAAGGTTCCCGCCATATGGAAAAGCTACATCAGGTGGGGTGTGACATCATCTCTTGGCCTCATTCCCCACACAAGAGAACTCCTGGAAGCACCTGAGGAACAAAGACTGAACTGGGGGAAGTGTTGGTCCCATGATAAAGGGATTTCTAGCTTGTGTATGGAAACTTGGGGGACTGCTTGTACCATCAGTCAGGGTGAGAAATTGCTAATTCTAATTCTATCCATCTAGTATGTTAGGCTTAGTTTGAGGTTTTGGTTATTTGCTAAGTAATCTGCTTTGATCTGTTTGCTACCACTTAGAATTGTTGGGACATGTTATGGTTCAGTAAAAGAGCTGGGAACTGCTAATGTGCAGACATGGGATTAGGGGACAAAGGCATAAGCAGGCAGGAATTCTTTGCTTAATAAATAAGTTGCCATATTTTTCCTTTCCCTGTTGCTTGTAAGAATTGATAAGGATGCAGCTGCATGAGAAATGTAGTTGTCGGAATGAATGTCCTTTGTGTGAAAGAAGGTAAAAGAAATGTTACCTCCCCCTCCCTTCCTTTCCCAGCTACATAAATAAGCCCTGGTTTATGGCCTCTTCCTCCGTCCCCTGAGAACTGCTCATTGACCCTTCCTCCGTCCCCTGAGAACTGCTGATTAAGGAAATTTGTAGCAACACATTAATACAAAGTACTGTATTTTCAAGGTAAAAATGTCTGTATAACATGCGTAATCCTGTGAATAATAGATAGGGGTGGGTATACTAACAGTATGGGTGTTTCTATTACTTAATAAGGGTTTTGGGGGTGTTGTAATGGATGTAGGCGTGTACATACTAAGTTAGATAAAAGGAGTGTGATGTAACTAATCCAGTGCTTACTCCACAATTGGGTCGAGGGGAACAAGCATCGCAATAAAGATGCCTGTACTCATATCCGCTTCCGGGTCAACCTGCTCCTTTATTCTCCTAACAAAAATCACTTAATCTATCTTTCTGCAGTTAATAAACTCGTTTTATGCTTTATCTTAACCAGTGTTAAGTATTTTGAGTGAAGTGTCTGGGGAAAATCTGAGCTTGGTGTGCACAAGCTTGTTGTGCACATCTTTCCCGTATCAAGGGGAAGGCAAATTATATTAATGAGATTACATTATAGAGCTCCCTGTGTACTATAAGACGATACAATTCTGAATTTATACTACAGCAAGTGTGCAAGGTTGGGGAGCTAGGAAATTGGCTGTTGTCGTCTATCTGTCCTTGAGTGGCCTAGGTAAAGCACTCAGGTAGCTTAGCTGGGTGTATGGCGCCACCTGCTGTCGTGTTGGGTGATAACAGGCCCTGGAGAGGCTGGCTGAATCTCCAGCAAAGCAGTGTGAGAAGGGCCAGCCTTGCTTCAGGGTTAGAGGGCACAGCGGTTCCCAGACTGCCCCCTGGGGGTGACAACCCATCACACCCTAAACTACACTAGTGTCCCAGCAGGTTTGTCACATCCTGTTATTTCCTGCCTCCCACCACCTGTAGCAGCTACCACCTTCCTATGCCTTTACTGCTCCTCTCCCTCCAAGCAGAGCCCACCACCAGCTCCCTGAGAATCTCTTACCTGAGCCAGCTCCATTGCAGCCATTTCCTTCCCCCGGGATGATGGGATAATCTGGAACGAACGTGAATGTTATTTTGTAGCCTGCCAGGGCGAGAAGGGCAATGTGAGAGAATTCAGACGGGGTTTTTGTCCATTCCACAAGCCGATTCCCCCCAGGATATTTCCCTGCTAATGGACATTCTAGGTTCTGCCACACACTGAAGCACAAAGTGACCTTATTCCAGTACAGGTCTAGCCCCCTCTTACCAGGGTGTAACCCTCTGACACCCTCTGAAACCCTCCCAGTAGCAGAGTCTCTGTGTTACACTTATCAAGTTTGCGGATGATACCAAGATGGGAGGGGTTGCAAGTGCTTTGGAGGATAAGATTAAAATTCAAAATGATCTGGACAAACTGGAGAAATGGTCTGAAGTAAATAGGATGAAATTCAATAAGGACAAATGCAAAGTGCACCGCTTAGGAAGGAACAATCAGTTGCACACATACAAAATGGGAAATGACTGCCTAAGGAGGAGTGCTACGGAAAGGGATCTAGGGGTCATAGTGGATCACAAGCTAAATATGAGTCAACAGTGTAACGCTGTTGCAAAAAAAGAAAACATTCTGGGATATATTAGCAGGAGTACTGTGAGCAAGACACGAGAAGTCATTCTTCTGCTCTACTTCGCACTAATTAGGCCACAACTGGAGTACTGTGTCCAGTTACGGGTGCCACATTTCAGGAAAGATGTGGACAAACTGGAGAAAGTCCAGAGAAGAGCAAAAAAAAATGATCAAAGATCTAGAAAACATGACCTATGAGGGAAGATTGAAAACATTGTGTTTGTTTAGTCTGGAGAAGAGACGACTGAGAAGGGACATGATCAGAGTTTTCAAGTACAGAAAAGGTTATTACAAAGATGCGGGAGAAAAATTGTTCTTCTTAACCTCTGAGGATAGGATAAGAAGCAATGGGCTTAAATTGCTGCAAGGGCGGTTTAGGATGGAGATTAGGAAAAAAAACCTTCCTAACTGTCAGAGTGGTTAAGTACTGGAATAAATTGCCTAGGGGGGTTCTGGAATCTCCATCACTGGGGATTTTTAAGAGCAGGCTGGACAAACACCTGTCAGGGATGGTCTAGATAATACTTAGTCCTCCCTTGAGGGCAGGGGACTGGACTAGCTACCTCTCAAGGTCCCTTCCAGTTCTATGATTCTATCAATCAGACGCCAGAGAAGAGCAGAATCCAAGGAGTCACTCTGGGGATTCTCCCTGTCACTGTCCCCAAGGCAGCTCGCTCAGGTTTACAAAGTTGTTGGATGCTCCAGCCTTTATCCAGTCTCTCCTGGGAGTGCCCCTTTCAAGGGCTGGGCCTAGTTTTAGCTTTTGACAAGCGTGACCCCGGGGGCTCTGAGACTGGGCCTTCTTGCGTCAGCACATCTTGTTTCTTTCTGTGGCTCCCTAGCGAGTCCCACAGCCTCATACAGACTGTGAACATAAGAAGAGCCCACTGCCTCAGACCAATGGTCCATCTAGCTTAGTGGTCAATGCCAGGTGCTTCAGAGGGAATGAACAGAACAGGGAATCATCAACTGATCCATCCCGTGTCACCCATTCCCAGCTTCTCGGAAACAGAGGCTAGAGACACCATCCCTGTCCAGCCTGCCTGTGACACTGGCAGATGAGGTGTTAGCTTTTGCAAAAGCCCCCATGTCTTCATTGAATATGAACAAACACATCGCTGGAATCAGTCTGACTCACCTGTGTTAGTATTGTTAAAACAGGTATTAGAATTATGAGAATGTGTTTAGACTTCATTGAATGCTCGTGAGTTGCTGCCTGGGATAATATCTGACTAGTTATATTGTGAGCCTCTGTGGCTCTGTAAATCACCAGACAGGAGAGAGACTTTACCTATGTGAAGTGCTGATTGGCAACAGAATCCATTACACTCTGCCTGGGAGGAAAAGTCCATCAACACCAGATGGACCATTATGGGATGTTATGGAGGGAGGGATAGCTCAGTGGTTTGAGCATTGGCCTGCTAAACCCAGGGTTGTGAGTTCAATCCTTGAGGAGGCCACTTAGGGATCTGGGGCAAAAATTGGTCCTGCTAGTGAAGGTAGGGGGCTGGACTCAATGACCTTTCAAGATCCCTTCCAGTTCTAGGAGATTGGTATATCTCCATTACCTTTATTACCTTTAAAGAAGACACAAGACTGTTGTTGTGCTCTTGACTTCCCATTAGCTGAGTTTGCAGTTCAGATCACATGGCAGGAAGGGGATAAAAAACCCCATACAGAAATGTAGTGAGGCCGTGTGGCTCCCCGCCGCCCCAGATGGGGAACAGCCCATCCGGAGGCCGGAGTGGGCAGAGCTAGGGAGCACCCCCCCAATGTTCTGTCTCTCCAAGGACCTGGCCCCTAGTGCAAAATCACACACTCCCCAGAAATCTGAAATGCCCAGTTCATAGCTGATAAAACGTTATTAATCTGGGAATTACCAATGAGAAACAACCCAGTGACGGTGATATCCTGAGGAAAAGATCTCATGTGTCTTTAGATCATAGCGATTCGTAATCTGGAACTTTATACACTAAAATGCCTAATTTGTAGCCCTACGGCAATTGCCTGGTGTCACTACAGGGCAGAATTAAGGTTGGTGCCTTAGTTGTGAATTTCCATCCCCTGGCATATTGCGATTGCTGTTAAGTGGGTTTGACAAAATTCATTGTGTCTATTTCTTTCTTTTAATTTCAATAGATAACGATATTTATTTTAACCCTTTTTTCAATGTTTACAATTTCTATGTTCAGAGTTGTGGGAAGTTATGGGGGTCGTCAGACAACAATTACTTAATAACAGTATGTCCTAGGGTCTTACCCCCACTTTGAGCTTGTGAGTTCAAAGATGGGGACCCGCAGGTATTCTCCCCCCACCCTAACCCTTAGGGTAGGGTTCCTTCTCGCTGCCACCACTCGATTATTCGGTGAATCGAGACACCCCTCTGTTCCCCCCTCCTCCTTCCAGAGACTTTCCTGGGGAAGCACAGATCAAATCACAGAGGGAGAAAGATTCCTTTCACTTCCCTCTCCCTTCCCTGCTTTCTCTGCTTGGAGACAACCCTTGTCTCCACAGAGTGGCGCCTAGCTTCCTTCCCCTGAATCCACAGGTAAGGAACTTAACCAAGTCCTGAACCTAAAAGAGTTTATTAAAAGAATAAATAAAGGAAAAAATACACAATCTCTATGAATCCAAGATAGACATTCATAGGGTCTAATCTTATTAATCCCTGGAGAAATTTCTCCCTTTTCCTCAGTACAAACAATACAGGCAAAATTACGAATAATCAATACAAACACACAGAATTGCAGACACAGGATTCTTATATGAAATTACCCAGTACTTCTAATACTCACTAGCTGGAATAGAAGAAATTAGTTCAGAGAGATGAGCAGACTTGATTAAGCGTCTGGGCTGGTGTAGTTCCAGACGGCTAAGAACACAGAACAAAGAACACAGAGACCCAAGTTCCCGCTCTCTGGGATTTTCAAATTGTCTTCCCTGATTGGTCCTTTGGTCAGGTGTTTCACCAGGTCTGTGTTAACCCTTTACAGGTAGAACTTAACCCTTAACTAACTACTTATGACACAGTAACTGTTGAGATTCCAAAAGCCAAATCATATAACTGTTCAAAGAGAAATTGTCAATGTCACACCCAAAATATACAGTGTAAATATCCTTAAATCAAACTCCACTTTCTCCAGAAGCATTTCTGTATATTACCTATATAAATATTTTTTCATCTGTGTGTGTACAGTAAAATCAACATTTACTGCAATTTATTCATAAAAATCCAATTCTTTCAAGCGTAATTTTAAGTAATGAAGTACTTGAAGTCTTTCACTTCCTAGACTGGAATGTTTCACTTCAGGATAACTACACCCTCCCTGTGATGTATTTCACTCTCAGTACCGTAACCCCCTTGTGATGTAGCTCCTGTCTGGGAGCTCTGCTGAGGCCAGTGGCATTATGATCAGGTGACACACTGACTCCATGGCTACACTTGCACTTCAAAGCGCTGCCGCGCTGGGAGAGAGCTCTCCCAGCGCTGTCCGTACTCCACCTCCCTGTGGGGAATAACGTACAGCGCTGGGAGCCGCGCTCCCAGCGCTGGGGCTTTGACCACACTGGCGCTTTGCAGCGCCACAATTTGCAGCGCTGGAGAGGGTGTGTTTTCACACCCTACTGCAGCGCTGCAAATTTGCAAGTGTAGCCAAACCTTGACACATGAGCAGACACACATGGGGGAGGGTGGAGGACGAGGTAACATGGAGCCTACCAGAGTTGAACATGGCCCTAAGAGCAAACACCGTCTCAGCCTCTCCTCTCTCCCACCTCCCAGAGTCAGTAATTCTGAGAAATCATTCCCTGAAATCTAAATAGCCCCAGTATGAGAGACAGTGATTAATGCAGGTACCTTAGGGGCTGCAGCGCCAGCCCCCTGCCTGGATGAGGAAGGTGAAGAATTGCAGTAGAAATGGGTTAGACTGGGAGCCAAGTTGACCAAGAGGCCAGAACTCATGGGAGGTTTAGGAGAAAAAGTCAACAGGACTGGGTAGAGGCATTTCAGTGTATTTTCCCCATTAACCATTCTGCCATGTATTTAATTTAGAAACTTTTCATTCCCATCTAAACACCTTGGAGCTAAGCTGGGTTGATGCATTTCCACTTACAGTGGTACAGTTGTAATTAGGTGCTTAATCAGATGCTCATGCAGCACAAAGCAGTCAATAATGGGTGTGCTTCCATTCATTAACTTGACTGTGTGCTGTGCATCGCTTTGAAAAAAAGATGCTGTGAGGGAGTGTCAACATTTTAGGCATTAAGAAATGGTAAGTAGGTGTCAGTTCATTTCCCATGCGTTTAGCCCTTTCGCCCTCAAACGCGCATTTGGCTCTTTGACGTTGCTTTATCCGCTCCACCAGAAAACGCTGTAGGGAACCCGGTCATTACAGCCAACCGCACTAGGTACCGTTCTACCAGCTCTGGGCCAACGGTCAAATGGTTCTGTTTGTTCATCTTTCATTCAGCTTTGCAATTCTTAGATCCCATTTAAAAACTGGAAGTGAAATAACTGAAGCAAGTTACAAAGAGAGCGGCACCTGGCATAGGCGGGGGTAAAACAATAACTGGAAAGAACTGACTATGCAAAAAGGAACATCGCAAACTATCAGAGCCCAGACCCCCGTCCAACTGAACCCACCCCAGCCAGGCATATCAAGCTGGGTCCCTGAAAAATCGCCCAGCCCGTCTGGCAGTGAACGCTGCGTGTTCCAGGCAAAGCTACGGTGTGTGCGTCTGCTCTGCTGACGTGCTGCTTTGGTACGGAACGAGCCACGGCCACAGGGAGCAGAGACATGGACTCCTACAAAACACAATCCCAGATACACCTCCAATGCCGCATCCCTCCAACTCCCCCCACTGTCTGCCATCCCCTCCCCCACCTCCACATGGCCATTCTCAGCCTACTGCTAACACTTCCTCCCAGCCTTCAGCACTATAAATAAATAAAACATGGTGTTACAAAAGGTAGTGGGGGAGGGGGAGGGGCGAGACACGGACACACACTCACCTCCCCACTACGGAGACCGCCCCGCCCCGCCCCGCCCCAGCTCCCGGCCTGGCCCAGGGCGGGGGGGGGGGATCTCGGGCCCAGGTGTCTGTTCCCCGCGCCCCGCTCGGCTCTTACCGGTTCCGCCGCCCGCCCAGAGCCTCCCCCCGCATCGGCCGGAAGTGACGCACCCTGCGGGGGCCGGGGGAGGGAGTCACGTGACGGGGCCGGTGAAAGGACAGAAACAGCCCCCGCTCCGGATTCGCTGCTTGGGCTGCACGGAGCATGCGCAGCCGCACGGAGCCTGCGCAGTAACCGCCGTTGTCGCCGCTGCCCGCTCTCTGCCCTCACCGCTCCCGGCGCTTCGCTGCCCGCTCCGCGGGGGGGTGAAAAGCCCCGGGGGGCAAATCGCAGCGGGGGGGAGGGGCTGCCCGGGGCTGAGCGGGGCAGAAATTCACTGGCCGGGGGTCGAGCTGCTGCAGGGGGCGGGGAGGGGCCGGGGAAATGGGGAGCCGCTGCCAGACCCTGTGCGGGACAAACCCCGTTTGGGGAACAGGGGCCTCGGGCCGAGCCCCCGCTGCGCGCGCAGATCCGGGGGCCGGGCGGGGGCACCGGCTGTCTCGGTTCTGCCGCGTGTCAGCCCGGGGGCGGGTGCCCGGGGCTCCAGGCACCGCCCCCCCCCGCCGCCTGTCCGAGCCCCGACCCCGCAGCGCCGCTCGGTCTGTGCCAGCGCTGCGGGGCGGCCCCTGCTCCGGCCGGGAGCCCGAGTGCGGACACACCGGCCAGAGCCCCCGCCCCCGGCTCTGCCTCCCGCCCTGGGACTGTGGGAAAGTGTCTGTGTCCGTGTGAAACCCCGCAGCCCCTTCCCTGGTGCAGCGCCGAGCTGCCAACTCCCCAGCCCGCGTGTCCGCCCCCGCACCCCATCCCTGCCCCAGCTCAGAGCCTGCCCCCTCCTCAACCTCCCCATAGCCTGCAACCCCGCCCCCAACTCCTCCCAGAGCCCGCGTGTCCGCACCCCCTGCACCCCATCCCTGCCCCAGCTCAGAGCCTGCACCCTCACTCAACCTCCCACAGCCTGCAACCCTCCCGCCCCCAACTCCTCCCTGAGCCCACGTGTCCGTACCCCCTGCACCCCATCCCTGCCCCAGCTCAGAGCCTGCCCCCTCCTCAACCTCCCCATAGCCTGCACCCTCCCGCCCCCAACTCCCCGAGCCCGCGTGTCCACACCCCTCCTGCACCCCATCCCTGCCCCAGCTCAGAGCCTGCACCCTCACTCAACTCCCCATAGCCTGCAACCCTCCCACCCCCAACTCCCCAGAGCCCGCGTGTCCGCCCCCTGCACCCCATCCCTGCCCCAGCTCAGAGCCTGCCCCCTCACTCAACCCCCATAGCCTGCAACCCTCCCACCCCCAACTCCCCAGAGCCCGCGTGTCCGCCCCTGCACCCCATCCCCTGCCCCAGCTCAGAGCCTGCCCCCTCACTCAACCTCCCCATAGCCTGCAACCCTCCCGCCCCCAACTCCCCCGAGCCCGCGTGTCCACACCCTCCTGCACCCCAATCCCTGCCCCAGCTCAGAGCCTGCCCCCTCACTCAACCTCCCCATAGCCTGCAACCCTCCGCCCCCAACTCCCCCGAGCCCGCGTGTCCACACCCTCCTGCACCCCAATCCCTGCCCCAGCTCAGAGCCTGCCCCTCACTCAACCTCCCCATAGCCTGCAACCCTCCCGCCCCAACTCCCTCCCGAGCCCGTGTGTCCGCACCCCCTGCACCCCATCCCCTGCCCCAGCTCAGAGCCTGCACCCCTCACTCACCCTCCCCATAGCCTGCAACCTCCCGCCCCAACTCCCTCCCAGAGCCCGCGTGTCCGCACCCCTGCACCCAAATCCCTGCCCCAGGTCAGAGCCTGCACCCTCACTCAACCTCCCCATAGCCTGCAACCCTTCCGCCCCCAACTCCATCCCAGAGCCTGCACCCCAAACAGGGCTAGATTAACCTTTTGTGGGCCCGGTGCTAAACATATTTGTGGGCCCCCATGGGGGAAATGGGGACATGGGGCAGGGGGGCAGAGTCCTCAGAGCGAGGGGCTGGGGCAACAGCAGATGGGTCATGGCACGGCAGGGACAGCCCCACTCCACCCAGCCCAGTACAAGGGCCGTTTACAAACCGGGAGCTGCCAGACCCACGCTGTCCAGCCCAGCCCTGCACTGCCATCGTGCTTCTTCCCCTTGGGGGCAGGCTCATGCTGCACCATGCTACCCCGTGCCCAGCACCCCTCCGGCTCCCTACACCCAGTGCCACACCACCCAGAGACCCCCACAAACCCCCTGCCCGGCCCCCCTCCGACTCTCTACGCCCAGCGCCGCACCACCCAGAGACCCCCACCAACCCCCTGCCCAGCGCCCCTCCGACTGCCTATGCCCAGAAAAAGAGAATCTGGCACATCAGAAAAAGGCAGGCTAATAAACAGGGACAAGTTTTTAAAGTGCTTGGACACAAATGCCAGAAGTCTAAATAATAAGATGAGTGAACTAGAGTGCCTTGTGATAATGGAGGATATAGATATAATAGGCATCACAGAAACCTGGTGGACTGAGAGCAATCAATGGGACACAATCATTCCGGGGTACAAAATATATCGGAAAGACAGAACAGGTCGTGCAGGGGGAGGAGTGGCACTATATGTGAAAGAAAGTGTAGATTCAAATGAAGTAAAAATCTTAAGCGAATCCACATGTTCCATAGAATCTCTGTGGATAGAAATTTCATGCTCTAGTAAAAATATAACATTAGGGATCTATTATCGACCACCTGACCAGGACAGTAATAGTGATGATGAAATGCTAAGGGAAATTAGAGAGGCTATCAAAATTAAGAACCCAATAATAGTGGGGGATTTCAATTATCCCCATATTGACTGGGAACATTTCACTTCAGGACGAAATGCCGAGATAAAATTTCTCGATACTTTAAATGACTGCTTCATGGAGCAGCTGGTACGGGAACCCACAAGGGGAGAGGCAACTCTAGATTTAATCCTGAGTGGAGCGCAGGAGCTGGTCCAAGAGGTAACTATAGCAGGACCGCTTGGAAATAGGGACCATAATACAATAGCATTCAACATCCCTGTGGTGGGAAGAACACCTCAACTGCCCAACACTGTGGCATTTAATTTCAAAAGGGGGAACTATACAAAAATGAGGGGGTTAAAAGGTACAGTGACTAAAGTGAAATCCCTGCAAGTTGCATGGGCCCTTTTTAAAGACACCATAATAGAGGCCCAACTTCAATGTATAACCTAAATTAAGAAACACAGTAAAAGAACTAAAAAAGAGCCACCGTGGCTTAACAACTATGTAAAAGCAGCAGTGAGAGATAAAAACACTTCCTTTAAAAAGTGGAAGTCAAATCCTAGTGAGGCAAATAGAAAGGAGCACAAACACTGCCAACTTAAGTGCAAGAGTGTAATAAGAAAAGCCAAAGAGGAGTTTGAAGAACGGCTAGCCCAAAACTCCAAAGGTAATAACAAAATGTTTTTTTTAAATACATCAGAAGCAGGAAGCCTGCTAAATAACCAGTGGGACCCCTTGACGATCGAAATACAAAAGGAGCGTTTAAAGATGATATAGTCATTGCGGAGAAACTAAATGGATTCTTTGCTTCAGTCTTCATGGCTGAGGATGTTAGGGAGATTCCCAAACCTGAGCTGGCTTTTGTAGGTGACAAATCTGAGGAACTGTCACAGATTGAAGTATCACTACAGGAGGTTTTGGAATTAATTGATAAACTCAACATTAACAAGTCACTGGGACCAGATGGCATTCACCCAAGAGTTCTGAAAGAACTCAAATGTGAAGTTGCGGAACTATTAACTAAGGTTTGTAACCTGTCCTTTCAATCCGCTTCGGTACCCAGTGACTGGAAGTTAGCTAATGTAATGCCAATATTTAAAAAGGGCTCTAGGGGTGACCCCGGCAATTACAGACTGGTAAGTCTAACGTTGGTACCGGGCAAATTAGTCGAAACAATAGTTAAGAATAAAATTCTCAGACACATAGAAAAACAAACTGTTGAGCAATAGTCAACATGGTTTCTGTAAAGGAAAATCGTGTCTTACTAATCTATTAGAGTTCTTTGAAAGGGTCAACAAACATGTGGAAAAGGGGGATCCGGTGGACATAGGGTACTTAGATTTCCAGAAAGCCTTTGACAAGGTCCCTCACCAAAGGCTCTTACGTAAATTAAGCTGTCATGGGATAAAAGGGAAGATCCTTTCATGGATTGAGAACTGGTTAAAGGACAGGGAACAAAGGGTAGGAATTAATGGTAAATTCTCAGAATGGAGAGGGGAAACTAGTGGTGTTCCCCAAGGGTCAGTCCTAGGACCAATCCTATTCAATTTATTCATAAATGATCTGGAGAAAGGGGTTAACAGTGAGGTGGCAAAGTTTGCAGATGATACTAAACTACTCAAGATAGTTAAGACCAAAGCAGATTGTGAAGAACTTCAACAAGATCTCACAAAACTAAGTGATTGGGCAACTAAATGGCAAATGAAATGTAATGTGGATAAATGTAAAGTAATGCACATTGGAAAAAATAACCCCAACTATACATACAATATGATGGGGGCTAATTTAGCTACGAGTCAGGAAAAAGATCTCGGAGTCATCGTGGATAGTTCTCTGAAGATGTCCATGCAGTGTGCAGAGGCGGTCAAAAAAGCAAACAGGATGTTAGGAATCATTAAAAGGGATAGAGAATAAGACTGAGAATATATTATGCCCTTAAATCCATGGTACGCCCACATCTCGAATACTGTGTACAGATGTGGTCTCCTCACCTCAAAAAAGATATTCTAACACTAGAAAAGGTTCAGAAAAGGGCAACTAAAATGATTAGGTGTTTGGAGAGGGTCTCATACGAGGAAAGATTAAAGAGGCTGGGACTCTTCAGCTTGGAAAAGAGAAGACTAAGGGGGGATATGATAGAGGTCTATACAATCATGAGTGATGTTGAGAAAGTGGATAAGGAAAAGTTATTTACTTGTTCCCATAATACAAGAACTAGGGGTCACCAAATGAAATTAATAGGCAGCAGGTTTAAAACAAATAAAAGGAAGTTCTTCTTCATGCAGTGCACGGTCAACTTGTGCAACTCCTTACCTGAGGAGGTTGTGAAGGCTAGGACTATAACAATGTTTAAAAGGGAACTGGATAAATTCATGGTGGTTAAGTCCATAAATGGCTATTAGCTAGGATGGGTAAGAATGGTGTCCCTAGCCTCTGTTCGTCAGAGGATGGAGATGGATGGCAGGAGAGAGATCACTTGATCATTGCCTGTTAGGTTCACTCCCTCTGGGGCACCTGGCATTGGCCACTGTCGGTAGGCAGATACTGGTCTAGATGGACCTTTGGTCTGACCCGGTACGGCCGTTCTTATGTTCTGTTCATGAACCACTCCAGTGGTCCCTGCAAACTGCTCTGCTGGGGCAGCAAAGAGCCACCAAATGTTCTGAGGGCTGGAGAAAAATGCCTTCTAGGGAGCTATTGAAAGAGCTCAACCTGTTTAGCTGATCAAAAGAAGATTGAAAGGTGACTTCACTGAAGTGTTGAAGCGCCTTCAGGGAGAGAAAAGATTGGGTATTAAAGGGGTCTTTAATCGAGCAGAGAAAGGCATAACAAGACCCAATGGCTGGAAGGTGAAAAGAGACAAATTCATATTACAAATAAGGCACAAATGTTCAACAGCAAGGATGATTCACCACAGGAACAAGCTACCAAGGAAAGTGGTGGATTCTCCATCTCCTGATGTTATTTAATGAAGACTAGATGCCTTTCTGGAATGTGTTAGCTTCAAAAAGTAGCTATTGTGTCATACAGGAGGACTGTGATATGCAGAGGGTCAGATTAGATGCTCTAATGGTCTCTTCTGGCCATAAAGTCGACTCATTTCTGAAAAACTGAGTGCAGCATTGGGAGCAGCGTCTGATGTTTCCCTGTCTAGCCGGCTTGCTGCCTAGAACGAACGCTCCTTGAGTGGGGTGATCCACAGGGAGTAGCTCAAACCTGCAAAGTGCCTGGCCAGGGGCAGGACATTGGCACAGCAAGGGAGGGGTGTGGCAGTGACATCACAAAGGCCTTTTGCAGGACCTCAGCCTATTGGTCCAAGTGGTGGGGAGGTGGTGACCTCACAGAGAGATGCTGACATCAGCCAGGCAGGACGGGGCGAGGGGCCAGGGAAACCTCAGAGACCCCTGTGGCTTTGCTTCAGCAAGTCTCCTTCTCCAGGTCTCTCTTTGAGGACTGAGAGAGTATTCGGGTTCACGGACATGAGCGCCAGGAGGAACCTCTTTTGAGTTTTCTCCTTCCCTTTTAGTGATTTTACTAGAAAACAGCCGTCCCTGTTTAGAAGGTAAGAGCCTCCTCGAGGACTGAAACCTGTTCAGTCTGATCCATCTGGTGACAGTCGAATTCTAGGCATGGAAAACACGAGGTTAAGGAGGCAGAATTTTATTCCGCACCTGGGATTTTGTCCCTTAGAATCATTGGGGACATTAGGGTTTGTCCTTTTTGTTTCACCTTTTCCTTCATCCCTCCCTCCTTTCTCTTTGTCTCTTGCTTCTTTTGTCCTTTCTCCTGTTCCCCTCCCAACATCAGGTTTTTTTCTCTTGCTGATAACAGCTCACGTTAACTGATCGCTCTCGTTATAGTGTGTATGGCAGCACCATTTTTTTCATGTTCTCTGTGTGTATATATATCTTCCTACTGTATTTTTAACTGCATGCATCCGATAAGAACATAAGAACAGCCGTACCGGGTCAGACCAAAGGTCCATCTAGCCCAGTATCTGTCTACCGACAGTGGCCAATGCCAGGTGACCCAGAGGGAGTGAACCTAACAGGCAATGATCAAGTGATCTCTCTCCTGCCATCCATCTCCATCCTCTGACGAACAGAGGCTAGGGACACCATTCTTACTCATCCTGGCAAATTGCCATTTATGGACTTAACCACCATGAATTTATCCAGTTCCCTTTTAAACATTCTTATAGTCCTAGCCTTCACAACCTTCTCAGGCAAGGAGTTCCACAAGTTGACTGTGCGCTGCGTGGAGAAGAACTTCCTTTTAAACAAATAAGTGGGGTTTAGCCCACAAAAGCTTATGCTCAAATAAATTTGTTAGTCTCTAAGGTGCTACAAGGACTCATTCTTTTTGCAGATAAATTAATGATCACACTGGTCCCTTCTGACCTTAAAGGCTCTGAGTCTAACAGGGAAGTAAAGGAAAAAAACATCAACCAAACATTGTAATACCAGGATGACTCCACCTGCTCACTCTATAGTCCCGCCCCTTTCTTCCTCCACTGGGTGTTTAATGACCTGCAGGACATTGATTCTCTCCTTCCATTGATAAACTGATACAATGTGACTGAAATTAAACCAATTCCCACCTCAGAAAATGTCACCTCACAGCATTGGCTGGGAATCGAACGCAAGTCAATGCTTAGAAGGCAGCTATGCTCACCACTCTACCACCAACGCAGCTGGCAAAAGTACCGCTTATGCTTGCCCAATGAGGCTAGACCAGAATTGAGGCGTTTTCCTATCTGTTAAAATGCACTTGATTCTCATCACTGAACAAACACCTCCATCTTCACCTGGGTTTGAACCATCAGCCTTTCCATTAGCCACCAATGCTATTAATCACAGACACAGGTAACTGCCTACTTCCCACCTACAGGGGTACAACTGGCTACTGAGGGAGGCGCACTGCTGGGGTTATCAGTTCAGGCCTGACCCAGAGCATCGGTTTTCATTAGCCATGGAGCTTCCCCGACTTGCTTTGTCTCAGTCACATGGAAAGTGCCATAGGAGGGTGATGAGAGTAAATTCTAAACTCTGAAATGTGGAGGTTGGCCCAGAGATTGGGATAAGGGGTTTGAAGAGAAAAATCTCTAAGAATATAAAACCAGACAGTCTCCAGGGGCAGGTTTGGTACCTAGGTACAGGGAGCCATTGGGGTGGGGGTTCACTTCCTCTGTTCAATGTCCTGAGAGGTATTTGAAGGTGAAGATAACGCCATGGCTAACAGGTGACTGGCACGTCCTGGGTTAAAGAAAGGAAGGGACTTGGGTTAATAGTCTGAAGATTTGCGTTACCATCACTGTCTGACCCCCCTTCAGTGTGGAGCAGGTTTGTACATTGCTGAGTGGAGCGCACAGACTCCTGCAGAGCAGGGGCAGCTGTTTCCATGGCAGAGAGCCTGGCACTTAGGAGACTTCCTACACTTGCTGTTTTGAAGCAATTCAATAAAATAACGGTGGAGCTACAATGTCCGGTCCAAAATTTCAGCTCCCCGCTGCAAAAATGCTATTTTAGGATCTAAACAGGAGGCTTCCAGCGCTAGGACACCTGAGCAGAGAGCTGGGGGGGGGGGTAACAGCTGCTGACTCTGAGGGTCCTGGGCTAAATCCACTTGCAGGTGGAAGTGTTTTGATTTATTTGATTTATAATGAGCACCAGCTACCAGGGGAGAAGCCCTGCAAGCTGCTGCCACTGGGAAAGGGCAGGGGAGAGGGAGCAAGAGGAGAAAGGCAGAGACATTGGAGATGAGGAATTGGGGGGAGAAGAAGGAGAGAACAGAGAGACAATAAATGATTGAAGCAGAACAGGTGTCCCAACTCAGTCTTGATCATCACAGGTGTTCAGAGAGACAGGTAGTTGCGGGTTTTCCAGTGTCAAGTCTGAACTTTGATTCTAACAATGTGTGTTGAAATATCAAGGGGATCTCCACATACCTGATCTCTTCCCTCTCCCCTTTTTTGTATTAATTTTTATTTTGATGTGTTTGGCTTAACCGTGATCATCTCTTTCCCCACCTCTATTGCAATTTGGGGGTTATGTTTATTGTGCCTCCCTTTTGTTCATGTCATTATAATTGTAACAGCAAAGGAACCTGCAGGAGCAAAAACTGACTCAAAACTTCATTTCCCCACCATGCCGGAACATCCTACAAACAGCTCACGCAGCTGGAATCATAACACGCAAGGCCAGGGGATGGGAGATGCAGGTTTCCAAGGGTTCTGTCTTTCTCAGATGACACATTCCAGCCCCTTGTGTGCCTCCATCCTGTATGACCTGCTGGACTTTGACACATTTATTGTCTCATTCTATAGATAATGTGATTGTAACATAATGTGAGTGAAATTAAACCACTTCCAGATGAGGAAACAACAGAAGAGAAAAGCCATTATTGCAGTGGCTGGGAATCAAACCCAGATCAACTGCTTGCAAAGCACCTACGCACACCACTAGATCACCAATGCATCTGGCAGGAGTAGCTTTCCTGCAGGCTCTGTGTGCTGGCAAAGGGGGTGACACATGACCACAGAGTTAGTGAGCAGGGTGGATGGGCTGGAAGCTGCCTGACAGCTGAGAGCAGAGTTACCATCCCAGAGTGACTGAAAGGGAGCAAAGGTGAAAACAGATCTCACTGGGAGCTGGCCCCACACCTGCCCCGCCCCTAGGAGAGGGGAACTGAAGCTCAACTTCAATCACAGAAAACTCTTCCCTGAGAAGGAAGGGAACAGCTTGTTTTAAAGACCAGGTTTGTGTTTGTTCCTGCTACATACGGAGGGGCTGGGTAGTGCTGATTCCAGCCCCCAGACTCTGGGAGGATAAGGAACAAATTCAGGCTGCCAGTGACCTGCAGGAGGGAGATGATCTTTTGACAGTGACGGACGCCTCGTCCTAAAGGCCTTTGTCTGCCCCCTTCCAGTGACTGTTTGGCACAGGAATGCAGCCCCCACTCCTGGGTAGCTCCTGGGGAAATAACATTTCTGTGCAAAACACCAAAGCTTTTAACAGAAAGGAAGAAAAGGAAATGGCCACATGATGGGACTAGGACATAAGGAATGAAACACAAGATCCTTCTCCATGTGCATTGACTTTTAACCTTGTTTGTGGTGGTGGTGTATCCATGTTGGTTCCAGGGGTCCTCTGGGGTGCCGGGCAATGGCCCCTTTCGGGAGAGTGGGCTAGATGAACTGGTCTGACTCAGTGTGGCTGTTCTTATGTTCTAACTGCTGGTTATGGAAGAGACGACCTTCCAGGCTACACAGAACTGAAGAAGTGTGTGGGGTTAGCTCCACAGCTTGTCTCTTTCACCAACAGAGGTTGGTCCTCTGCAAGCTCTTACCCTCACCCGCCTTGTCTCTCTTGGACTCCGAAAAGTGTTTTCTCTCCAGTCCCCTTGGAGAGACGTTAAGTTTCCCTTTGGGCAACTATCAGGCTGAAGCAATTGTATTGACTGTGACACTAGAATTGAAGATTTAATATTATAAATAAATGAGTCTAAACCTGAGGTTCTGGTTTTCACATTGGTTTTTCTAACTCAGTTCCCAATTCTCTTCTAGAAAGGCCTCCAGGCTGCCTGCCCAGCCCAGCAAAAGTGGCAAGGAGAAAGCCCACAATGCTGCTCTTTCAGGTAGTTGAAGGCTGCTATCAAACCCCCCTCACTCAGTCAGTCCCCAGTCTGTGGCAGTGCCTGGGATTCTTCTGTCCTAAGTGCAGGACTCTGCACTTCTCCATGTTGAACCTCCTCAGATTTCTTTTGGCCCAATCCTCCAATTTGTCTAGGGCACTCTGGACCCAAACCCTATCCTCCAGCGCTTGGATTCTTTACATGCTTTCACAGAGCGAAGAGCACATGTTCCATGATTTCATAGGGCAGAGTTTTGTGCTATCGGGAGCTTTCCCTGTGTGAATTTGACAGGTGGATCAACATAGAGACACATTGTGACCCTTCTCAGGGTGCTGAGGACTGTGAGTCTCCTTGTTGCCACCTGCCACAAGGAAGAGGGAGTTTTGCATTTGGCAGCTGGATGTTAGTGACCAAAGTCACCAGCCTGCTGGAACTCAAGGACCCTCCTCTGAGCTACAGCAGCCACCTTAACCCTTGAGTTCCTTCAATGTGTCCCCCTCTGGGGTCCAGCCCGGATCACCAGATACCTGGTGAAATCCCAGATCCTCTCTTCCCCAAGTATCCCAGGTTACTAGTTTTACTGTGGACCATTGCTACTGTATCTCACACAGCACCTGAGTACAGTTATCGAACAAGCAAAAAATTTATTTCACAACGGATAGAGATTTAAACAAACAAACGTGAGTGATGGAAACCAACTCTTACCAACTAAACAAAGGCAGAAAATGATAGAAGAGAAAGGCCAGCACAAAAAACAGAGAGAGGAACAATAAGATACTAAAAGGACAATGGTTGGAACTCTCCATTTCTCTCAGTCTTTGGACTGATGGGTACTAGAGCTGTAGCAACAGTTGAGGAACCAGGGTAAATTAAATCTAAGGTTTGAGCTGCTAGTGAAGCATTTCCCACACTCACGGCATTCCTAGGGGCTCTCTCCTCCGTCGATTGTTTCATGCCTAATAAGGTGTGAACTGCAATTGAAGGTTTTCCCACACTCAGTGCATTCATAGGGCCTGTCCCCTGTGTGGATTCTCTGATGTACAGAAAGGGCTGAGCTGTGAGAGAAGGTTTTTCCACACTCACTGCATGTATTTTTTCTCTTTTGCCTGAGGATATCCTGCTGTGTTGTGGTTTCCGTGAGGATCTTCTGAGTTCCCCAAGAGGAAATAAATTTATCCACTTTCTTCCCTGGCTGGTTTCCTTGATCTGTTTTTGGTCTGTGCTGAATGTCCCAGGATTTTCCCTGCTCATGACTCCTGGACACATTCCTTTTTGATCTTTGAGATAATGCTCTGTTTTTACCCACTGGCTCAACATTTTCAGGCTGAGAATTCTGCTCCTCTTTCTCACATGCCATTGCATCACCTGCTGTGATAGAGACAGAAACCTCAGACAGGGATGGAAAGGGAAGACCAAACAAAAACAAGTGCTGAAGACAGGTCAAATAAAAATCAGGAGCTGAACTCCCCAAACTCTTCCCCAAATAGGAGAGAGTGGGATGAATTCAGCCTTCACATCCCATCCAAATACGCAGGGGGAAGGGAGGAAGCTACTGCCTGGTGTCTGCTAGGATCTATAGGAAGCCATGAACTATATTTATCCTGAGGATATGACCCCTGCAAGGGACAATAATGAACTGAGAGACCTCCCCAAGGGCTTTGTTGGGCATTCCAGATGTTTCCTTCAGGCACTTACAGATTCTGAGGTGGTTTAATGTTTCCTCACCTGTGCAGGGAGATCTCAGGATCTCTCTTTCCTCTGAACCCTGGAGGTCTGGGACCCATGGCTCTTCCCCTTGTTCCAGCTGGGAGATCACATCACATTGGAAAACTAGAAACCCTGCTCAGTTGAAAGAAAACAAAGGATTTCAGTTGATTTCATAAGACTTGGTCATAAAAAAACATTCTATTAATTTAACTTCAGTGCTTAGTGTGACCTGGTGGGCCAGGGGCAGTTCTCACTGCAAATGCCAAAGTTAGGGCAGGCTGAAAAAGGGAGAGCAGATGCTCCCAAAACTGCTGGTTAACACTGAAGTTAAACTCACCGACCAATCACCAACTGTGCTTCTTATCCCCCACATGGGTTATCGAGAAGCTGAAAAAAGAAATCACACAGCCCCCTTTATTCCATCCCAGTTCTCTGGCTCCTAATCACCAGCGAGGTCCAGTACAGTGAGAGGTTATTTAAAAACTCTGCTCACATAAACAAAGTGTTCCTCTGACCCCAAAGCGTCAGCCACATCACCAGGTCAGTATAGGTTTGGATATTACCCAAAATTCCATCCTTCCAGACAATCCTTTAGCATCTAAACTAAAGGTTTAAAAGGAAAGAAAGACAGAAAGAAGTTAAATGGGAAAGCAGTCAGATACATTACAAAATGGATATATCAGGTTCTTAGCAGTATTGGTGAGTTGCTGGCTTGAAAGTCCGTCTGGAACACATCCACAGTTTGGATGGGTCATTCAGTCCTTTGTTCCAGGGTTCAGTTTGTAGAGAAGTTGCTCCAGAGGTAGGAAGGGGGATTGAAGACAAAATGGAGATGATGCAGCTGCCCTTTACATTCCTTTTGCCATGTGGCCTGTACTTCCTGTGTCCCAAACACAAGCTTCACAGCACGTGGCATGGAAAAGCCTTGGAGTTCTCATTACACAGGCATACCCCGGCATGTCTTGCTGACTCAATAGGTGTATCCCCTTGGTCCTTTCCATGGGCTCATTGTACAGATGATGACCCTGAATGGGCCATCAAACAGGCTAGGCAGTGTTGATGCCAATATGTCTGGGGGTGTCACCCAGAAACACTGCACAAGTCTGGAAATACAGATATACCCCACATAGCTATAACTCACAATACAAAGGAGATACAAACATAGAAACAAAATTATCATACTTGGCAAATCATAACATTTTCACTGACACTTGGCATGGCATATCTAGCACAATTCATTGCAAATTTATCAGATTATATTATTATTTTATTATTAATACCAAAGTGTCTCACAATTCCATACAGCGTCACACTTGGTAAACCAGTGAATTCCCAGGACCAGTTCCCCAGGTCCTTGAAGATGCCGAACACTGTGCTTATGAGGGATTGAAATACCCACATATCTGCTGGGAACACACACACAGACACTGTGTCAGTCTATACCCCTGTGTTCACTCTTCTAGAAAATTATAATCAATTTTGTACGCAGTATGGCTTGTGAGGTATCATTTGAAAACGCATAATCTACTGAATATTACCCTCCTGTTAAAATGTGTAGTAACACTGTATGTAAAGTTATGAGATTTTAGAGTATGAGATTACTGAAAAAGTTACAATTCTGGGGAACACCCACAGAGCAGTTCCTCAGAGACAGCAAGGCAAACAGCTGGTCAAACAGCCATTCTCCTGCAGGGGGAAGGTGTGAAGAAGACATTTACATTCCATCACAGGGACCTCTTGAAGCTGTTGTGGAAAAAGACCACACGATTGATTTTGAATCAGCTCAGCCTGAGGTTCTTTTCTTGGTTAAAAGTGCGCAGGGGGCAACAGCTATTGGAATACTGTCCCCCTGAGCTAAAAATCACTCAAGCCTTTTAAAGCTTAAAACCACAAACAATGACACATATGTTGCACGTTAATTTCCTTATTTGGAATATATTGCAAAATATGATGCAGGTCAAAAGCAAGCTGAACAATCAGTTTTCCATATTCAGCCTTTCCTGTTATTGTTATTACACCTGGTGATATGGGAGCAAGACTCTGCATGTCTCAAGAAATGTCACTACCAACCTAGGCCATTTTCACATGCTGGGGTGCAATCCAGAGCAGTGAGGAGTTGTGTCATCTGTAATCCTGGGTGAGATTCAGTGTTCTGCTGCTGGAGCTCCCCTGTCTGGATACTCCCAGCCAGCATACAAGGACGCACAGAGTGTTTGTGTGATAAGTAACCCTGGACCAGCAGCTCTGACTCCAGCTGCCTGCTTGTTACACTCCAAGCACATTCTGGTTTGGGTAGAGAAGGCTCAGGGTTTGAGAGAAAGCAGGGGGTAGGAAGCTTCTGTTCGTTATGCTGGACCTAACCCCCAGTTTTACTTGAGTAAAGAGGAGCTATTTGACACTGTGTGATACTGCTCCTCTGCTGTGTTCCCGAAGTGTTCTGCAGCAGGGGAGGGTCTCTGGTAGTGTGTGTGTGTCACTGGCATATTGGGGTGATGCTGAAACAGGACAGAGTAGAGGTGGCATTGTGGGGCTGGCGTGAACCGTAACTCTTCATTTCCCCTTCCAAGAACCGAAGGGACAGGAACCCTTACCCAGCGAGGTCACAGTCTCATAGTTCTCCTGCATGACATCCCAGTAGAGGGCTCTCTGAGCGGGGTCCAGCAGAGTGTACTCTTCCTTGGTGAAATGCACAGCCACCTCCTCGAAGGTCACCGGCCCCTGAAAGAGCAAGAGTCCAACACTCAGGACCTCTTTCCCCACTCACAGCCCCACTATTTGTGGCAGAGAGGAGCCAATCAAATGGAAGCTCTGAGTGGATCCCACTCAACAGAGTCCCATCCCGACCCCGCTCAGCGTATCCAGCAAATACCAGGGTGAGGGGATGAAGAGAGAGCCCCTTGTCTCTCCCAGCAGATCCATCACACCCCTACTGGCCACCGACTGATTCAGGAGTTGGAGCCCCTAGTAGGGTCCAGGGAGAGCTCCCTGGTAGGAAGCCCAATAACCTCCTCATTGTGAGGAGCGGGATATGAAGGGAGAGGCAGCTCCAATAAGCCTGACTCATGGGTGCCCCCTTCATATCTCACAGCAGCTGCTGGTTAGTGAGCTCAGGCTCCAGCACTATGAGTCTGGTGAGTTTTACCAGCTCCATGTAGGTGGGCTATTTTCTTTCTTCACAAATTAGGGCATTTCCACCTCCCAACCTCCTGGGTCTGTTCCTAGAATCTAGGCCACTTATTAAATAACTCCCAGCGGGTTTGCCACACCCTGGCCTCCTGCTTTCCCCACCCTGTGCATTTCCTGCCCCGCTCCAACCTCCAAACCAGACTGTGCAAACCTTCCCATCTCCAGTGTATTTCCTCTCCCTCTCCTCCAGCAGGAACCCACCAGCAACCCACCGATAATCTCTACCTGAGTTGGCTCCACTGCAGCCATTTCTCTTCCCTGTCCCACGCCAGGCTGGGATGAGCTGGAGCAAAACATGGACATCATTCTGCAGCCTGTCTGGGGGAGAAGGGCAGTTGTGGGCGTTTCAGAACCAGTTTTAGTTAATTTCACATCAGAATTCCCCCAGGCCCTTTCCCTGCAGACAGACACCCTAGATCCTGCCATGCTGGGAAATGCTCAATCTGTTTATTACAATGTAGACCTGGCCCCTCCTGCCAGGCTAAGCCCAGACACATTTTTAACCTCCCTTCTCCCTCCCCTCACCCCGTAACGAAGTCTCTGAACACAAGGCTAGAAACCAAATGAGTCACTGTGGGGGATCCCTCGGACACTGATCCCACGGCAGCCACACCCCAGCAGGGGGAATATGGAGTCAGAAAATGGCTTTTCCTCTGTCTGATCCTTGTTTTGTCCACTGGAAAGTGGTTCTGCCCAGGGATGCAGCAATACATGTGTCTGGGCGGACTAGAGAGCTGGAAATCTCTCCCCCCTCATTTCTACCACTGCCCCTTTCAGTCTCTCCTTCCCGTCCTCTCTCCCTGCCCCTCTGGCTGGGACAGTCCCATTCGTGGGGGCTTTGCTCTCCCAGGGCTGGATTTTCTCCTGGCAATTGCTACTGGGAGGAGAAATGAGGAGGGGCTGTTTGTGCAGAGTCACTTTCTTGCCAGTCCCCAGCACTTTCCCTGAGGTCTGTCAGTTACCTGGAGACTCTGGCTCAGAATTTAGTATTAACAGGGCCCAGGGCTGCCCTAGGGGGCTAGGACCAGCTGGAGAAAGTCATCCCCTGGGCCAGGCAGAGAAGCAGCTTTAATTCAGGTCACTTCCCAGCACAGAACCCCACTGGGGGAGAAGCAGCTGCTAAGCCTGGTCTCCCCAATCACAATGGAGGCTGCAGCCTCTGACCCAGGAAGCTGAACCCCAGTATCCTGAGCAGAGAGGGACAGAGCGTGTGAGCAGCTTCCCTCCTTTAGCTCTCTGGGGAGAGCAGCTAATGAGAGCCCCTCCTCAGAGGGAGAATTGCTGATCTCATTTGCCCCACTGTCAATCCGGAGTCACTCCTTGTCTTTCCATACAGTGACTCTGGATTAACAATGGTCTCAATGAAACCAGAGTTCAGAAACAATGAGTCCAGAATCCTGTGGAAGAGACCATTGTGCGGCAGTGCTGACCCCGCTCCTACCTCCCTCAGCCCCCAGATCCAGGACAAGGACTGGACAATCTAGGACAATGGAACTAGAAGTTCCTGCAGTTTTCAAGAGGGGAGAAGAGCAAAAATCTGTGATTTCACCTCACAGTGTCTGATAAGTGGCTAGAAAGTTATCACAGTGACTGGGCCTGGCTAGGGAACGTCGGGCAGTGCTTGGAGCCAGGATTCTGGCATAAGCTAATCAGGGAGAAGAAGCGAGGTCGGGAGCAGCCCCCAGAGCGCCAGTCAGCCCCCGCCCCCTAGATATTCCCTGGGACCCAGCCCCCAGAGTCTGTAGCCAGGGACCTCAGATACCCCTCAGAGCCCCACCGGCCAGAGAACCCCCACCAGACCGTCACTGCCAGGTTGAGAATCCCAAAGGGTTTCCCCCCCTCACCCCAAGAGACCCCAAAAGCCAGACACCTCCCAAAAGGGACCCTCCCACTGGGAACTCAGTCCCTCACTGCCTGCCGAGGATCCCCCGCCCTCCAGCAGGATCTGCCCTGCCCTTTGCCTGGCACCCTCCTCCTCCCCTGCGGGATCCTGATGCTTTACAGGGGCACCCCCTGGCCTAGCGCCGGGGATTCTCCCACACACACTCTGTGCACTGGGCAGGGCAGCGATCCCAGGAGTCTGCGGGGGAAGCCCAGACAGAGCCCCTGGCACAGCACCAGGCTCCCTCTAACCCCCTGTCCCGCCTCCCCAAGAGACGCCCTCCCCGTCTGTTCTGCAGCCACCAGGCCCCCAGCGATACCCACCTCCAGGACCCACAGCCTCAGGGCTGGGCACATCACAGCCACCCCCTGAAACCCCAAATCTCCAGAACCCACCAACCTCACTAGGGTACCCCCTGCCCAGCCACCCAGAGGCCTCCCCCCACCACAATCCCCCTTCAGCTGCTATCTCCCCACAGCCCCACCCCCACCCAGCAACACTGTTACCTCACAGTGCCTGAGAAGTGGATAGAAAGTGACCACCGCCCCCTGCTGGCCAGTCACACAGGCAGAGGGAGCCCTGGGGGATGTCTCTTGAACAGGAGAATGGAAAACCTGGAGGGACAAAATAGGTAAGAAATGTTCATGCCTGTCACTAGCAAATAATGGCCACCCTGGATCCACCCCAGAGGTGGCTGCATCTTAGCACTGTGGGAATCAACCTCTCACAGAGGCCATTTGCCATGGGGTTTGGGATACTTCTCAACTCACACTGCACTCAGAGTGACCTCATCATCCCATGCCAGCTGGAGAAAAGAAAAGGGTCCAGCCAACTCTTCTGTAACTGGTTGGGAACCACTGACCCCCCAAACAGGGGGAGGCCTCTGGCTTTGATGTGTATTAAAGATCTGGCTGGTCTCTTTCTTTGGCAAACATTTTAACAGAGGTAAAGGAGGGACCAAATGATTCACAAAGGAGTCAGGAAAGATGATCTCTGGGCAATTTCACCCCCTACAACATCCAGGATGGAGAAGAACTCAGGGCAACAGGTTCCCTCGAAGGAAGAAGTTGCTGGGATTTAGAAACACGGGGAACAGCCCCAAACCCGATAGGTTTTTTAACTGACATTTGATAATGACACAGAAAGAGGCAAAACCTGAGCTTTGAGAGCAACGTTCAGAAATGAAAGAGTTCCCAATCTGAGAGATTTTGGATCCATTTTGCAAATTATAGAGAGGAAAGTGGAAAATCAGAGGGATTTTATATCAGTTGTTGATAGGAGGTAAAATCTGAGTGTTTCACATCAATATTTGATAAATGAATAAAGAGGAAATGGGCAACATTTGCAAACATTTTATATCCATGTTCAAGAATTTGAGAAAAGGTGTAAATCTGAACTTTTCTTAGTATTTTATAATTAGAGAGACAGGGAAAAATCTCAGGGCATATTCAATTAGAAATAGACAACTAGAGAGCAGTGGGACAAATGTTTAGGGTATTTTATATGAATCTTTGAGATTTGCAAAGCAAATGTGTCACAAACTGCGTATTTGATAACATGAGAGAAAAACACCAAGATCTGAGGGGACTTTATATTGCTGTTAACGAACTAGTGGAAAAGGAGGACTGTTGGACTGGATTTTATACGACTGTCCAATACATAAACACAAAGTAATGGTTCCCCCCACCCCCACCATTGCCATGGGCAGCAGGGAGCCCTTTGAGGAGCTGATTAAAAGGGCAAGGGAGGGGGAGATGAAAGGTCCCTGGATAAAGGAAGGGGGCAGCAGTGGGGGACGGGCGGGTGACTGGCAACTGATGGTTGGGGGCAACTGTGCTGGTAGTTAGGGGGCAACAACTGGGATTGGGAAACTGGGGTCTGGGCAATCCCCATGGGGGACACGTGCGCCTCCCTTCCCTGCCCTGGCAGAGACCCGGCATCTCATAGAAGATCAGGGTTGGAAGGGACCTCAGGAGGTGTCTAGTCCAACCCCCTGCTCAAAGCAGGGCCAATCCCCAGCTAAATCCCCAAATGGCCCCCGCAAGGAGTCAGCTCCCAGCCCTGGGTTTAGCAGGCCAGTGCTCAAACCACTGAGCCATCCCACCCCCACGCCAGGGGCAGCCATGGGCTGGGGAATGACTCAGGGCAACAATTTCCCACCTACACAAGGACAAATCGCTGCAGATAAAACGGGTGGGAAAATGCCCCTCACTAGAGAAGATTTTAAACTGACGTTTGAGACTCATGGGGAGAACGGGGGAAATCGGGGGGGATGGGAGAGCTGATCATTGGAGGATGGGGAAATCGCCCCAGATTTTATAGCCCGTGTGAGACACTGAGCGAGAAAAGGGGCAGAACTAGAGAGAATGTGTATCGGGGCGAGAGGCAAGTGGCACAAACAGGGACAGGATCCAATTAACCCCCCTCCCCCCTTCGCCCGCCCGCCACTCCCCGGGAATTTCCTGGCTGCACAGAGACAGTTCAACCCACCCCCACCCCCACGTCCCACCGACCTTCCCCTACAACTCCAGCTTCTCCTCCCTGCCTGACACCCCCATCTCCCCACCACAGGATCCCCGCCAGGCCCCAGTCTCTGCCCCCAAATCCCACTGGGGCTGAGGCAGCTCTGAGGCTTCTCCCAGGTTCCCGGGGCAGAGTCACTTTCCTGCCCAGCCCCAGTGCCCCGGGTCTCTCACTCCCCGGGGGGCTCCGTGGGAGGCTGGACACCAGGGATGCAGGACGGCAGGAATGGGGGTGACAGGCCTCCTGTTCCTCAGTCTCACGGCGGGACCCAGGGGGCTCGTCGCTCTCCGGCTCGGGAGAACTGGGAAGACCCGACCGTGGAGGGGCCGTCGCTGGGGGGGACGGCCCCGCGCAGGCGCTGAGCACGTCCTTATATCACTTCTGTGGTGGGAAAAGTGCTGAGGAGATGGAACGCTGAGGGCTGGTTTTGGCGGGAAAAACCAGTTTGGACTGGTTTGAGCCTGTCCCCTGATGGTAAACAAGTCCCCTCTCAGAGATGGAGTCCAGGGGTCAATAGTTCATATGCTCCAGATTGGATCTTATTTTAAAGCCAGTGATTTACTTCATAAACATCTTATTAACCAACTAATTGAACATATTAAACAGTTCATACTTCTCACACCTAACAATGAAATAAAAAAAAGAACACAGACAAGCCTTGTCAGTAACAGCTAATGTCCTAACTGGGAAGCACGTGAGCTTGTTGCAGGGCTGCTGCTCAGGGACGGGAACCTCCTGCCACCCCAGCCTCCAAAATCACTCAGGCTGCACTTTCTGCACGACTAGGTGCTGGCTGAGGGGGGTGTGGGAATTGGTGGCCTCTGCTGCGGGTGATGGGAATCTCAGGTATTTAAAGCCATGGCCTAGAGGAGGGAAGTGCCTAACTCCAGAGTCTGCAGCTGCCTAGGGCCAGGGCTGAGGATTTAGAGTCCCTAGTGCAGCCGTTGCAAGGTTCAAGCAGGGTCAGCCCTGGCATTGCCACCCCTCCTGCGGCTAGTAGCTGCAGCTGGCTAAGGCTGGCCTCTGGGAACTGGCCCCATGGCTGTAGCCAGAGAAGCTGCAGGTGGCTCTGTGACTACTGGGGCCATTAAGCTAGAGCAGCTAAAGACACTGGAGTTCACCTCAAGGAACAGAGGTCACCAGTAGGACAGGAATGTCAAGGGGAGCAGGGAAGGAGGGAGCAGGTCAGGCTGGCAGAGGAAGCTTCCAGTTGGGTGGGAGCATTTCCAAAGTAGAAAGGAAACAAGTATGGGGAGAGGTGGTGGTGACCTGGTAACAGACTAGCATGTAGATGGGAGCAGAGGAAGAGAGGCTGGTGGCTTCAGATTCCCAAGGGCTAAGTCCTTACTTTGGGGAGATGGTGTTTGCAGGTGGCTGGCTCACATGGCAGGATGGGGGCTGAGGGGGGGATCTGTCAGAACTGATCAGGTGTCTGCTGGCTTTAGAACTGTGAGCTGAGACTAGGACCACATGCCGTGACTGGTGACATGGGGGGTACTGGAGACATGGCTAGAGAAGGTCTGAATGAGGAAGGAGATAAATCTGTGGGGAGTTTCCTTGATCACTATGAAAGTTCTGCTCACTGTGGACACTGGTAAACCCACATGGGTGTACAGCTCAATGAGAAAACCCGGGGGCTGAGGGAGATGTGTATGGCAATGCATATAGTCATGTAGGGGTGTGTAATCAAAATGAAAAATGTCTCTGAGGTTCAGTACCGGGTATGCTATGGCACCAATGGCACTGCCCCACCAGGCCCACACTCAGAGCCCACGGTGACTACATAGGGGCCCAAAAATATGTTTGGTACCAGGACCCACAGAAGGTTAATCCGGCCCTGACTGCCTGAGCACTATTTCAGCCCCACATTTTTGGGTGGACCTCCCACAGTGGGAGCTGCAGAGCACTCCCCCGCAACACACACACACACACACACACACACCCCTCGTGGTGTTGGGAGGGGAACAGGAGAAAGGACAAAAGAAGCAAGAGACAGAGAGAAAGGGAGGGAGGGAGGAAAAGGTGAAACAAAAAGGACAAACCCCAATGTCCCCGGTGATTCTAAGGGACAAAATCCCAGGTGCGCAATAAAATTCTGCCTCTTTAAGCTCGTGTTTTCCATGCCTAGAATTCAACTGTCACCAGATGGATCAGACTGAACAGGTTTCAGACCTCCAGGAGGCTCTTACCTTCTAAACAGGGACGGCTGTTTTCTAGTAAAATCACTGAAAGGGAAGGAGAAAACTCGAAAGAGGTTCCTCCTGGCGCTCACGTCCGTGAACCTGAATACTCTCTCAGTCCTCAGAGAGAGACCTGGAGAAGGAGACTTGCTGGAGCAAAGCCACAGGGGTCTCTGAGGTTTCCCTGGCCCCTCACCCCTGTCCTGCCTGGCTGATGTCAGCATCTCTCTGTGAGGTCACCACCTCTCCACCACCGTGGACCAATAGGCTGAGGTCCTGCAAAAGATCTTTGTGATGTCACTGCCACACCCCTCCCTTGCTGGACTAATGTCCTGCCCCTGGCCAGGCACTGAGGAGGTTTGAGCTACTCCCTGGGGATCACCCCACTCAAGGAGCGTTCGTTCTAGGCAGCAAGCCGGCTAGACAGGGAAACATCAGACGCTGCTCCCAGTGCTACACTCAGTTTTTTAGAAATTAGTCGACTTTATGGCCAGAAGAGACCATTAGAGCATCTAATCTGATCCCCTGCATATCACAGGCCTCCCGTATGACACCATAGCTACTTTTGGGGCAAACACATTCCAGAAAGGCATCTAGTCTTCATTAAACGACATCAAGAGATGGGAAATCCAACACTTTCCTTGGTAGCTTGTTCCTGTGGTGAATCATCCTCGCTGTTGAATATTTGTGCCTTAATTGTAATATGAATTTGTCTCTTTTCACCTTCCAGCCATTGGGTCTTGTTATACCTTTCTCTGCTCAATTCAAGAGCCCTTTAATACCCAATCTTTTCTCTCCATTAAGACACTTCAACATTTCAATGAAGTCACCTTTCAATCTTCTGTTGATAAGCTAAACAGGTTGAGCTCTTTCAGTAGCTCACTAGAAGGCATTTTTCTCCAGCCCTCAGAACATTTGGTGGCTCTTTGCTGCCCCAAACTCTAATTTCACAACATCTTTTTCAAAC
Source organism: Mauremys reevesii (assembly GCF_016161935.1). NCBI lineage: Eukaryota > Metazoa > Chordata > Testudines > Geoemydidae > Mauremys > Mauremys reevesii. The sequence goes on from NC_052636.1 coordinate 44,694,579, forward strand.
GAGGACACCAAAACTGGAGGCAGTATTCCAGTATCAGTCTCACTGATGCCTGTCACCTCCTGTGACGTTATTGACATAATCTGTAACTGTATAGATCATCGTTGTGACCACTATTCTATATTTGCAGCCAATATTGTAGAAAGGTTGTTGTGCAAGGGGTCTATGGAGAGGTTCTGATTGGCTGATTATAATGATGCTATCTCTAGATGTGTATCATTTTTGTAGTTGATATTATGAATATTGGTTCTATGCTGCCCGTATTTCAAAGTTGTGCTCTGCTTCTGGGAAACACCCCAGACAAGCTGGTGTCAGTTCTGCCTAGCCTGCTTGATGCAGGTTAGGCAAATGTGATACCCACTACACTACAGAAACTCCATTACAGTGCACTGCCCTGCCCTGCCCTCAAATTCCCTGCACTTTGGTGGTGCTCACCCTGGCACACACTGATGGGCGAACCTGGAGAAACTGGCAGCAGCTCTCTGATGGGTCAGCTGGAAGAGCAGAGGACTGGAGCCAGGGATCAGGAAGTCGTCCTTACATCACCCTTGTGACTCCAGCTTGAAGGGGAGCTTCTTTTTCTTCCCCTTGCTGAGAAGCAGAAAAAGAAGAAAGAAAGGTCCGGTGGGCCAGCTGGGTGCAGAAGCCAATGCTGCCTTTTCCTGTAGTGAAGCCCAAAATGAGGGACTTGCATTGAGTAAAGTCACTGCTGGGCTTCCAGGAAAGAGCCCACTGCTGCAGCAAGAGGGATGAAACAGCCTGCGATTGAACCAGGGACCTTTAGATCTTCAGTCTAATGCTCTCCCAACTGAGCTACTTCAGCCCCTGCAGGGGGTCTTTTGGGCTGCTGCTTCTCACCCTGGAGTTTATTCTCCATAAACCATCTCTCCAGTCAACACTGGCCAATGCAAGACGGACATCGCTTGCTATTTTAGCCTTTGGAAACGTCATCAACTAGTCTCTGGATCCCTCAAATGCTGCACTTCAGTTCATGGGGGAAAGGTGAGAGAAGCAACCTTTGAACAAAGGGCCTGGGGTTAACATCCTAACGCTGTCTGTCTCCGTCTGTAACACTATTTAATACCGGCCCACCCTGTGCTGGTGAGTGCTCCATTTCTAGTTGTTAGTACATTTCAGTTACTGTCAAAATTAAAAGTTTCTATATGCTTAAAAGAAATGATTATTTAATTTGCTTATATATGGCATGAATAAATACAGATTTACACATCCTAGCATGAACATTTATTGTCTTATATGATAGAGAAAATCCTGCATCCAGATTGTGCATCAAAATCATGAAATGAGCTACAAATGCAATAAAAATAAGGTATTCAATGGTTTAACATATGGAGCGGGGCTGGGGGGCACTGAAGACATGTCTTGCCTGGGATGCCACTTGGTCTAGGGGAGGCCCTGTCAGGGAAAGCAGGAGTTAGTCTCACACGCCTATTTCCAGGCTATAATCTGTGGGTGCCCTGCTCTGGGGGAGAGATCGCAGCAGCCCAGACTCAGGGCTGGAACAGGCCCTGGATTGAGAGGGTGGCTGCAGGGTTTGCAGCGCTCTGATGTCTCAGACAATGTGTCTCCCCAAAGCCTCAGATCTGCGTCCCCAGAAGGCTCCTGCGCTGCCTCCGCTCCTTTCACAGTCTATAGCAAGGAGCAGCAGCAAGGGTCAGGGATGAGCCATAGGCACTAGGTGGGGGGCAGAGGCTTCAGGAGGAAACCCAGCCCCCAGAGCAGAGGGGGATAGGAGGCTTTTTCTCTCTCCTTAGCCACGGGCTATAGCTCCGAGAGCTCTGTGAAATGCCTCCCCGCCCACAGCCTGGGGAAAGGGAAGAAGTCTCAGGTTCTAGCTCGATTTGGAGGAGGATCACTGGACCCTAGAACCACTCGCTGCCCTTTCCCAGAGAAACCTGTGATGCCCAGAACGGGGCTGAGATAAATGCTGACAGGAGCCAGGAATTGCTCCCCTGGAATAGCAGCAGGATTGGGCAGCTGGAAATCTCCCCAAAGGAGCTGAAGCCTTGGTGGGTCAGACATAGATGCCCCAGGTACTGCATGGGGGGCTTAGGTTTGTTTCTTGACAAGAGCAGTGAGAGTTTTATTGCCTCAACATTTCAGTGGAAAAATTCAGACCCAAAGTGTGTGTGGTGGGGAGGTCGATAGCGGTTTCTTTGGGTTTGATTTAGTTTGTTTTCTCATTCTCATTGTAAAAGCCCTGGATCATTTTGATGGGAACAATGTTTGTGGAAGGCCAAGGACAAGTAAGAAAAGTTAAAAATCTGCGTTGGAGTGAGGGGGTCTGTGTGGGCCAGGGCAGGGGTGGAGATTTTCATGGGGAGGGGTTAGGGGATAAACGAGAGGCTTTTGCGGGAACACAGGGGGATGTTTTGCAGTTTAACATCCCCACTTTCCTGTGCTGCTGCCCAGCTCCGACCCCACTGACACCCCTTTGATGAAGTGGGAATTTTCTGGATGTTTTGTTTGCATCTTGTGTGTACCTCAGTTTCCCCTATTTGTTGCACAATTATCTAGGTTAAAGGTCCAAAATGTGGGGTGCCCCCTGCCAGAGGGAATGGAGTAACATTCAGGGGGATGCAGCTGGGCCCAGGCCAGCCCCCATGGGGGGTGGGGAGGGGGAACCACCCAGCTCCACTCTTGGCTCCAGCCCCAGCTCTGGCCCCTGCCTCAGCCCCCTTACCCCTGTCTGTGTCCCTTCCCCCTTAGCTGCGGCCCCACTCCCAGCCACGACTCGGGGGGGAGCATGGACGGGGTGGGGGGCATGACCCTGAAGTGTTTTGGGACCACGGATCTCGGTGGTGGGACAAGGGGGTTAAATCTTGGCAGAGACCCCCAAAGGGCAGGTGTGGCTGCTGTCTGGCTGCCTGGGCCCAGACAATGGCCACAAATTCTGTCTCCTAGCAACCGATGGCCGGGGCGCACCTGCTGCAAGAGGCCAGCTGGCTGGGAGCAGTCGGAGAACAAAGAATGAGCTGGAGGCCAGGTAAGCAGGTTGCCAGGGAAACAGGACAAAGGACAGACGAGGGGCAAAGGGCCTGGCTGAGTCGGGCTGTTGGGAGCAAGGAGTCTGCTGGGTTGGGGACTCGAGGGGAGAGCCCAGGCTCTGAGTTCGGGGTCTGCCCAAGATGGACGTTGCTGAATCTTCCTGCTTCCTGTGCGAACACAGAACTTTCCCAGGCTGGATTCTAGACCCCTAACAAACCTTCTGTTGTACAGCGCTGGCTGAGAGTCACTGGGGACTGTGGAAGTTGGGGGTGCAGGACTCCCCTTCGGGGGGGGTGAGGCTTTCCCAGGTGTCCGATTCAGGTGGACTCACTGCAGGAAGCTCCTGGTGTGGACCAGGGGGGGCTGAAAGGTCCAAGGTCAGTCCCAGGAGGTGCTGAAGCCAAGGAGGCTTCCCCCAGTGAGAGCGTCCCCTGGGGGGGTCACACTGACGAGGCTCCTGCCTGGGTTTGACTCAGAGCTGTTCCAGAGCACGGAGCCTGTGTGCCCGTCACAGCCCCCCAGCATGTGACCTACAGGCTCCACTCTGGCAAAGCTCCCTGTAAATCAGAGACAAACTCCCCCCTTCTCCCAGTTACTCTCCCCTGCAGAGAACCCAGAGCAGCTCCTGCCTCGCTGGGTCTCCTGCCAGCCACAGCTGGCCAAGGAGCTGCCCGAGCCGTTCCCTGGGTCCCTGTGCAGGGGCAGTGTCAGTTCCGACCTCACGAGTACAGTGGTGACTCTCCCTGCCTGTCACGGGGGGGACGAGGGCTTGATTCCCTGAGGAGGAAGCTGGGATTGTGACACCCGTGTATGTCTGCAGTGCAATTAAACCCCACAGCTGGCCCAGGCCGGCTGACTCGGGCTTGCCAGGCTCGGGATCCAGGGGCTGGAGCCCGACCACTGGGACCCTCCCCACTCGCTAGGTTGAGTGGCCGATATACTGAAGATGAGTTGGTAAGTGGGGAATGTGCACTGGGTGCTGCCACTGGACAGACACTTCCCAGCAGGAGCCCCACCCAGTGAATGTGATCTGCTCTAAAAACATGTGATGACAGAAAGTCAGCCTGGGGCTCCGGATTTATCATCTCGCAACGACTCGATTCAACTTGCTCATAAAAAAAGTTGTTTTTTTATTGCGACCCTGAAAATTGCCTCCGGTGTGAAAGTCAGAGCTGGATTGTTTCGAGCTCACGCACCCTTATCACTATTGAAGGAGTAAAGGAACGTGCAATCCAATGAAGCCTTAACATGTCATTTGATCCTCAAGCCTTGTCTCTGTGGCAGGATCTCAAGGACAGACAGAAATGTTACCCGGTGTCAGGAGGAGAGAGGAAAGCACTTCCCCTCGTGTATTTCCCCAGGCTGTTGTGCAAGGCAGCAGAGGCCCTTTACACATTTTCTGTCACTGATTTTCTTCATGTTGGTGTGGGAGGAAAGACTTAGACCTGCCCACTTTGTGACCCTGTGAATGTGAAGTGAGCAGATGATGAGTTAACAGTGATGCTGTTGCACAGGGTTTGATTGAAATTAGAAAACAAAAAGCCCTTAAAGTGGAACTCTTGGGTGAATAGAATGAGCTGATTTATAGTCAACCTTGAAAGGCAATAGACTGTTACATCGGGCAGAACAGCCTGGTTTGGTTGGTTGGTTGTTTTCCCTGATAAATTGCAAAGGGTTCAGAGAAGAGCCACAGGAATGATTAAAGGCTTGAGCAGGGAGAGAAGTTTAAAAACAAACCGAACCTTCCCTGCTCCTGCCGGCTGTGACTGCTGAGGACATTTTCCTTCTCTACTCCAGAGTCTCTCTTCTGCCAGATTCTCAGCAAGTCAGGCCCCCTGCAGACTATGGCAGAGCAGTTTGGTATGAAGCTGCAGGACTCACAATGTAAGAGTGCAGCTGCTGTAGCACCTTGACTGACCATGGGCTAAATCCTGCAGCCCTGGCAGCCCAGGATAACCTCCCACTGATGGTGATGGGAATTTAGCCTTTGTAACGATCTGTTGGTACCTGAGCTCTCAGATGTGAATTAAACTGGGGGCAGACACAGCTCTGTCCAAACAAGTGAAGGATGTAAGTGAAAGAGCAAAGCTGGCCCTGGGGAGCTGCTGCAGTCCTGTGTAGCCCTGAGGATTAATCTGTTGGTCTGTATAAAATGTCTTTTTGATAAAAGTGTGTAGGCTGTATAGATTAATAGAATTTGCAATAAGCTGTAATGATACCTAGAAGCTTCTGGGCCAGACATCCTGGCCTATTTCCTCTGTGATGCTGAAAGCAACCTTTAAGACCCTTACTCAGAAAAGTGATACTAGGAAACAAACCTACGCAAATTGTCTAGGGACTTTCTGAATATCTGCTAACCTTTCACCTAGTTAGGTGCAAAAGTAGGGTATTTCTGCCCACAAAATATAACAAGTCTACCACAAAATACGTAGATAGTTGTCATTAGTACGTACACAAAGGTCAGCCTATGAAAACAGGTACCCTCACCTTTCCATGGGGGAAAGACAAATTTGGGCATAAAGGGAAGGATTTTTACCTATAAAAGGTGTGATAATCCACCACTAGGGCAGGCGATACATCTCTCTGTTTCCTGGTCGTCTCAACCTGCTTCGAAGCCTCCTTCTCCTACGAAAGCTGTCAATGCTAGTCGTAGTATTAATTCTTTGTGAGTATGAAATAATTCTTAATTTCTACTTCACCTCTAAGCATCTATGCTAAGAAGGGTTTAATTTACAACCAGTTTCTTTATAACTATACTTCCTCTAGCAGAGGTGTGAAATTCACTTTAGTACTCTTTGCTGCAGAGTGCATTTAGAACTGTATAATATCATATCATATCTCTTAAAGAACTGTGATATTTTATAACTTTGTAATCTCATACTGCTTTTAACATTTTACATTTACTTCTTGTTTCATTGATTTTAAATAAAAGGTCTTGTTTGACTAAACTTTGTCTCAGTGTAAATTCCTGTTAGACCCCAATCTCCTTGTATTAAATTCTGTGAAGCCTGATTCAAGACGAACTTTTATCTTCTGATCACACATATTGGCGAGCCATACCCATATTATTAATATCTATTAATTATTACTAACATTCTTAATTAATTAGAAAATTAATTAATAAATAAAACTAAATTAAGTGGATAAATTCCACTGTCCCTACTAACCCTCCCCAAATCAGGCAACACCTGTAACCACAGCTGGGAGGAACAGAGGGAAAACACCTGGAGAAGCCCTGAGAAAAGGAAGTTTGTCAGGGAGATCAGTAGCAATAAATGTGAACTGAAGGAGTGCTTTCTCCTCTGTGCCGACAGGTTTGAATTGTGTTACTGTACTATGAGATAAAGCTTTACAATATCCTGCTCTAATTTCAGGATGGGTCTATAACCATAATTAGTCTCTGTTGAACTGGGACTTTCAAAATTCCCAAGGAATTTAAGGGGTGGGGTTCATAGTTGGTCACCTGAGGGAGTGCAGTAGAGTTCAAACCAAAGTCCAGAGAGGCGAGAACAGGGATTGTGGGAAACCTCCCGGAGGCCAATCACAGCACTGTAATCGACCAGGGTGCCTACAATGGTACCATGGCACTGTAGCCCAGGGGCAGAAAGCTGTATGCCTCTCGTTGGGAATCCCTCTGATTTACCGCTTTTACAGAGGGTGAAATGACAATTTTTCCTATCCCTGCCCTGTTCCTGCTCTTTGTTATAGTTCAATATATTTTAAGTGAGAAAAATGGTAGTAAAAATATCTGCTCTCCAACACAACTTGAAGCAACATCAGAGCAACTGGGAATGAAACAATTTATTTCCAAAAGGGGAACTCGATGACTAACAATGGCTTTGAAATGGGGGAACAGTATAACCGTGATGCTCAGGGTTTGTTTAGACTAGGAAAAGTGATGGAGTTTAGGTCAGGTCAAGGAGAAAGCTAATGCCAACCCCTGCACCTGGGCATCTGTTCTACAACTATAATTGTCTTTTTACATCAAGATCATTAACTTGAGCAGCCGACGCCATGTACAGCCCTAGTGGATGGAAGGCACAGATACTTTTTGCCTCAGTGAACCTTGTTGAGATCAAACCTCCAGGAGCTGATGAACATTCCTGGCCCAAAAGGAAAGGAGTTGATAGAAAAGATCACAGGACTGACCCCAAAAAAGGGTGAGCTGCAAAAGGCAGAAGCAGGTAACTGATCTGGGGGAGCTGAGAGACCACGGTGAAGATGGTGCAAAAATCACTATGTGGGAATTAGGAAATGTGATTTTTTTTAAATGTTGCCCAGCCCTAGTCAAGGGATTTATTATAGTTCTCTCTCGTGTGAATTTTCTGATGTCTAATAAGGGTTGAGCTCCGCTTGAAGCTTTTCCCGCACTCAGAGCACGTGTAGGGCGTCTCCCCTGTGTGGATTCTCTGATGTGTGATAAGGTTTGAGCTCTGATTGAAGCTTCTCCCGCACTCAGAGCATGTGTAGGGCGTCTCCCCTGTGTGGATTCTCTGATGTGTGATAAGGTGTGAGCTCTGATTGAAGCTTTTCCCGCACTCAGAGCACGTGTAGGGCGTCTCCCCTGTGTGGATTCTCTGATGTCTGATAAGGGCAGAGTTCCACTTGAAGCTTTTCCCGCACTCATGGCACATGTAGCGTCTCTCTTCAAAGTTGATTCTGTCGCTTGTTATAAGGTCTGAGTGGCTACTAAAGTTTTCCTCTGGCCTCTGCTGGGTCTCACAGGCTTTTGTTTTTTCTGGGACTGCACAACTCCCAGAAACATTCCCTTTGGATCTTCCTGATAAAGTTCCATGTGGTTCTCCTTGCTCAGCATCTTCCTGATGGGGTTTCTCCTCCTCATTCTCACTCACCATCCCAACACCTGATGGGAGACAGAGAGAATCCAGACACTGGTCACTCCCTGTGCCAGAAAGAAAGAAAATCTCAGAGAGAGGAATGGTAAAAGGGATGAACAATCCAAAATAAGTGTGGGAGAGATCAAACCTATCAGGTGCTGATTTTCCCCAAACCCTTCCACAGAGGAGAGAGGAAGGGATCAGTTTTGGTCTGCATCTCACGAGAACACTTGGGGGAAAGCGAGATCGGGGAGGGATCTGCTGCTAGTTGTCAGTCAGGAGGGAAGCCATGAGTGACATCTGCCATAATGATTCCACATCTGCAGGGAACAATCCTGAACTTGGAGAGCTCACAGGGTCTTTGTAGGGCATCCCAAATGTTTCCTGCATTCCCACACAGTTGTTGAGTTGGTTTAACCAATTCCTCACCTGTGAAGGCAGCTCTTGGAAGCACTTCTTTCTCAGAGCCCTGGAGGTCTGGGACCCACGGCTCTTCCCCTCGTTCCAGCTGGGAGATCACATCAGGTTTGGAATTTGGAAACCCTACTGCAGGCAAAGAAAACGAGGGAGGTCAGTGGAATTTGTGGGATACTTGTCACAAAGAATAGTCCATGGTTTTAACCCCCCGCTCATTTTAAAGAAGTAACATCCCAAGGCCAGCTTCCTTGGCTCAAAGTGGCAGGAGAGTTATTATAATAAATCATATTCATTACCTTAGTGCCTAAGGACCAACTAACAGTGGGTCCCCATTGTGCTAGGCAAAGTATAAACAGAGAACAGTAGATGGCCCATGCCCTGAAGAATTTACAATCTGAATAGACAAGACAGACACAGAATGGGGGAAGGGGTAGACCCCACTGTTAGAATAGAGATATTCAGGCCTGCCTGTAAAGCCTATAGTTTAAGAACTTAGGTGTATTTTTATCTCTTAGCTACTTACAGGAGTATGAAAACAAAGAATCAAAATCACTGTCTGTATTTGTAAGGGCCTTCTCTTACTGTGACCGTCTGAGGCCTTGTTCTTAGGCTAAGGCCTTTGGCTAAGCAGCAGGGGCAGCCATAAGCTGGGAAGCGCAGGGTCACATCCTCACATCCCAAACCAGTCACACTGAAATAAGGTGCTATTGGGCTGTTAGGAAGATGATCCTGTTTGGACAGCACCCATCACCACCAGATAAAGAAACAGATCTTAAGATGGTTAAAGAAAACTTAGTTTGACAGCAGCCTGTCTGGCAAGAAATCACTTACTTATGCTTGTGGTTGTGAAACCCTCATTTCCGTATTATTCTATCTTTATGGCCACCACTTTTACATTGTTAATCAGTCTGATTCTCTAATTGTTTCTATCTGCTGTATAATTAATTTTGCTAGATGTAAGTTAATTAGGGTAGTGGGATACAATTGGTTAGAGAATTATGTTTCAGTGTGTTAGGATTGGTTAGTTACATTTCAGTACAATGATTGGTTAAGCAAAGGTGTAGCTGAGCGTATTACTATATAAACTGAGTCAAACAGGAGGGTGAACAGGAACAGGGAACAGGGACACAGGCAAGGCTCTGCGGTGTCAGAACTGGTAATGGGGACACGGGGAAAATGCTCTACGGTGTCAGAGCGGGTAAGGGGGACACGGGGTAAACGCTCTGCGGTGTCAGAACTGGTAATGGGGACACGGGGTAAACACTCTGTGGTGTCAGAGCGGGTAAGGGGGACACGGGGTAAACGCTTTGCACCATCAAAGCTGGGAACAGAGCACTGGGGAACAGACTAAGAGATAAGCCCGACTGTTGTGAAGGGCTTCGGAATATGATTGCTTGGAAATTAACCCCAATAAACATGGCATTGTCTGCGCTTCGGACTTCTGGTCTGTTGCTGCTTTCTGTCTGCGTGACAAGACCCAGGGAAGTGGGAGGGTGAAGGGAAAGCCCTGTAACAAAACTGACATGACCTGATAACCAAGAGGTGAGCCTTAGAGGACGGTTTTAATACACACTGGAACTGATCAGGGATTCCCCTGAGGACTGACAGGAAGCAATGGTAAATATGCATTTAGATCCTTTTCTTGTTTGATATCTTTTCCCAAAAGGCTGAACCTCTGGCACTGTCATGGATCCATAGGATCTCTGCAATGCCCTGGCTTTTAAACCGTCCTTGGGAGGTGCCCCTTGAGTGCACTAGACCCCCAAGGGGTCCCACTCTTCCACAAGGACAGGCCATGTAGCTTCAACACCTGAAACTGAGCCTCTGGCTTCAACAATCCTACTTCAACCTGTGAGCTCTGCCAGCAGGTCCAGCTGAACGACACTCCTGTTCAGTTTGAAAATTCTTGTGGATGCTGCTGCAATACTGACGGTCCAAAACCGCTATTAAAATGCTTCCGAGTCCTTAACTTGGCGGTGAGCTTGGTCACGTGGCATAGGAATGTGCTGTCAGCGAGGTGGCAAGTGCCGCAGTGGCAGATGAGGGCAGGGCCGTCCTTAGGATTTATGGTGCCCTAGGCGAGATTATGAAACTGGTGCCCCTGTGCCTGATCTGCTCTTAGCAACACAAATATAAGCATACAGTATTGGAAAACTTGCCACATTCACGTTATTAAAACCAGTTTAACTTAACGAAGCACACTGTAATGCTGATGCACTAGCACTAAAGAAGTGGCACTATAGAAAAAATTCTGATTTGATAGAATGATGCAAATAATATAATTTTTTTAATTTGTCTAATTTTTATTGGAAATTTCTATGAAGAGGTATTGAAACAAAGATTTGTTTTTAATTAAAAGCAATCTTTCTGGCTTTTTTGGCTGCAAAATCAGTTTAATAAGCTGGGTTTCCAAACAGTGGGACAATATAACCCTAGTTTTACTGCTAGGTAAAGCACAAAGTGACCAAAATGAAGTCAGCACAGCATCATCTCATCTAGATTAAGGTAGCACAGAAATGTTACAGAAGTCCTATTGTGCCTTATTTTGTTTGGAAAGACATTAGCAATAGCAGCACATTCACATGATAAAATACATGATAAATCACTGCCTCTAAAGTTCCATCAAAAACTGACATTTTCACAGCTCTAGCATGATCTGATGCACAGATTCTTCACAAGGAAGTGTCCCTGGCCTTTTTAACTTATATTAACTATGTATTTACTTTATGAAAGTTGGAGAAAACATTGTGAAAACGTAAAACATTGGCTGCCCAACTTCTGGGCTGGCAAAAGCTATACTGACTCACAGGAAAAAAAAAAGCAGGAGAATCTTAGTACAACATATGGTCAGTCTATACCAGGGGTCAGCAACCTTTCAGAAGTGGTGTGCCAAGTTCACTGTAATTTAAGGTTTCTCGTGCCAGTAATACACTTTAACGTTTGTAGACGGTCTCTCTCTATGTCTATATTATATAAATAAACTATTATTATCTGGGGTCCCGGACACCAGTCCTGCTCAGGCCACTGCCAGCTGAGTAAATGGAACCCCAGACCAGCAGCGGGCTGAGCGGGACTGGTGGCTGGAACCCTAGACAAGGATCCCAGGCCCTGCTCAGCCCGCTGCTGGTCTGGGGCTCTGACCACCAACTCCTGCCAGCCAGGATCCCGGCTGCCAACCCCCCTCAGCCCACTACCAGCCTGGGATTCTGCTCACCCAGGCTGGCAGAAGGCAGACAGGGGCCGGCGGCTGGGCTCCTGACTGGCAAGGGGCCGGCAGCCGGAACCCCGGAGTAGCAGCAGGCTGAGTGCTGCCGGCACCCCAGACTGGCAGCAGACTGAGCCACTCAACCCCCCCACCGGCCCTGCTCAGCCCGCCACCAGCCCACTCAGCCCGCTGCCGGCTGAATGAATGGAACCCCAGGCTGACAGTAGGTTGAGTGGTTCAGCCGGCCTGCTCAGCCCGCTGCCAGCCTGGGGTTCCTTGGGGGTCCCCAGGCCAGCAGCAGGTGCTGAGTGGGGCCGGCGGCCAGTATCCCAGCTGGCAATAGGGCAGCAGCTGGAACCCCAGAGCAGTGATGGGCTGAGCTGCTCAGACTGCCGCTGCGTACCATCAAAAATCAGCTCACCTGCCACCTTTGGCGCGTGTGCCAGGTTGCCGACCCCTGCTTTATACACTAGTAAGGAGATGAGCATATTACAGTTGTTGGAGGGCTCTTATCAGGAGTAACAGGCTATAGGAAAGTCAGTCAACATTTTTTGTTTCTCTGATGAAAACTGGTCCACTCCCTGCCTCAAACCAAACCTGTCACTAATAATTGTCAACAACTTAATTTTCTGTTTTTGGCTAAGATATTGATTTAAAAAAATATATTGAAATTGGATTCAAGATTGTTAGCAAGCATTTTTGGCAAACAAAGTTGTTAAATGACAATCTAAATGGCAACACAGCACTGCTTTCATGCTTGGCTCACCCCCCAGCCTGCTGGTCCAACAGCTTCAGTAGACCCCAAAATCCACCTCTTGGGGTGCAGAGTGGCAACAGCAGCAGCAAACCCTCAGGTCCGATCACATGCCAATGGGCACCACCGCCAGCCCAACGGACCATGGTGAAGTTAGCACAGCATCTGATCTCAGGGACGGGGCACCCATGGAGCCACAGCAGCTCATCCTGCCCTGTGCAGCTCCCCCCGGATGAGATGAATCGCTGCCAGCCCGGGGGAGACGCGCTCCCCAGCTAGGGTGACCAGATCCAGATGTCCTCATTTTAAACAGCCAGTCCTGATATTTGGGGCTTTGTCTTATATAGGCACCAATTGCCCCCACCTAGAGTGACCAGACAGCAAGTGTGAAAAATCAGGACAGGGGGTGGGGAGTAAAAGGACCCTATATAAGAAAAAGACCCCAAAATTGGGACTGTCCCTATAAAATAGGGATATATGCTCACCCTACCCCAACCCCCTGTCCTGATTTTTCACACATCTGGCTATATGGCTATCCCCAGCCCAGCCCTGTGTGACATTCTAATTCTGGCTCACTGCCGAGGAAGTGAGTTACTTTCACTTTCATTCCTCAGCAGGCACGCAGCCAGCCTCCTCCCCCCACCACCTCACCCAACCCAGCCCTGACGGAGGGGGGGAGGGAGGAGAGAGAAGGGGATGCTCCTGGGGAGGAGGGAGAAAGGAGGGGGTGCTCCATGGGGCAGGGGGGGAGAAGAATGGATGTTATGGGGGACAACAAAGGATACTGCCTGGTTCCAGAGCCTCTGAGCCTGCCTCACCTCACCTCAGCCAGAAGGAAAGAGTCACACTCACAGGTGAGCTCCTTCCCCAACCCCAACCCCTCCTTCCCAGAGACCCCAGCAGCCAATCCCCTCCCTCAGACTGTGCTGCATTCGGCTCTCTCTAGGACCCAGCAGCCTGTTTTTACATGCTCCACTGCTTCCCATCTGTCTGGCCTGGGCTCCCGGCAGAGCGGTGCCCCCAGACCTAGTGGTGCCCTAGGCGGCTGCCTATTCTGCCTATGCCTAAGGACGGCCCTGGGCGCTGGGGGGGCGGGCACGTGACTCTGCCCCGGGGAACCCGGGAGAAGCCTCGGAGCCGCCTCGGCCTCAGCGGAGCCGCAGCAGGATCCACCCCCCCCGCTGGGATGGGGGGCGGGGCCCGGCGGGGAGGACCTGGGAGTGAGGGGGGTGTCGGGCGGGGGGGACGGTCAGTGGGACGTGGGGGGGGGTTGAACTGTCTCTGGGCAGCCAGGAAATTCCCGGGAGTGGCGGGCGGGCGAAGTGGGGAGGGGTTAATTGGCTCCTGTCCCTGTTTGTGCCACTTGCCTCTCGCCCCCGATACAAATTCTCTCCAGTTCTGCCCCTTTTCTCGCTCAGTGTCTCACCCGGGCTGTAAAATCCGGGGAGATTCCCCCCCCCCACCACCAGTTTCCAGTCACCCGCCCATCCCCCACAAGTGCCCCCTTCCCTCATCCAGGGACCTGCCAGCTCCCCCCTCCCTTGAATGGTGGCAACGGGGGGGACTCATCACTTTCTGTATATGTATTGGATAGTCATATATAATCCAGTCCAACACTCCCCCTTTTCCCTCTAGCTGTTTAACAGCAATATCACCCCCCTCAGATCTTCGAGTTTTTCTCTCATGTTTATGATTATCTGCACTAACAATATTTATTATACACTATTTTTCCTCTTTTTGTACATGAGCATCTTTAGATACATTGTAATTATCTGACATTCTTTTTTCTATTGAAGCAAGCATGATCACTTACTGGTACCAATCCACAAAGAAGATATGGCTGACTAAACCCATTGTGCTTATTCGAGTACAGCATTTGTTCCAGTCCTTTTAAAATGACCCATTTCAAGGCTCAGGCTCACAAACAGACAAGAAAGAGTAAAAAATATGCATTATAGACACTATGTATTTACATTTTCTTGCTCAAATGAGCTATAAGCTACAGCCAACCCTCACTAATTCCCATTAATGACAGAAAGAGACCCAGTGTGAAAGCTCCCACATTTCAAACATTAGTACCTAAAGTTCCAAAACCCAAGGATACTGCGTCACAAAATTTTGAGTTGCTCATCCCCCCCAACACACAGATGTAGTGTCATTTTAATTATTTATTATGCTATTTCATATACTAGTATACTTATTTGTACTTTGTTGTAAAAATAATGAAGTCCTTGAGGTCTCATACTGTCATCACATCTTTGAGCAGTGGAGTAAGGCAAACATTTTTATGCATTATAAAAGCATGGAAATCACTGAAGTTCTGCTTTAATTAATACCTGGCCCATGTTCAAAAACCAAGAAAAATATTTTCTTTCCAACTGCACCTGAGGAAATCAGTAACTTTTTATTAATGCGAATGACACTCATCAATAAGAGAACTTTGCTTCTGAAGTATTTTGAGCATTACACACCAGTAACACTAAGAGAGAGGTCAGGAATCAAAGCACAGTAGCCCTGTAGGAAAAATAATTCTGGAACAGGCACCTTTTATAAGCAAGATATTTTACTTACAATTGGGCTTTAATTTGTGTGGAAAGAAATACTTTATGCAGCACAAAGGAGAATTACAAAAATGTATTACTCTTCATTGGCTCGACACACAATATCCTCCCCAAAATTCACCTCAGGAGTGTTGATTGGAACTCGTGTAGATGAATTAATTTTCTTGTTATCAATTGCTTACCTTGTGACATGTATTCTCTGCAAATCTCAAAGATTCATATAAAATACCCTAAAAATTTGCCCCACTTTCTCTCAACTTGTCTATTTCTAAGTGACTATGCCCTGAGTTTTTCCTTGTCTCTATTTATAAATTACTAAAAAAAATAAATCTCAGATTTACACCTTTTCTCAGATTCTTGACTATGGATACAAAATGTGTCCTTATGTTGTCCATTTCCTCTTTATTCATTTATCAAATATTGATGTGAAATACACTCAGATTTTACCTCATATCAACAACTGATATAAAATCCCTCTAATGTTCCACTTTCCTTTCGCTAATTTACAAAAATGGATCCAAAAATCCTCTGATTTCCACCCTTTCTTTTCATTTTCTGAACACTGATCTCAAATCTCAGGTTTTCCCTCTTTCTATGTCATCATCAAATGTCAATTAAAAATCCTCTCCGGTTTGGGGCTGTTCCCCATGTCTCTAAATCCCAGCAACTTCTTCATTGGAGGAACCTGTTGCCCTGAGTCATTCTCCATCCTGGTTGTTGCAGGGGTTAAATTGCCCAGAGATCATCTTTCCGTCTCCTTTGAGAATCATTTCTTCCTCCTTTATCTCTGTTAAAATGTTTGCCGAAGAAAGAGACCAGACACACGTTTAATACCCATCAAATTCAGAGGCCACCCCATGTTTGGGGATCAGTGTTTCCCAGCTGATAACAGGAGAGTTGGCTGAATCCTTTTCCCCAGCTGGCACGGGATGAGGAGGTCTCTCTGAGTGCAGTGTGGGTCCAGAAGTTTCCCAAATCCCATGACAAATGCTCTTCAGGAGGGGTTGCTTCCTGCAGTGCTAAGATGCAGCCACCTTGGGGTTGGATCCATGGTGGCCATTATTTGCTAGTGACAGGCCATGGAAGTTTCTTACCTTTCTTGCCCTCCAGGCCTTCCATTCGCCTGTTAAAGAAGCATCCCCCAGGGCTCCCTCTGTCTGTGTGACTGGCCAGCAGGGGGCGGTGATAACTTTCTATCCACTTATCAGACACTGTGAGGTAACCCTGTTGCTCTGGGGGCAAGGGGTGTCTGTATGAGGAGATTGCAGCTGGATATGAAGACGTATTGTGGTGGGGGAGGTGTTTGGGTGGCTGGGCAGGGGGTACCCTAGTCAGGTTGGTGGGTTCTGGAGGTTTGGGGTTTTGAGGGGTTGTTGTGATGTGCCCAGCTCTGAGGCTATGGGTCATGAAGGTGGGTATCGCTGGGGGCCTGTTGGCTGCAGAACAGGGGGAGGGGGGTGTCTCTGGGGAGGTGGGACAGGAAGTTAGAGGGAGCCTGGTGCTGTGCCAGGGGCTCTGTCTGGGCTTCCCCCGCAGACTCCTGGGATCGCTGCCGTGCCCAGTGCACAGAGTGTGTGTGGGACAATCCCCGGCGCTAGGCCAAGGGGTGCCCCTGTAAAGCATCAGGGGATCCCGCAGGGGGGGCGGAGGGGGTGCCAGGCAAAGAGCAGGGCAGATCCTGCTGGAGGGCGGGGGTGGGGGGATCCTAGGCAGGCAGTCCCTGGCTGCTGGGGGCTCTTGGTGGGGGGAACCCTTTGGGATTCCCAACCTGACAGTCATGGTCTGGTGGGGCTTCCCTGGCCGGTGGGGCTTTGAGGGGTAGCTGAGGTCCCTGGCTGGTGACTCTGGGGGCTGCGTCCCAGGGAATATCTGCTGGGCCCCTGGCTGTGGGAACTTCTACTAACCATGATCCTTCTCTCTGATCAACTTGGGCCAGAGTCCTGGCTCCAAGCACTGCCGGGCATTCCCCAGTCACAGGCCCTGTCACTGTGATAACTTTCTGTCCACTTATCAGTCACTGTTCGTGTGAAATCACAGATTTTGCTTTTCTCCTCTTTTGAAAACTGCAGGAACTTTTAGTTCCGTTTGGAAAATTTGTGCCCCCCAGTCCTTGTCCTCGATCTGGGGGATGAGGGAGGTGGGAAGGGGGCCAGCACTGCCGCACAATGGTCTCTTCCACAGCGTTCTGGACTCATTCTTTCTGAACTCTGGTTTCATTGAGACCAATGTTAATCCAGAGTCACTGTATGGAAAGACAAGGAGTGACTCCGAATCGACAGTGGGGCAAATGAGATTAGTAATTCTCCCTGTGAGGAGGGCTCTCATTAGCTGCTCTCCCCAGAGACCTAAAGGAGGGAAGCTGCTCAAACGCTCTGTCCCTCTCTGCTCAGGATACTGGGGTTCAGCTTCCTGGGTCAGACGCTGCAGCCTCCATTGTGATCGGGGAGACCAGGCTTAGCAGCTGCTGCTCCCCCAGCGGGGTTCTGTGCTGGGAAGTGACCTGGATTAAAGCTTCTTCTCTGCCTGGCCCAGGGGATGACTTTCTCCAGCTGGTCCTAGCCCCCTAGGGCAGCCCTGGGCCCTGTTAATACTAAATTCTGAACCAGACATTCCAAGTAACTGAAAGAAACAAAGGGAAAATGCTGGGGTCTGGCCTTAAAATGACTCTACACAAACAGACCCCCCCTCATTTCTTGTCCAATTAACAATTGCAGGAGCAAATCCAGCCATGGGGGAGCAAACTACCCAGGAATGGGACTTTCCTACCAGACGGGCAGGGAGAGGGGAAAAGGAGATAGAAGGAGAAAGAAAGACTGAAAGGGGCTGTGTGAGAGAAGAGTTTGGAGAGAGATTTCCAGATCTCTAATCTGCCCAGACAGATGTATTGCTGCACCCTGGGTAGAGTCACTTTCCTGTGGAAAAGATGAGAATCAGACAGAGGAAAATCCAGTTCCTGAGTCCATATCCCTCCTGCTGGGGTGTGGCTGCCGTGGGGTGAGTGTCTGAGGGGATCCCCCACAGTGACTCCTTTGGTTCTGCTTTTTTCTAGCCTTGTGTTCAGAGACTTTGTTATGGGGTGAGGGGAGGGAGAAGGGAGGTTAAAAATGTCTCTGTGGGCTTAGCCTGGCAGGAGAGGCCAGGTCTACACTGTACAAAGAGATCAAGGCTTTCTCAGCATGGCAGACTCTAGGGTGCCTGTCTGCAGGGAAAGGGCCTGGGGGAATCATGCTGTGAAATGAGTTAAAGCCTGTTCTGAAACCTTCACAACTGCCCTTCTCGCCCTGCCAGGCTGCGGAATAACGTCCATGTTTCGCTCCAGTTCATCCCGTCCTCTCATTGGACAGGGGAGAGAAATGGCTGCAGAGGAGCCAGTTCAGGTAGGTATTATCAGGGGGTTGCTGGTGGGTTCCTCCAGGGGGGGAGAGGGACAGCAAATACGTGGGAGATGGGAAGGTTTGCACAGGCTGGTTTGGAGGTTGCAGTCTGGTTTGCAGGAAATGCACAGGGTGGAGAAAGGGAGGAGGACAGGGGTGTGCTAAACCTGCTGGGAGTTATTTAATAAGTGGCCTAGATTCTAGGAACAGACCCAGGAGGTTCGGCGGTGGAAATGCTCTAGTTTGTGGAGCAGAAAATAACCCAGCTGCATGGGGCTGGGAAAACTGACCAGACTCCTAGTGCTGGAGCCCGACCTGACTAACCAGCGGCTGCTGTGAGATATGAAGGGGGCACCCACCAGTGAGGCTTAGGGGAGCTTCCCCTCCCTTCACATCCAGCTCTTCAGAATGGGGAGGTTGTTGGGCTTCCTACCAGGGAGGTGTCCCTGGACCCAGCTAGGGGCTCCATCTCCTGAATCAGTCTGTGGCTAGTAGGTGTGTGATGGATCTGCTGGGAGAGAGGAGGGGCTCTCGCTTCATCCCCTCCCCCTGGTGTTTCCTGGATGCTCTGAGCAGGGTGGGGGTGGGACTCTGACTGCAATCCACCCAGAGTTTCTGTTTGGCTCCTGTCCTCCATGTATAGGGGGGCTGTGAGTGGGGCAGCAGGTACTGAGTGTTGGACTCTCGCTCTTTCAGGGGCCAGTGACCTTCGAGGAGGTGGCTGTGTATTTCACCAGGGAACAGTGGGCTCTGCTGGACCCCGCTCAGAGAGCCCTCTACAGGGATGTCATGCAGGAGAACTATGAGAATGTGACCTCGCTGGGTAAGGGTTCCTGTCCCCTCTGTTCTTGGGAGGGGAAAATAAGAGATATGATTCACGCCAGCCCCACAATGCCACCTCTACTCTGCCCTGTTTTAGCATCACCCCAATATGCCAGTGACACACAAGCTACCAGAGACCCTCCCCTGCTGTAGAACACTTTGGGAACAGAGCACAGGAGCCGTATCGCACAGTGTCAAATACAAGTAAAATTGAGGGTTCGGTGCAGCAGAATCAGCAGAAGCTTCCTACCCCTGAACTCTCAAACCCTGAGCCTTCTCCACCCAGACCACAATAATGCTTAGGGTGTAACAAGCAGGCCCCTGGAGTCAGAGCTGCTGGTCCATGGTCACTTATCACACAGACACTCCGTGCGTCCTAGAATGCTGGCTGGGGGTACCCAGAGAAGGAAGCTCAATGGCGGATTTAGCGTTAGTGGGGCCCTGTGCTCAACTCCATTGTAGGGGTCCCTCCTTGGGACATGAGAGAATGTTCTTTTTGTTGCTTATTTCCCTCCCACCCCCATTTTTCATTCTTTTTTCCTTCCTCCTCCTCCTCCTATAAGTAATAGGAAATAAATGAAAATAAAGTGAGGTACCTTGATTGTTTTTGTCATCTAACCGATTTTTCCACAGACCACTTGAAAATCGCTGAGAGTCTTGGTGCACCACTTAATGATCTTTCCATATATTGTTTGTGCCGTTAGCTAACTATTTTAAAGCGCTTTGGATAAGAGCCCTTTATTAAAAATTAAAAATGTTGGAGTGCAGGGTCTGGCCAGGAGTTAGGGTGTGGGAGGGGGCTGAGGGTTGGGGTGTGGAGCAGCTCCTGTTTCATGCGCGCAAGGCAGGGGGGTATGGGGGGGGGCAGGAGTCTGGGTGGGCAGGAGGCTGTGTGGGAGGGGTGCAGGAGTCAGGGCTGGGGGTGCAGGGTCTGGGAGGGAGTTAGGGTGCAGGAGCAGCTGGAGATCGGGGTGCAGGTTCTGGCCAGATTTTAGGATGCAGGAGGGGGCTCAGGGTTGGGGCAGGAGGTTGGGGTGTGAAGTGCTTACCTGGGGCAGCTCACATTTGGTGTGAGGGTGCAGATAGCAATGTAGGGGTGTGTGCAGGAGCTCCCATTTGGTGCTCAGGGTGCGGTTGAGGATGTGGGGGGGGTGCAGGAGTCAGAGCATGGGGTGTGAGGGCTCGTTATGTGGGAGGGGATGCAGGAGTCAAGTCTCGGGGCTGGGAGGGTGGGCTGGCGTACTGGGGGTGCTCCCAGCCCCCTACCCTGAGTGGCTCAAGCAGGGGCTGGGGGGGTATGTGATAGGGGAGTGCTTTGTAAAGCAGTGAGCAAGTGACCAGGGAGCTTTTCAAACAGGGCTGCTAATGGGGAGTTTCGTGAGGGAGTTTGGAAGGGGAGTAGGAAGGGGCGAGGTACTCTTGCCATTCTTCAAACATTTAAGCTATAATACAAACTTCTTGATTGAAACAAAAACCCTGTTAACCTAGGTAGCTGTAAGAGAGAATGCAGGCAGAAGCCCAGCAGCAGAGTTGGGGCTATCCTGTTTATTGCTCTCAATGTACAGTCAACTTGTGGAACTCCTTACCTGAGGAGGTTGTGAAGGCTAGGACTATAACAATGTTTAAAAGGGGACTGGATAAATTCATGGTGGCTAAGTCCATAAATGGTTAGCCAGAATGGGTAAGAATGGTGTCCCTAGCCTCTGTTCGTCAGAGGATGGAGATGGATGGCAGGAGAGAGATCACTTGATCATTGCCTGTTAGATTCACTCCCTCTGGGGCACCTGGCATTGGCCACTGTCGGTAGACAGATACTGGGCTAGATGGACCTTTGGTCTGACCCGGTACGGCCGTTCTTATGTTCGTATTAATGTAGCATGTATGATTACCTGCCCTGTGGGCGGGTGGCTTACGTGTGCATTCGGTGCAAGGAGCTCCTGGCCCGCAGAGACTGCGTGGAGGCTTTGGAAGCCAGGGTGGTGGAACTGGAGACGCTAAGGGAGGCAGAGAAGTATGTTGATGAGGCTTTTCCGGGACACTTGTAGATTTCTCCCACCTCTGGTCAGACAGCCACTGTGCTGTTGAGGAGGATGAAAGGCCCAGGGAAGGAGAGCTGTCAATGGGAGCAGAGGGAAACCTTCCCATAGTTGGGACCCTCCTCCCAGATGGTGTTGGAGTAACCTCTTGCACTGCGGTTACCTCTCCGGGGAAGGAACCCCAGGCATTAAGAAAAGGCAGCTGTTAGTAATGGGAGATTTGATCATTAGAAACAAGGATAGCTGGGTTTGTGATGACTGGGAGAACCGTATGGTGACTTGCCTGCTTGGTACAAAGGTTGCTGATTTCTTGAGGCATCTAGATAGATTTATGTGTAGTGCTGGGGAGGAGCTGGAGTTGTGGTACGTGTAGGCACCAATGACATAAGGAACGGTAGGTGAGACGTCCTGGAGGCCAAATTTACTCTGCGAGGAAAGAGACTGAAATCTGGGACCTCTATGGTGGCATTCTCAGAAATGCTTCCAGTTCCATGCACAGGGCCAGGTAGGCAGGCAGAGCTTCAGAGTCTCAATGGGTGGATGAGATGATGGTGTAGAGAGGAGGCGTTTAGATTGATTAGGAACTGGGGAAACTTTGGGGATGGGGGAACCTATACAGGAAGGATGGGCTCCACCTAAACCAAAGTGGAACCAGACTGCTGGCACTTAACATTAAAAAGGTTACAGAGCAGTTTTTAAACTAAGAGATGGGGGAAAGCCAATGGCTGCAGAGGAGTTCGTGGATCGGACAGAGACTTGTTTTAGAGGAGAGTCTAGTGATAGAGATTTTCTAGTTCTAGTCAGGAAGAGAGGCTGAAAGAGGATAAAGTAGGGGCCAGATCATTCACGCACACAAGAATCTGACACATCAGAAAGGGGCAGACAAATAAACAGTGACAAGTTTTTCAAGTGCTTGTACACAAATGCTAGAAGTCTAAATAATAAGATGGGTGAATTAGAGTGCCTCGTGTTAAAGGAGGATATTGACATAATAGGCATCACAGAAACCTGGTGGAGTGAGGACAATCAATGGGACACAATCATTCCAGGGTACAAAATATATCAGAAGGACAGAGCAGGTCATAAGAACGTCCGTACCGGGTCAGACCAAAGGTCCATCTAGCCCAGTATCTGTCTGCCGATAATGGCCAATGCCAGGTGCCCCAGAGGGAGTGAACCTAACAGGCAATGATCAAGTGATCTTCCTCCTGCCATCCATCTCCATCCTCTGACGAACAGAGGCTAGGGACACCATTCTTACCCATACTAGCTAATAGCCATTTATGGACTTAGCCACCATGACTTTATCCAGTTCCCTTTTAAACATTCTTATAGTCCTAGCCTTCACAACCTCCTCAGGTAAGGAGTTCCACAAGTTGACTGTGCGCTGCGTGAAGAAGAACTTCCTTTTATTTGTTTTAAACCTGCTGCCTGTTAATGTCATATAGTGACCCCTAGTTCTTGTATTATGGGAACAAGTAAATAACTTTTCCTTATCCACTTTCTCAACATCACTCATGATTTTATAGACCTCTATCATATCCCTCCTTAGTCTCCTCTTTTCCAAGCTGAAGAGTCCTAGCTTCTTTAATCTTTCCTCGTATGGGACCCTCTCCATCCCCCTAATCATTTTAGTTGCCCTTTTCTGAACCTTTTCTAGTGCTAGAATATATTTATTGAGGTGAGTATACCAAATCTGTAAACAGTATTCGAGATGTGGGCGTACCATGGATTTATATAAGGGCAATAATATATTCTCAGTCTTATTCTCTATCTCCTTTTTAATGATTCCTAACATCCTGTTTGCTTTTTTGACCGCCTCTGCACGCTGCGTGGACATCTTCAGAGAACTATCCACGATGACTCCAAGATCTTTTTCCTGACTCGTTGTAGCTAAATTAGCCCCCATCATATTGTATGTATAGTTGGGGTTATTTTTTCCAATGTGCATTACTTTACATTTATCCACATTAAATTTCATTTGCCATTTTGTTGCCCAATTGCTTAGTTTTGTGAGATCTTTTTGAAGTTCTTCACAATCTGCTTTGGTCTTAACTATCCTGAGCAGTTTAGAGTCATCTGCAAACTTTGCCACCTCACTGTTTACCCCTTTCTCCAGATCATTTATGAATAAATTGAATAGGATTGGTCCTAAGACTGACCTTTGGGGAACACCCCTCTCCATTCTGGGAATTTACCATTAATTCCTACCCTTTGTTCCCTGTCTTTTAACCAGTTCTCAATCCATGAAAGGACCTTCCCTTTTATCCCATGACAGCTTAATTTACGTAAGAGCCTTGTCAAAGGCTTTCTGGAAATCTAAGTACACTATGTCCACTGGATTCCCCCCATACTCGGGGGGTGGGGAGGGGAGTGGCACTGTATGTTAAAGAAAATGTGAACTCAAATGAAGTAAAAATCTTAAATGAAACCACACGTTCCATAGAATCTCTATGGATAGTAATTCCATGCTCTAATAAGAATATAACAATAGGGCTCTGTTATCGACCACCTGTCAAAGACAGTGATAGTGAGGATGAAAGGCGAAGGGAGATTAGAGAGGGTATCAAAATAAAGAACTCCATAATAGTGGGAGATTTCAATTATTCCCATATTGACTGGGTACATATCACCTCAGGACAAAATGCAGAGACAAAATTTCTGGATACTTTAAATGACTGTTTCTTGGAGCAGCTGGTACAAGAACCCGTAATGGGAGAAGCAACACTCAGTTTAGTCCTGAGTGGAGCGCAGGATCTAGTCCAAGGGCTAACTATAACAGGACCGCTTGGAAATAGTGACCATAATATAACAACATTTAACATTCCTGTGGTGCGAAGAACAGCTCAACACTGGCATTTAATTTCAGGAAGGGGAATTATGCAAAAATGAGGGGGTTAGTTAAACAGAAATTAAAAGGTACAATGACTAGAGTGAAATCCCTGCAAGCTGCATGGACACTTTTCAAAAACACAATATTAGAGGCCCAACTTAAATATATACCCCAAATTAAAACACACAGCAAAAGAACTAAAAAAGAGTCACCGTGGCTTAATGACCATGTAAAAGAAGCAGTGAGAGATAAAAAGTCATCTTTTAAAAAGTGGAAGTCAAATCCTTGTGAGGTACATAGAAAGGAGCATAAACACTACCAAATTAAGTGTAAAAATGTAATAAGAAAAGCCAAAGAGGAGTTTGAAGAAGGGGCTAGCCAAAAACTCAAAAGGTAATAACAAAAGCAGGAAGCCTGCTAAACAACCAGTGGGGCCACTGGAGGATTGAGATACAAAAGGAGCCCTTAAAGACGATAAAGTCATTGCGGAGAAACTAAATGGATTCTTTGCTTCAGTCTTCATGGCTGAGGATGTTGGTGAGATTCCCAAACCTTTTGTGGGTGACAAATCTGAGGAACTGCCATAGATTGGACTGTCACTAGAGGAGGTTTTGGAACTACTTGATAAACTTTACTGTAACAAGTCACTGGAACCAGATGGTATTTTCCAAGAGTTCTAGAGGAACTAAAATGTGAAATTGGGGAACTATTAGCTATGGTTTGTAACCTGTCCTTTAAATCGGCTTCTGTACCCAATGACTGGAAGATTGCTAATGTAACGCCAATATTTAAAAAGGGCTCTAGAGGTGATCCTGGCAGTTGCAAACTGGTAAGTCTAACGTCTGTACCAGGAAAATTAGTTGAAACAATAGTAAAGGAATAAAATTGTCAGGCACATAGAAGAACAAAAATTGTTGAGCAAAAGTCAATATGGTTTCTGTAAAGGGAAATCATGTCTTACTAATCTATTAGAGTTCTCTGAAGGTGTCAACAAACATGTGGACAAGGGGGATCCGGTGGACATAGTATTCTTAGATTTCCAGAAAGCCTTTGACAAGGTCCCTCACCAAAGGCTCTTACATAAATTATGTTATCATGGGATAAGAGGGAAGATCTTTTCATGGATTGAGAACTGGTTAAAAGACAGGGAACAAAGGGTAGGAATAAATGGTAAATTTTCAGAATGGAGAGGAGTAACTAGTGGTGTTCCCCAAGGGTCAGTCCTAGGACCAATCCTATTCACCATATTCATAAATGATCTGGAGAAAGGGGTAAACAGTGAGGTGGCAATGTTTGCAGATGATACTTGTGATGATGCGGTTCTGGTGGGACCCAACTGAGAGTGACAAATCGCTTAAAACAGGGCAGTTACAGCCCAAGACTGGGGTTTTTCCACCTCTAAGGCAAACCAAACCAGCCAGACAAAGAGGGCTTTGGTTTCACCTCACTGACTAACCACAAGTCACACAAGCAATTTCCTTAGACACTGCAGTCTCCCAGTATCACCACCAGTCCCACTCGTCCTGGGGACGAATGGTTATGAAAACCAACACCCCAATAAAAGAAAAAGGTTCTCTCGATCCCAAAGAATCAAGCCCCAGACCCAGGTCAATATACACATCAGATCTTACCCACAAATCATGCTGTTGCCAATCCTTTAGAATCTAAAGGTTTATTCATAAAAGGAAAAAGATAGAGATGAGAGCTAGAATTGCTTAAATGGAATCAATTACATGCAGTAATGGCAAAGTTCTTAGTTCAGGCTTGTAGCAGTGATGGAGTAAACTGCAGGTTCAAATCAAGTCTCTGGAGTACATCCTCCTCTGGGATGGGTCAGTCAGTCCTTTGTTCAGAGCTTCAGTTTGTAGCAAAGTTCCTCCAGAGGTAAGAAGCAGGATTGAAAACAAGATGGAGATGAGGTATCAGCCTTTTATAGGCTTTTCCAGGTGTAAGAACACTTCTTTGTTCTTACTGTGGAAAATTACAGCAAAATGGAGTCTGGAGTCACATGGGCAAGTCCCTGCATACTTTGCTGAGTTACAAGGCGTATCTGCCTTCTCTCAGTGGGTCAGTTGAATAGCTGATGGTCCTTAATGGGCCATCAAGCAGGCTAGGCAGAGCTAACACCAACTTGTCTGGGATGTCTCCCAGAAGTACAGCATAAGTTGGAAATACAGACAGTATAGAGCCAATACTCATAACTTCAACTACAAAATGATACATACATATAGACACCATAATTATAACCAGCAACCCATAACCTGGTCTTGGACACCTTATATGACCCCTTTACATAAGATTTGGTGCCACTACAGGACCTTGGTTGCAACCATGTTCTATATGGTCCCAGATTATATCAATAACGTCACAATACTAAACTGCTCAAGTTAAGACCAAAGCAAACTGTGAAGAACTTCAAAAAGATCTCACAAAACTAAGTGACTGGGCAACAAAATGGCAAATGTGTATAAATGTCAAGTAATGCAGATTGGAAAAAATAACCCCAACTATACATACAATATGATGGGGGCAAAATTAGGCTAATCAGGAAAAAGATCTTTTTGTCATTGTGGATAGTTCTCTGAAGACATCCAGCAGTGTGCAGCGGAAGTCAAAAAAGTGAACAGGATGTTAGGAATTATTTAAAAAGGGATAGACAGTAATACTGAGAATATCTTCTTGTCCTTGTATAAATCAATGGAAATAACTAATTTAGACCCCATCATTTTCTATGTATATTTGGGATTATGTTTGCCAATGGGCTGCACTATGTGTTATCCTGACATCTAGTACTGCTGAGATCCTGCATTCAATAATATCCCTGCCCTTCCTGTTCCCGTTCTCCACTGAGCCCCACGCTTATGTTTCCAGCTTCCCCAGGACTCTGTCTCTGGACCCATCTGTCAGCAAGAAGCAGTGCCAGGGAGACTTTGATTTCTGGGACGTGGATTTACTTTCTGTGTGTTTTAGGAGACTCTTTGAAATTGAGTGTCTGTGACATTAAGCACAGTGCAACCTGGACTGTTAACAGCTGTGTCCCCTCAGTTCCCCAGGCTGGGGTGCCTTTTACACTGCTCTACTGTGAGAGCAGCCACTCCTGGGCAGTTCACACACAGTCTCCAGCATGTAACTCGCTCCCAGTTACACAGTATTGAGTGCTGCTAGTCAGTGACTCACAAATTACAGTACCCCACAGGAGAACTCCAGAAAATTCTCTGCTCCCAGACTTCCCCCAGAAATGTGCATCTTGCACTGTCCAGCACACTCCTGAACAATGGGAGCTCATATGAAATCTGTTGTTTCAACAGTGGAAAATGACATGCACCAGCCTTCCAAATGGAGTTTCCAACACACTTTAATCCAAACACACTGGTTAGATAAAAAAAGGAAACAAAATTATTAACTACTGAAAAAAAAGATTTGAAGTGACTACAAGTAATGAGGCATAAAAGTCAGAATTGTTTATGAAAGAAATGCAAAGATAAAACACGAACTAATGTTTAACCTAACAAGCTAAAAGGGATTTAAAACAAATGTTTCTCTCACCATGTGCTGAGACAGGCTGGTTTTCCTTTCAGCCAGGACTCCCCCTAACCTGCCCCTGCCGCTCACATTCAGTTCTTCAGGAGTTGTCATGAGCAGAGGGAAAAGGGGGAGAGAGAGAGTCTCATGCATTTTCCTCACCTCTTTTTATAATTCAGTCCTTTGTACTAGAAACCACTTCAGTTCTCAGCTGAGTCATGGTGACAGGCTGTCATAGATACGAGCTTCAAGTGTCCCTGTGATGGAATGTAAATGTCTTCTTCACACCTTCCCCCTGGTGGAGAATGGCTATTTGACCAGCTGTTTGCCTTGCTGTCTCTGAGGAATTTAGGATTAGGGTTGCAGCTTTTTCAGTAATATCATAGCGTAAAATCTCATCACTTTCCATACAATGTTGCTACACAGTTTAACAGGAGGATAGTCAGTAGATTATGTCTTTTCAAATGGTACCTCACAAGCCCTACAGTGATAAATGAAGGGGAGGGGAGGGATCTCCCTTTTATAAACAACCAGCCAGCCAGTTGGCTGTAAAATCCCTTTTGGTGCGAGTTCTCTGCTTGCTTTACCTCTAAAGGGTTAACAAGCCAACAGGGTTTTTTTTAAAAAAAAAAAAGTATTGGGCACCTGACCAAAAGAGCCAATGGAAAGGCTAGAACTTTTTTAAATGGGAAAGTAACTTTCCCTTTGTCTCTTGTTCTCCGGAGAAGGCGACACGGAGTAGCAATGCTGTGTATGGCTTGAAGCAGGTATGAAAATTCATCTTCCATACCTAGAAGAAATGATTTGGACAGGGAATATTTAGACAGACACAATCAGGTTTATTTTTTATTTTGGCTTTTGGATCTCCTCGGTGCTGTCCCAGATGCTTTTGTTTGCTTGTAAGCTTTAAGCTGAACCCCCAAGAAAGCTATTTTGGGTGCTTACAAAAAATTTCTTTTAAGATCTAGCAAAAGCCTAAGTTCCAGATGTATTGTTTCAATTTTAATAAAATTTACCTCTTTTAAGAACAGGATTGGATTTTTGGTGTCCTAAGAGGTTTGTGTGTGTTGTTTGATTAGCTGCAAAGAATTCTGTGGCACCTTATAGACTAACAGATGTTTTGCAGCATGAGCTTTCGTGTGTGAATACCCACTTCTTCAGATGCAAGTTTGATTAGCTGGTAGCCACAGCTAATTTCCTTTGTTTTCTTTCTCAGCTCTTTCCCGGAGAGGAGGTGAAAGGGCTTGAGGGTGCCCCAGAGGGAAGAATTCTCAAGTGCTCCTTCCTGGGTCCAAGGGTTTGGGGTTTTTTTGCATTTGGGTGGTGGCAGCATTTACCAAGCCAAGGTCAGAGAAAAGCTGTAACTTTGGGGCTTCAATACAAGCCTAGAGTGGCACAAATTAATTTGTAGAATCCTGTCGGGCCCCCGCTTTCTGTACTCGGAGTGACAGAGTGGGGATTCAGCCCTGACACATACTATGAACAAAATTGATCATAATTTTCTAGAAGAGTGAACATAGGGGAACAGACTAGCACAGTGTCTGTGTGTTCCCAACATACATGTGGGTATTCTAGTCCCTCACAAGCAAGGTGTTCGGCATCTTCAAACACCTGAAAAACCGGTCCTGGGAATTCACTGGTTTATTAAGTGACACTGTATGGAATTGAGAGACACTTTATATTATTATTATTTTATTATAAATACTGTGGCAAATTGCCGGTACTGTTATGCTGGGTCTCGCGCTTTCTCTTCTTTGGAGAAGGTTCAGGGCGCCACTGCTTGCCTCTGAATCGGTATTTTAATTACCCCACTGGTGTCCTTGAGTAGGGGAGTGGAGAGGGAGGGACCTGGGCCCGCCCTCTTCTCCAGGTCCCAACCCAGGAGTCCTGAGGTTAGTGGTGAACCACTTGAACTGGCGGTTCCTTCCCCTGGACTACTTCCCTCTCCTGCCCTTCAGCTTGTGGAGGGGCTTCTTGCCCTCCTTCTACACAAGCCAGGTGCCCCTTACCTAGGGTTTTTGGATTTCTCAGCCCACCGCAGCACTTCTCCAAACTTTCCTTTTGTCTCTCTTCAAAACTCTTCTCTGCTCCAACCAAACCTTCCTGCTCCAACTCCCACACTGTCTGACTGAAGCAGGGGTTTTTATCACCTGACTGACTGCTGCGGCTCTAATTGGCTTCAGGTCCTCTAGTTAATCTGTAGCAAACCTTCCTCCCCTTGCAGGGAATAAGGCTCCCTTCTAACACTCTCCTGCTGCCCTCTGGCCATGCTGTATCACAATACCAATATGATGAAATTGCAATGAATCGTGCTATATATGCCATGTAAGGAGTCAGTGAAAATGTTATGAGTTTCCAAGTATGATAATCTTGTTTCTATCTTTGTATTGTGAGTTACAGATATGTAGGGTATATCTGTATTCCAGACTTGTGGAGTGTTTCTGAGTGACACCCCCAGACATATTGGCATCAGCGCTGCCCAGCCTGTTCGATGGCCCAGCCAGGATCATCAGCCCTACAATGAACCCATGGAAAGGATTAAGGGGATACGCCTATTGAGTCAGCAAGACATGCAGGGTTATGCCTGTTGTGGCAAATTGCCGGCACTATTATGATGGGTCTCGTGCTTTCTCTTCTTGGGGGGGGGGGGGGTTCAGGGCACCATTTCTTGCCCCTGAATTGGAATATTAACTGCCCCACTAGTGTCCTTGAGGAGGGGAGTGGAGAGGGAGGGACCTGGGCCCACCCTCTACTCCAGGTCCCAGCCCAGGGGTCCTGAGGATAGTGGTGAACCACTTGAACTGATGGTTCCTTCCCCTGGGCTACTTCCCGCTCCTACCCTTCAGTTTGTGGGGGCTTCCTGCCCTCTCTCTGTACAAGCCAGGTGCCCCTTACCTAGGGTCTTGAACTTCTTAGCCCACTGCAGCACTTCTCCAAACTTTCCTCTGCTTCCCTTCAAACTGTTCTCTGCTCCAATACCAATCCTTCTGCTCCAGCTCCTTCCCTGTCTGATTGGAGCAAGGGTCTTTATCAGGTGACTGACTGCAGGTGCTCTAATTGGCTTCAGGTGCTCTAGTTCATCTATAGCAAACTTTCTTCCCTCTGCAGGGAATAAGGCTCCCTTCTAACCCTCTCCTGCTGCCCTCTGGCCACGCTGTATCACACTGTGTACTGAGAACTCCAAGGCTTTGCCATGCCATGTGCTGTGAAGCTTGTGTTTGGGACACAGGAATTAGAAGCCACTTGGCAAAAGGAATGTAAAGGGCAGCTGCATCATCTCCATTTTGTCTTCAATTCCTCTTCCTACCTCTGGAGCAACTTCTCTACAAACTGAAGGCTTGAACAAAGGACTGAATAATGTGGATGTTTACCAGAGAGCCTTTCAAGCCAGAAACTCACCAATACTGCTAAGAACCAGATGTATAGATTTCTGAATGTGTCTGACTGCTTTCCCATTTAACAACTCCCTTTTTCTTTCTTTTATAATAAACCTTTAGTTCAGATGCTTTCTTGCTTATAAACCTTTAGTTTAGATGCCAATGATTGGCTGGCATCGTAGTATTTTGAGTAAGATCCAAACCTATACTGACCTGGTAATGTGGCTGACTCTGGGGTCAGAAGAACACTTTGTTTATGTGAGCAGAGTTTTTAAATAACCTCTCACTGGGCTGGACCTAGGTGCTGATTAGGAGTCAGAGAACTGGGATGCAATAAAGGGGCCGTGTGATTTCTTTTTTCAGTTTCTCGATAACCAGTGTGGGGGATCAGAAGCACAGTTGGTGACTGGTGGTGAGTTTAACTTCTGTGTTAACCACCAGTTTGGGGAGCCTCTGCTCTCCCTTTTTCAGCCTGCCCTGGTCTTGGCATTTTCAGTGAGGACTAGCCCAGGCACACCGGGTCACACTAAATATTAAAGTTAAATTAATAGAATGTTTTTTATGACAAAGTTTTATGAAATCAACGGAACTCCTTTGTTTTCTTTCATCTGAGCAGGGTTTCCATTTTCCAAACCTGATGTGATCTCCCAGCTGGAACAAGGGGAAGAGCCATGGGTCTCAGACCTGCAGGGTTCAGAAGGAAAACAGACCATGAGTTCTCTCTGCAGAGGTGAGGAAACATTAAACCAACTCTGAGTGTGAAAATGCCTGAAGGAAACATCTGGGATGCCCTACAAAGCCCTTGAGAGGTTTCTCAGTTCATTATTGTTGCCGGCAGGGGTCATATCCTCAGGGTAACTATAGCTCATGGCTTCCCATAGATTCTAGCAGACACCAGGCAGTAGCTTCCTCCCTTCCCCCTGCGTATTTGGATGGCATTTGAAAGCCAGATTGATCCCCTCCTCTCTCCTGTTTTGGGGAAGAGTATGGGGGAGTTCAGTTTGTGATTTTTATTTGACCTCCCTCCAGCACTTAGTTTGTTTTGGCTTTTCACTTTTCATCCCTGTTTGATGTTTCTGTCTTTTTCACAGCAGGTGATGCAATGGCATGTGAGAAAGAGGAGCAGAATTCTCAGCAGAAAAATGTTCAGCAAGTGGATAAACACAGAGCATTATTGCAAAGATCAAAAAGCCATGTGTCCAGGAGTCATGAGGAGGAAAAATCCTGTGAGATTCAGCACAGACCAGAAAGAGAACAAGGAAACCAGCCGGGGATGAAAATGGGTAAACGTATTTCCTCTGAGGGAACTCAGAAGGACC
This sequence comes from Mauremys reevesii, assembly GCF_016161935.1. Taxonomy (NCBI): domain Eukaryota; kingdom Metazoa; phylum Chordata; order Testudines; family Geoemydidae; genus Mauremys; species Mauremys reevesii. Next base: position 44,726,640 of record NC_052636.1, read on the forward strand.
TCAAGGAAACCACAACAAAGCAGGAAATCATCATTGGAAAGAGAAAAAATACATGCACAGAGTGTGGAAAAAACTTATGTGACTACTCAGCCCTTCTTGATCATCAGAGAATCCACACAGGGGAGAGGCCCTATGAATGCTGTGAGTGTGGGAAAACCTTCACTCAAAGTTCAGCCCTTTCTGTTCATCAGAGAATCCACACGGGGGAAAGGCCCTACGAATGCTGTGAGTGTGGGAAAAGCTTCACTCACAGATCAGCCCTTTCTGTTCATCAGCGAATCCACACAGGGGACAGGCCCTACAAATGCAGTGAGTGTGGGAAAACCTTCACTCAAAGAGCAGCCCTTTCTGTTCATCAGAGAATCCACACGGGGGAAAGGCCCTACGAATGCCATGAGTGTGGGAAAACCTTCAATCGCAGCTCAAACCTTTCTGAACATCAGAGAATCCACACAGGTGACAGACACAGGCCCTATGAATGCTGTGAGTGTGGGAAAACCTTCAGTCAAAGATCAGCCCTTTCTGTTCATCAGAGAATCCACACGGGGGAAAGGCCCTACGAATGCTGTGAGTGTGGGAAAAGCTTCACTCAAAGAGCAGCCCTTTCTGTTCATCAGAGAATCCACACGGGGGAAATGCCCTACAAATGCAGTGAGTGTGGGAAAACCTTCACTCAAAGAGCAGCCCTTTCTGTTCATCAGAGAATCCACACGGGGGAAAGGCCCTACGAAAGCCATGAGTGTGGGAAAACCTTCAATCGCAGCTCAAACCTTTCTGAACATCAGAGAATCCACACAGGGACAGGCCCTACAAATGCAGTGAGTGTGGGAAAACCTTCACTAGCAGCTCAGCCCTTTCTGTTCATCAGAGAATCCACACAGAGAAGAGGCCCTATGAATGCAGTGAGTGTGGGAAAACCTTCACTCAAAGAGCAGCTCTTTCTGTTCATCAGAGAATCCACACAGGGGAGAGGCCCTATGAATGCCGTGAGTGTGGGAAAAACTTCACTCAAAGATCAACCCTTTCTAGACATCCGAGAATCCACACCGGGGAGAGGGCCTGCGAATGCCGTGAGTGTGGGAAGAACTTCACTAGCAGCTCAGCCCTTTCTAAACATCAGAGAATCCACACCAGGGGAAAGGCCCTATGAATGCAGAGAATGTGGGAAAACCTTCTCTTGGCACTCAGCCCATATTCGCCATCAGAGAATCTGCAAGGGCAGTGAATACCATAAAAACCTCTAGGGCTATCAATTTTTTTTCTTTACAACTTTTCCTGATTCCCACATAATAACTTTTTAAATCTGTTTGAACTGTTTGCAGCACCGTTATCCCTCAGCTTGGCCAGATGAGTGGCCCATTTATGCCTTTTGTAGTTTGCCTTCTTTTGAGGTGGGCCCATTTGTCCTTTCTATCAACTCAATTATCCCACAAGTAACTGGAGTGTGCCCTTCCTATGAGGAACCAGGGAGCGTCACATTTATACCATTGCTGCTATTGCAAAGTTATTGTTAGAGTCGCCAGTGATACAGATTGTATCCTTGCCAGTTGTTCTCACGTTGCTCTGGGTTGTGCTGAAGAGCAGTTACATTGGGAATTTTTCATGTTATAGTTAAATAAAGAGGAGCAGGGGAAAAAAGTGTCATTTCAGCCTCTGTGACATTGGAAGGAGATGGGGTGGTTCAGAGATTCCCTCCTTCCCCATCACTCCAGAACTGTTACATTTTGGCTTCTCTGTGCAGAGTTTCTTTTCATCACATTCTATCCCTCCACTTCTCAAAATGTCATGTGAGGAAGAGTTCTCAGCTGTCTGTGCTTGGAGATGATGCTTTGATTTCTTTCCTCCTATATCAGAGTCGCTATGACTGGAGCTGAAAGTGTCAAAAACCTGGAAGGGGAATTTAAATGGATCTTAAACATAGTGTGATTATTGGGCGGTTTCATCTATTGGTAAAGCCACTTCTGGCAAGAGGACTATTTTGTCCCCCATTATGGGATGCTGGGATACTTACAATTTTGTAAATAACATAACTGACTATTGAGAGAGTGCTGAGTGAAGCTGCTTTGAATGGACCTGAGGAGAATGTGATGGGAGAATCTCTTGTCCTGATTCTAAATAATCAGATGTAACCTGCTCTGGAATTTCTCTTCATACTTTCATTGCCATGTATTCTGTCTCTCTGTGATGTGGGTTTCTCTCTTTCCTGAAGGCTGTTTGCTCACCCAATTGGATATTAGTTCAGTTCGATAGGACGTAGCTCAGATTTATTGGAGAATTGAAGACAAATGACCATTTCCTAAAGTCCTCATTTGTCACTTCAGCTTTGCTTTTTCCCCACCCCTCCATGATGACACGGAGAAAGTTCAAGTGCAGTTCTGTCAACAGTGGAGAACTCTCCAATTTACTGCACAGGCTAACAAAGAAACAGCAGTGATTTAAAATCTCCATTCGGAAATGGTGAACAACAGCAGAACCTCAACTAACTGAAGGAAGTGCATCTGATCACAATGTAGTTCAATTATTGAAGTCAGTATTTTCTCAGATGATTTGGGGAGAGAATTCCACATTAAGTGATTTTTAACTTGGCAAAATGCCCATGTATTTGGTTCCCGAAGCATTTTTGTAACCCATGCCCCACAGAAGATCTTTCCTATTCGGAATGCTCCCCTTCATGATGCAGATGTTGAGGAAAGAGAAGTGGTATTTTTGTTCAATTTATCCTTAATAGATGCTCAAAATGTGTATAAAATGAAATCGATGTTGGAAATCTAATAGCTGTAGAAAAATAGCTCTTTTTAAATAGAAATTCTAGCTCTGGTAACGAAGATTCTGATCCAGGCCTGTATCCAGTCCCTTGCCTGGACGTGTGTCACCAAATTAAAGAAAAGCTGGGCACGTTTCCGGAAGCCATTGCTTATGACACTGCTGAGATTTTGAGTGGTTTTGTAAAGGATTCTACTTCTGAGAAGTGTAAATTTACCCTAAAAAGGGCAAGGAAACAAAGGGCATCAGGAATGTATGTTTTTTCGGATGAGGCAAGAAAAGGGAGTAGCATTGTCCCCCTTGGGTAGCCCCTGTTCAATTCCAGGTCAGAAAGCAAAACTCTCCTGCAAGAATATCCAAAAAATATTGTGTTTCACTTCATAAGTACAGTTGTGTGGCAATTAAATGATGACCCTAAAATTTCATAAAAGCAAAGAACGCTGAACGAAAAAGTGTGGGAAATACGGCTGTATCTGAGAAAATGGCTTGGAATGAAGGAAGACAAAAATTGATCGGTCGAGAGAAAAGACCCTGTTTCCCCCTAGTTTGGAACTTCTCTCACAACTACTGGAATAGAAAAGCTAAACAAATGGTGTCCTATTGTTGCAAAGGAGATTGAAGTGAGGCCATTTTCCCCAGATAAAAGAAAATGGTCATGTCAGGAGTGGGATTTGAAACCACGTCTCTATGCAGAAACCAGAACACCCAAGAGAGAGGAAAAAAGAGTCTTAAAACGGGCACTTTGGACCAGTCCCCAATCCTAACGCTACAAAGAATGTGACTTATCAACCCTAGTTTTCATTAATATTTGATGACACTCTTTAGGGAGGCCAAGATGGCACATCTCTTTCAACTCCTAGAGACCTTCTCCAGCACAGCTGATTTTTAGGCACACTCACCCGGACCTAACGTTACACGTTTCCTGGAGTTCCATGAGTTCTGCGGTGTTGGAATCTCCCTGCTCACGTTTTAAGCGAATAAAAGATGGGTGCTGGCATTCTGAGACCCTCAAAATCCTGCCCTGGGGGCCAGACAGTTAAGCAACCAGCATCCACAACCTCTACCATGATAGCATCCTGTCTGGCAACAACTCACTTATCAATAGCTGGGGTCTGAAATCCTCATTTCTTTGTTGTTCTATCACTGTAGTTTCCACTTTCCTATTGCTTGTCTGTATAATCTCTGTCTGGTTCTGTGATTTTCTGTCTGCTGGATAATTAATTTGTTGGGTGTAAAGCAATTCAGGTGGTGGGGTATAACTGGTTAGATAATCATGTTACAATATGTTGGGATTGGTTAGTTACATTTCAGTATAATGATTGGTTAAGGTATAGCTAAGCAGAACTCCAGTTTTACTATATAGTCTGCAGTCAATCAGGAAGTAAGGGGGGGAATGGGAATGGGGGTAGGGGAATTGGAGTTATGTTTTGCTAAGGGGGGAATAGGAAGAGGGAATGGGAACAGGGACACAGACAAGCCTCTGTAGTGTCAGAGCTGGGAAGGGCGATACCGAGGAAGGAAATTGGAATCATTGCTTGCTGGAAGTTTACCCCAATAAACATTGAATTGTTTGTGCCTCTTGAACTGCGGGTATTGCTACTCTCAGGTCATACGAGAAGGATCAGGGAATGGGGGCGTGATGGGATAAACCCTCTAAGAAGTACGTCTTTCAGGGTGTGAAAAACCCTGGAATCAGTATAATTAATCTGCCCTAAGCCGTGGCTAGATAGTGCTAAATGAAAGAAAAGATTGTTCTGTGAATGTAGCTATTACAGGGATGGAAAACCCCTCCACTCACTGTAGCAACTGTCTACTCCACAGTGCTGTAGCAGTGTCACAGCAGCATTTTAAGTGTAGACAGCGTCAGAGTGAGACCAGGTATGGCTCTGTGGAGGCTCAGGCACACTCCTGGCTGTGCATTAGTGTAGGTGTGTCCATGGCTGAACAACAAGGGTTTCTGCCCATTTCCCTTCCAGCTGGAGCATGATTAGAGTGTGTTTGTGGTTAACAACATTGCTATAGATCAGGAGTCTCAAACTCAAATGACCCAGAGGGCCGCATGAGGACTAGTGCATTGGCCCGAGGGCCGCATCACTGACGCCCCCTTGCTGCCCCTGGCCCCACCCCCAATCCACCCCTTCCATGAGGCCCCGCCCCTGCCCTGTCTCTTCTCCACCTCCTCCCCTAAGCGCGCGGCTCCCCGCTCCTCCCCCCTCCCTCCTGGAAAGTGCTAAGCGCCACCAACAGCTGTTTGGTGGCTTGGCGGCGGGAGCCTCCGCTTTTCTCTTGGGGGCCCCTGCGGGGCCCGGGGCAAATTGCCCCCTTTTCCCCACCCTCTGGGCGGCCCTGCCCCGCCGCGGGTCTTTGGGCACTTAGGCGGCGGGTCCCGGAACGGAAGGGGCCCCCCGCCGCCGAAGACCGGGCTGCGCTTTGGCGGCGGCGGGTCCCTCTTTTCCCCACCCCGGCCGGTCCCACTTCCCACCCCGGCCCCGGCGGGTCTCGCTTGGTTCCCAGGTCTCTCCTGAGGGACGAAAGTTTCTGTGCAAAATACCAAACCTTTTAACAGAGCAGAGGGAAAGGCAACGGCCACATGATGAGGCCAATATGTACCTCAACATGATTCTTTTATGTGGGATGACTCTGAACACTGACAGATCTGCACTCTCTTGTGTTTGAAGAGATGTTGAGTTTTGCACTTGGGAACCTATAAGCCTGAAGCAATGTTATGGATAGTGACACTGCGATTGAAGGGTGATTTAAGGTTGTAAAAATTGTTAAAAACACTGAGCTTAAACGTGAACTGCCTGGTATTAAAGGCTGGTTTCCCCACATCAGTTCCATAAGCTCTGCTAGAAAGACCCTGGGTTCTCTCCTGCCTCGCTGGGAACTCGAGGGAATTGGCCCCGGCGGCCCTTGGCTCCAGGGTGATTTTTCTGGGGAGGGGGCGTGGAATTGAGTTTGCTGTTGAGACGGGAGCCAGGCCAGTTCTCAGGGAATGAGAACTCCCAGCATCTGCCCAGCCCAGCCCAGGCTGCTGCCCTGTCCCAGCCTCTGTTCCCCTGGGGGCTCTGCCTGTTTGACTCTAGAGCAGGCCGGGAGCAGCAGCTGAGGCAGAGGACACCTGGGCTGGGCAGATAGGAGGGAGTTTAGCAAGTGGAAATGGTAAAACTGCAGTGAAGTATTACCTTGGACTCGACGGCATTTCTCCATTGGTCTGTCTGCTCTGGGGCGGGGACAATGATGTGTCCTGCTGCATTTGTCATTTCAAAGGGCGGTTTAGGATTTTTATTCTCAGACACGGTGCACAAAGCAGGACTCAACCCAGGGTGCAAACGAAATGAGCCACTCACAGGTTCTGGCAGCCACAATGAGCCTTTGGTGCGAGACCTGCCCCTGTCCCAGAGGGAGGGGGGTGTCTACAAGGGGCTGGGACCACTGATCTATCAGCGCCTAACTCCCAAACTTTCAGTAACTATTATCAGTGCCTGTGAGTGTAACTTAAACCATGAGAAAAACCACACTAGGCTAGACCAAAGGCCCATCTAGCTCTGAATCTTGTCCTCTGACAGTAGCCAATACCAGGTGCCCCAAAAACCACCACTGGGAGTTGAACCCAGGATCGCCTGTTTACAAGGCCAGCTAAGCCATGGTGCCTGCCTGGGTGTAAGATATAGTGTCTGCCCACACCTGACTCCCTGCCATCTCCACCAGGCCCTGACAAGCTTTCCTTGTGTTTGGATTCTGCAAAGCAGAGGAGCAGGTGACGTTTTCCTTGCAAGCTGTGTGTGTGAGTGAATCTTTGGCCAGGTCTGCACTACAAAGTTGTTTCAGCAGAAATATATTGCTCAGGTGTGTGAAGAACACACAACGCTCCCTCGGTCGGCAGCTTGGTGTGGCTGGTGTACACACTGCAATGCCACGTCTGGCGACAAAACTGCCCTGTTTTGGTGACAAAATAAAACCACTTTGATGAGAGGCCTAGAGCTTTTTGCAGCAAACTTACAGTGACAGAGTGCCAGTGTAAATGCTGCTGGTCATTAAATCACCATAACTGACCTCCGCCAGTATCTCACAATGCCTGCCGTGAACCCACCTGCCCTGCATTCCTGCTAAAGAGGCTGGGCCCCTCCCCTTTCCTAGCTCCAGGAAGTTCTGGCAGCTGAGCCTGCTGCTCTGCTCCGGCAGCCAGGAGCAAATCACTGCCGTGCAATGCTGCTCTCCGGCACTGCAAACACAGAGCAGGGTGGTGGGAACTTCCATACATGGGGGGGCCACCGGCATCTGAACTGTGACACCCCATGACACCCCTTCCCTCGAGGAGGCTCTTACCTTCTAAACAGGGACGGCTGTTTTCTAGTAAAATCACTAAAAGGGAAGGAGAAAACTCGAAAAAGGTTCCTCCTGGCGCTCACGTCCGTGAACCCAAATACTCTCTCAGTCCTCAGAGAGAGACCTGGAGAAGGAGACTTGCTGAAGCAAAGCCACAGGGGTCTCTGAGGTTTCCCTGGCCCCTCGCCCCTGTCCTGCCTGGCTGATGTCAGCATCTCTCTGTGAGGTCACCACCTCCCCCCCACACCTTTGACCAATAGTCTGAGGTCCTGCAAAAGGCCTTTGTGATGTCACTGCCGCACCCCTCCCTTGCTGGGCTAATGTCCTGCCCCTGGCCAGGCACTTTGCAGGTTTCAACTACTCCCTGTGGATCACCCCACTCAAGGAGCGTTCGTTCTAGGCAGCAAGCGGCTAGACAGGGAAACATCAGATGCTGCTCCCAATGCTACACTCAGTTTTTCAGAAATTAGTTGACTTTATGGCCAGAAGAGACCATTAGAGCATCTAATCTGACCCCCTGCATATCACAGGCCTCCTGTAGGACACAAGAGCTACTTTTGGGGCAAACACATTCCAGAAAGGCATCTAGTCTTCATGAAATGACATCAGGAGATGGAGAATCCACCACTTTCCTTGGTAGCTTGTTCCTGTGGTGAATCATCCTCGCTGTTGAATATTTGTGCCTTAGTTGCAATATGAATTTGTCTCTTTTCACCTTCCAGCCATTGGATCTTGTTATGCCTTTCTCTGCTAGATTCAAGAGCCCTTTAATACCCAGTATTTTCTCTCCAATATGGCACTTCAACGGAAGTCACCTTCAATCTTCTTATGATAAGCTAAACAGGTTGAGCTCTTTCAGTAGCTCATTAGAAGGGATTTTTCTGCAGCCCTCAGAACATTTGGTGGCTCTTTGCTGCCCCAGCTCCAATTTCACAACATCTCTTTTTCAAACGAGGACACCAAAACTGGAGGCAGTATTCCAGTATCAGTCTCACTGATGCCGTGTCACCTCCTGTGACGTTATTGACATAATCTGTAACTGTATAGATCACCGTTGCCACCACTGTTCTATATTTGCAGCCAATATTGTAGAAAGGTGTCGTGCAAGGGGTCTATGAAGAGGTTCTGATTGGCTGATTATAAGGATGCTATCTCTAGATGTGTATCATTTTTGTAGTTCACGTTATGAACATTGGCTCTATGCTGCCTGTATTTCAATCTTGTGCTCTGCTTCTGGGGAACACCCCAGACAAGCTGGTGTCAGTTCTGCCTAGCCTGCTTGATGGCCCATTAAGGACCATCAGCTGTACAATCGCCCCATTGAGAGAAGGCAGATATGCCTTGTGACTCAGCAAGGTAGCAGGGACCTGCCTATGGAGAGAACTCTAAGGTTTTTCTATGCCACGTGCTAGACAGAGTGTCTTTGGGACAAAGAAAGCAAAGACCACATGGCAAGAGACTATAAAAGGCTGATGCCTCGTCTCCATCTTGTCTTCAATCCTGCTTCATGTCTCCGGAGGGACTTTGCTACAAGCTGAAGCTCTGTACAAAGGACTGAATGACCCATCCCAGCTGTGGATGGACTCCAGAGACTTGATTTGAACCTGCAGTTTATTCCATCACTGTTACAAGCCTGAACCAAGAACTTTGCCATTACTGTATGTGAAGGGTTCAAATCCATGTGCATTTTATATAACAACCTGATCTATGGATTGTGCCAGCTCTTTTCCAGACCCAAAATCCAGAGTATGGTCAAGGACCAGAGGCATAGCAAATAGTGACCAGCTAAGAGAAAGCTGGGTAAACAGAAAGCCTTGCTTGCTAAGATAGGCCTGGTGAGCAAATTGCCAGGTGTTGGAGCTAAGAACTAAATGATTGTGTCTTATTCAGAATTGCAGACTGAACAAAGAATCCCTATTCCTATTGTGTTTGTTTCTTCTCTAGGGAGACATTCTTCCCACAGATCCAACCTTGAGTTTATGAAAAGTTGGCACGTCAGTCTAAGACATGGCATCCTTCCACCTCCCTTCCAAGGGACCAATGCCTGCCTTAAGACACACAGAAAACAATCTTTATTGCCATATACTTTCACTCTTTCTTTGCTTTAACCCCTAGGAATGTACCTATTGGACAATCAAAGGAGTTGCTCCATTCCTATGGATCCCAGATCAGAATTCAACATATATTTTTTATACTAATAACATATGAGCAAAGTATTAATGAAATGTTAACTTGAGACCATGGGTGGAGACATTATGTAACCTGTTAACCATTGGCTACTGTGCTATCTTGTCTTGCTGCAAAACCTGTCCCAGGGTTTGGAACTGCCTACGCCGTCACTTTCCCCCGCCCATGGAAAATCTATATATTCTATTGTAATTAATTAATTAACAGTGTCTCTGAGCCTAATAAGCCCACTCCGCCAGCGTGGTGTGTAATAAAGTCATATTCTTGACCTCTACACGGTGTAGATTTATGTCCTTCACAGACACCTGCTGAATAAAGAGGAGATTCAGCATCCAGCTTGGCTGAATGTGTCTCCTCTCCCCACAGCTTGGTGATCTTTTGAGGAAATGGAGAAGACTGCCTTTGCCTGGCTGTACATCGCTTGCAAAAGAAACAGGTCTTTTTGGTGACAAGTGTTGAAAGGAGCCATTAGACAAATGTGGAGACAGGAAAAATGCCCCCCAATTGAACTGGCATCCGTGGAGGCTGAAGCCACAGCACAGAGCGCTAAACACTATATGAGAACGGGTGGTGTCAGAAGAGTCTCTACCAAAGCCTTTTCCCATCAGCAGGGGCCTCTCTGTGCACAGAACTCCTGGTAGCGTGATGGCTGCAGGCAGTGGAGAACTCCATTTTGGCATCTCTTTTGTGGTGAACATCTGCAGTGGCTATTAAAAGGTCTCTAGATAGTGATCTTTGTGAAGAGCTGGCTGAAGAACCTTCCTACTAATCAGGAGAGCCTGACTTGGTCTGCCAGTTCTTCCTTGCCGAACCTAGTGTGTCTGTTAGCTCCTTTTTTTGTATCTCTTTTCAGAAAAAGAAAAGATCTGTCAGCAGAATCCTTCTAAGTGCTTGTTCAAGACAGAGAGAGCCTTCCTTGCCGCTGAGTCTTGGTGCTATGGGGCATGCCTCACTGCAGCACCTCCTGCTGACCATCCTAGCAATTAGCTCTGGTTCACCGATGCGCCTTCATCTAGTAGCATCTGGCCACCATCTGTTCTATCATTAGGACCCATGTTGCTCTCAGGACTTCAGTGTCCTCTTATGGACACAGCCCTCTGGCTGTGCCCCACTCAGTTCTCTCCCCCCTGCTGGGTGGGTGGGGATGTCCTCTACCCAGACACTTGCCTCAGTGGCCGGCTGCAGTCCAGGGTGTAGCCACCTGTGTCAGTGGCTACTGAGGCAAAAAGTGTGAACCTCCAACCCTGCCATCTGTTTCCCTGGACCATTTCCCAACAGACCTAGAACCTTCCTCCACCTTTGTATCAGGGCCTTAGTCTGGCAGTAGTCAGCCAGGAGGTCACTCATGCACCCCTTACCCCAGCACTACTCTGATCATGGTGCCCTCCCAGCTCCTTCCTTCCTGGCAGCCAATCCTCCCTCCTCAAACTCCAAGGAGTGACTAACTCTTGCTGTGCTGAGCAGCTCTTTATATATGGGCTGCTCCAGCAAGCCTTCTCCTGATTGGCTCTCCCAATAAGCCCTTTCTTGATAGGCTGGGTTCTGCACAGCCTCTTCAAGGCTGCCTTAATCTTTCTCCTGCTTGTTTCAGGCAGACAGCCCACCACACATGGAAAGTGGCAAATGAGAAGTCTGGAGCTGAAGGAAAGGTTACCATGACTCAGAACTGAGCCAAGGTTGCTGCGACTGAAACACAGATCACTAACCATTATCTGATCACAGTGTCTGGTGGGAGAGGCACATCTTAGAAGCCCTCTGTCTACTCAGCTGTGGCTTTCTGTGCACAGAGAGCCAGACACCTCAAGGTCTGCAAATCTTGAGGGAAATGGGGAACGTCTGTACTTTCAAATTTGCAGGTGTTGACTTGAACCATCAAATGAAACAGTTGCAAATACTTTCTTCAGGCAGGCACCATGGCTTAGCTGGCTAAAGCACCTGTCTAGTAAACAGGAGATCTTGGGTTCAACTCCCAGTGGTGCTTTGCTTTGGTTTGGTGTATGGCTTTTGTCTCCTCTGCTCACATTTTCCTGTGTCTTCCTAGGAAACAGAAGATGCTTCCCTTGGTATCCAAGTCATTGCTTGCTAAGGAAAAGGCTTCTTTGGAGAGAAGCATTGGAAACAATCAAATCATAAACCTGGAGTTGATGAAAACGCTGCTATGACTGGCATTGGCATGGCGGTTGCTTCGACTGCAATTGCTGCAACACGAGAGCCTGCGCCACACATCCTTGTGATTCCCTGGAGATGTTCACACACAGATGTCATGTCACCTTCCTTTTGATTGTCACTGATGAAAAATGGAGCGGTTGGGAGAAAAGTCCCAGAGAGTCGCACCGTGGCTAAGCTGGGTGACTCACCTGCCAGGGAAAGCGGAGTTAGGGATGCAGCTCCCAGTAGTGCCTTAACAAATGTGTCTGCTCTTCCCACCTTTTGGTGAATCTTTTGCGGAAACAGAGAAGACTGCCTCTGCCTTGCAATGCAAATGCTTGCAAAAGAAACCAGTTGTTTTTTCTGACAAGTGTCAGAAGGAGGCACCTAAGAAATGTGGAGACAAGGAAAAGGTCATCGTAACTCAACATGCATCCATGGCTCTTGAGGCCAGAACGCAGAGCACTAAGCACTGTATGACCACAGCAAAATCTAAACTTTACACCTTATTACACTAGGCAGTAGTTAGGTCAAGCAATTTTCTCATCCTATTGGATGTTACCCTCCTTAATACATAGAATTCCCCCTAAAACCTGGATTACTGTCCTCAGATGACCTTCATTTTCTCAGGATTCCTGCTGCTTCCAGCATAGGTGGGGGAGGAGAAAGGCAAAAACATGATGCCACAGTCTCCTATTTTATATCCTTAGTTCAAGTGTCTAGAAGACACTTGCCCAGACGTGTCCAGGTGGGCTCTGCTGAGTCACTAGGTTGGGGAATCCTCATGGTGTGGTCTTGTGCAACTGAGTCATAGACTTGAGCAGTCCCCACAGTGTTGTGTTTGGGCATCTGTCACTGAATTGGAAATCCCTTAATTACAATTCCTCTGCTGATTCATGGCTGTTGAACACCCTCCTCGGCAGGGGTCACTAGCAAAATTATAGCCTATTTCAGTAACAACCATACAGCAAAATGCATAACTTCACACACCCTCATGCTATACATATTTGGACAGAATAACCGATTTCAGCAGATCATGACTTTTCATACGATAACTTACATGGAATGGTTGGTAGGACATATCACAGCCATATATGAATGATGACTATGTGAGCTACAGGGAGCTATTTTGAAGTACATCATGTCACAAAAGCCTCTAGAGACTGGCTTTTGGGAAGAGCTGGCTGAAGAGCCTTCTGAGTAACTGAGAGATCCAGGCTTGGCCCTGCCAGTTTGTGCTTGCGAACTAAACTTGTCCGTTGGGCTCCCTTTTTTGTGTCTCTTTCACAGAAACAGAGCAGAAGTTCTTGGCCAATCCTTGAAAGTGCTTGTTCAAGACACAGAGAGCCTCTGTGCTGGGGCAGGGGTAGGGGTGCAGGAGGTGGTCAGGGGTGGAGGTGCTTACCTCGGGCAGCACAGCTCCCAAAGTGACTGGCACACACTCCCCTCCGGCAGTGGCTCCTAGGCAGTGGGATACGGGGCCGGGTCAGCTGTGGCATTTGCACTCAGGGCTGCAGGGATATGCCGGCCACTTCCAGGAGCAATGTGGCAGGGAGGGAGGGGGCAGAGTGGGCAGGGAGCTGCCTTAGCGCTGCTGGCACATCTCCGTGTGTCACTTGGGGAGGCATCAGGTCTCTGTGGGCTGCCGGGGGAAGGGGCAGGGGCCGAGGGGGCTCAGGCCACCCCTTTGCCTCCTCTCTCCAGGCTCCCAGCCCATCTTGCCGGCCGACAGGGATTTTAGGGTGCAGCAGCGCAGGGAGCAGGAAGGGCAAACCACAGCGGCTGCCTCCCCCCCCACATGCAGGAAAATGGCTTGACCTTCTGGCCCCACAGACTAAGTTACCAGGCTTCCAGCTTGCCCCATTCGACCCAATGGGTTGATCTTGTGGCCAGAATTATTTGCAGTCGGGATTTGCCCCAACAGTGCCCCACAGGGGGCCAGGGTCAGCTCCAGCACAGGCCACACAGGAAGGCTTAATGCTTGAGCTGCAGCACATGCTGGGCAGGCTCTAGGCCGGGCTCCCCATGGCAGGAGAGAAGAAGAAGACTGGGCCCCTGGAGGGGCAGGCTGGGGCTTCCTGGATCCCATTTGCTCACAGCCAGCGCCCTGCCCCCACTCCCATGTCATCAATGGCGCCCCCAGGTCAGCCAGAATGGAGCAGCGGTTTTCACTGCTTTCACTGTCCACTTATGGCTTACAGGCAACTCCCAACCGCCCACCCTCCCGCCACAGCCCAATATGTCGGCCAGAAAGGAGCCCACTCAGCCTCGCCATTGCTGCTTTTCCTTCCCCCCAGAACCCCGCTTCTCCTGGGCTGCAAGGAGCCATCCCTGGGAAGCCAAGAGGCAGGCACAGGATTCTGCCTCCCAGCAGCCAACCGCACCTCCCCCGGCTTTGCAGAACGAATGGTGACGCTCTACTAACCCCATTTAGCCGCAATGATGTGCTTAATTTCTGCCCTGCCTTCCTCAGCTCGACTTTCCTCTTTTGCCCCATTCCTGCCTCACTTCCTCCTTTGGCAAGTCACGCAGAGGAGGCCAGCAGGATGAGCCGGCCTCCACCGGCCAACCTCCAACAGCAGAGGAGGCCAAGCCACAAGCCTCCAAAAGGTGATACGCCTAATTCCTCTAGGTTCTCCAGCCTGACGCCAAGGTGCTTTCTCCACTGCTGTCAGCACCCTCTGTCATGCAGGGGTTGGAGTTATCCCAGGGACAGGCCAATAGGAGAAGGAGGAGGCCTTCCTGAACAGCAAGGGGATCTGGCAAAAGACAGCATGTTTCTGCCTGGTTTTGAACCACAGACCTTTTGCGTGTGAGGCAAATGTGATAACCACTACGCTACAGAAACTCCAACAGCTTAGTTTAGCTGTTGCTCACCCTGGCACAGACCGATGGACAAACCTGGAGAAAGTGGTGAGAGCCCTTCAATAGGTCAGCTGGCAGAGCAGAGGACTGGAGCGGGCACTCAGGAAGTCGTCCTTACGTTACCCTTGTGACTCCAGCTTGAGGGAGAGCTTCTTTTTCTTCCCCTTGCTGACAAAGAGCAAGAGAAGAATGAAAGGTCAGGTGGGCCAACTCAGTGCAGAAGCCCATGCTGCCTTTTCTTGCTGCATAGCCTGAAATGACGGACTCGTGGCAGTTAAAGGAACTGCTGCACTTTCAGAAAACATCCCACCCGTGCACAAAGGGGGATAGAAGAGCCTGTTAGTCTAGCATGCTCCCAACTGAACTACTTCAGCAGCTGCTCGGTTTCTTTTTGGCCTATTACTTTTCTGTCTGGGATGTTGTTGTCAGTTGTGGCACAGAAAAAGGACGTCATTGCGAGCGGCCCATTGCGAGTGGCCCATGAAGACAAGATTCACTTCTGCCTTCCTTGCTCAGCTTTACTTGCTTCCTCGCCCTATTCCTGCCTTAGTTCCTGGGTTACCTGAAGGTGACGGGGGGCCAGCAGTACCAGGAGGAAGTTGGGCAGCTAGACCCTGGTGGCAAAAGTCCTGCCACCACTTGCCACCCACTCTCTTCTCCCAGCATCACTTATTGGCCACCACGGACTTGGGGCCCAGCAGCGCAACGGAAGGCAGTGGACAGAGCCACCCTCACCTTGGAGCTCCGGCTCATTAAACCACATCTTCAGTTGCTGATGGCCAATGAGAGACCGACATCGCTTGCTATTTTAGCACTTGGAAATGCCATTGGTCAGTCACTGGATCTCTGTAATGCTGTTACAGAACAAAGGAAAATAGAATCTCAGTGTGACATACTATACCTTTGGGGGAGCGGCTGTAACCCCATAATCCTCATTTTCATATCATCGTGATCTTACATATAGAGCATGACTTGTAAGGTATCAGGGAAAGGATATGATCTGCTGAAAGTCACTTCTCTACCCATGGATGTATACCATTCATGCATATGAAGTTATGAGAATTGTGCAGCGTGGTTGTCACTGTGCTGCAAGGTGGGGGAGTCAGCCAAATATTAGCTCCCTAACGGCAACAGCAAGGAAAGTAACCAACACCCGGACAGGGTGTCAAACAACCCATCGACAGCCATTGTCCAGCAAGAGAGCTACAATGCAATGACTCACCTGCATGAGGACACCCCAGGGGAATTGCTCAGACTTGCTTGGAGAGATGCAGTGATGCTCACCTGACTCTGATGGGGGGTGGGGGGGCAAAGACATGAGGGAAGAAAGGACATGATAAAAGGAGAGACATTTGCCAGGCTTTATCTCGCTCTGTCACCTACATCTACAGACACCCCCACACCAAGCAACTGAAGCGCTGATGAAAGGGGAGAGCCTGGCTGAAAAGCCACCAGCCAGCCTGTGGTGAGAAGCATCTGAGTTTGTAAGGGTACGGAAAGGGTTAAGATCAGCTTAGAATTAAAAGCATTGAGGAGTCCGGTGGCACCTTAAGGACTAACAGATTTATTTGGGCATAAGCGTTCGTGGGTAAAAAGCCCACTTCTTCAGATGCATGGAGTGAAAATTGCAGATAGAGGCATAAATATACATTGGAACATGAAGTGATGGGAGTTACCGTACAAGCGGAGAACCAGTGTTGAAGGCTAATTCAGTCAGGGTGGATGTGGTCCTCTCCCCATAATTGATGGGGAGGTGTCAATACCAAGAGAGGGAAAATTGCTTTTGTCGTGAGCCAGCTACTCCCAGTCCTTATTCAAGCTCAAATTAATGGTGTTAAGTTTGCAAATCAATTGTAACTCTGCAATTTCTCTTTGAAGTCTGTTTTTGAAGGTTTTTTGAATGGCTACTTTGAATTATTGGGTGTAAATGTGCTATTGACTATGCAAGTCCCATATGGTCTAGTGAGCTGGATTCCTAGTTTTTCACCCAGGTGGCCTGGGTTCAATTCCCAGTGTGGGAACAATGCAGAGCTTTTGCTCAGAGGGGAGGCAGGAAATGAAAGGAATGGGAAGGGATCCTGCCAGCAGGGGAGTTGGACAGTGTTGGAAGGGGACCCCAGAAGTGGGGGTGGGGCAGTTGTCTGGGGGGAGATGAGGGAATGATCCCAGCTCTGTGGGAAGTTGACATTCTGGAGAGCACAGGCCTGGCATGGGGGGTGGAAAGAGTGAGTGTGTCCCTCTAAACTCACCACCAGCAGACTAGGCAGGCTTGGAAGAATTACGTATTTGTTGGTAAATGTCAATTTCTGTGTAAACGCACAACCCAATGGCAAAATCTTTCCATCGATGATAATCAAAAACAACAGATGGGCAAAGTAAGAAACATGTTGCTTGAGAACTTATCCTATTCTAATCCTCTAGGGTTCCCTTTTGCCTTAGGCACCACCCCGTGGGCATTTCATATCCCTTCTCATTTTCACACAGACACACAATTTCCTTTGCACAGCTCCATGAACAGCAAAACCTCCCTGTGTCTATTGTCTGAGCCAGGGCATTCGATTCCACTGAAACCTTCTCTCCTGCAATGGCAATGGTCAGACAGAGGGGATGCATCCACCTTCCCCCTGGCAGTGAGATATTCACTCTCCTCTTCATGCTGCTTTTGTTATTCCATGAGCCATCAAGGATGGAATAAAAAGCTGAGTTTCTCCAGGGTGAGGAAAGAAAGGAGCAACCAATGCCCTCAAAAATCTCAGTGCCCAGAGAAAACCTGCCCCTGTTATTGGAATCACAGAGGTGCTGGCGATACAACGGGAAAAGGGACTGTCTGAATTGCCAAGGCAGGGAATGAACAATTTACAGCAACATCATTAACCACAAACACACTCTAATCATGCTCCAGCCAGTAGGGAAATGGGCAGGAATTCTTGCTGTTCAGCCATGGCCACACGTACAGAGCTGCACAGCAGTGAGTGTGCTCAGGGGCAGCTCAAGGATTTATGGCGCCCCAAGCAGGGCGGCGCGCTGCGGGGGGCGCTCTGGGGGTCGCCGGTCCCGCGTCTCCGGTGGACCTCCCACAGACGTGCTTGTGGAGGGTCTGCTGGTCCCGCGGCTTGGGTGGACCTCCCAAAGACACGCCTGCGGATGCTCCACTGAAGCTGCGGGACCAGCGGACCCTCCACAGGCACATCTGCGGGAGGTCCACCGGAGCCACCTGCCGCCCTCCCACAGGACGCCACCCCAAGCACGCGCTTGGCGCGCTGGGGTCTGGAGCCAGCCCTGAGTGTGCTGGGGAAGCTGGTCTGAGCAAACAATTGAAATGACCCTTTAGTGAGAACAGAACCAGAGTGTAGAAAGGCCCCTGTGTTAAGTGGTTGTGGCTGAGGCCTTAGGTAGCTGGGCTAGAAAACCATGGGTGTCTTTCTGTGAAGGTTTGATCCTTGCCAGCTAGGCAAGGCTGGTGTGTGGTGTCTCCATGGCTGTACTTCCAGGGTCTGCTGACAACAGTGCCACAGGGAGCCAAGCCTAGACATATTCAGAGGCTAAGGCCAGGTCAATGTTTCAAACAGTGAGTCTATGCAGCTGCAGCTCAGTAATGGAGATGCTCTGTGCCAGGGTTTCTCAAATGTCCTTTCACTGCAACCTCCTTCTGCCAAAATAACTTAACACGTAGCCCTGGAAAGAGGGACCAAGCCCCTCCACTCGGGGGGAGGGAGTGCCAAAGACTGAGCCGCAGTGGAGGGAGAGCAAAACCAAAACCTGAGCGATTCAGCCCGGGGGGGCTCAGACTTTTGGCTTCAGCCCCAGGACCCAAAAAGTCTAATGCCAGCCCTGGTGACCCCATTAAAACAGGGTCACGACCCACTTTGTGGTCCTGACCCACAGCTTGAGAACCACTGCTCCATGCTGAGGGGGGAGAGTTTTCCTGTTGGTGTAGTCAATCCACTTCCCCAGGAGGTGGCAGCTCTGTCATGGGGAGAAGCTATATCAGTGGGTGTGCAAGCTGTGGTGTTTACCACATTTAAGAAGTTTAATCAAACCCCATTTTTAAAGCCACCTGTGGTCTGGGAATGGCAAAGGAGCTCGATGATGCAGGGTCTGTCCTTCAAAGTCCTGCGGTACGTCCATACTACCCGGCAGATCGGCGGGTAGCAATCCACTTCTCAGAGTTCGATATATCGCATCTCATCTAGACGCGATAGTTCGAACTCCGAACGCGCTCCTGTCGACTCCGGAACTCCACCACCATGAACGGCGGTGGCGGAGTCGATGGGGGAGCCGCCGACTTCGATCCTGCGCCGCGAAGACGGGTAAGTAGTTCGAACTAAGATAGTTTGACTTCAGCTACGCTATTCGCGTAGCTGAAGTTGCGTACCTTATTTCGACCCCCCCACCCCAGTGTAGACCAGGCCCTGGAGATCATGATTCCATACTCCTGTTGTAATGGGAGTACAGCTCAGTGGTAGAGTGTTTGATTGCAGATCAAGTGGTCCTTTGTTCAAACCCAGGTGCCCTCTTAAAGAAAAGAAAAACATTTTCATTTTCGTTCTCCATTATGTTCAGGAGCTCCACCATCTGAGGATGCTTGAAATGAATGTGAACACTCAATATTTCACTGTCCAAATGCATAAAAACCTAGCAAATCAGTCCATCAGCTGAAATCAGTTCCAATCCTCTAAGTGTCTAGTTTATGTTTTCATCAATTAAACAAAGGTATCATTCCCTGAAGCAGAGCACAAGTTTGAAATACAAGCAGCACAGAGCCAATATTCATAATGTCAACTACAAAAAAATGATACACATCTAGAGATAGCATCATTATAATCAGCTAATCAGAACCTCTCCATAGACCCCTTACACGACCACTTCTCTGTAATATTGGCTGCAAATATAGAACAGTGGTCGCAATGGGGATCTATACAGTTACAGATTATGTCAATAACGTCAAAGGAGGTGACACAGCATCAGAGAGACTGATACTGGAATAGCCTCCAGTTTTGGTGTCCTCGTTTGAAAAAGATGTTGTGAAATTGGAGCTGGGGCAGCAAAGAGCCACTAAATGTCCTGAGGGCTGGAGAAAAATACCTTCTAGTGAGCTATTGAAAGAGCTCAACCTGTTTAGCTGATCAAAAGAAGATTGAAAGGTGACTTCATTGAAGTGTTGAAGTGCCTTAATAGACAGAAAAGATTGGGTATTAAAGGGCTCTTTAATCTAGCAGAGAAAGGCATAAGAAGACCCAATGGCTGGAAGGTGAAAAGAGACAAATTCACATTACAACTCAGGCACAAATATTCAACAGCGAGGATGATTCACCACAGGAACAAGCTACCAAGGAAAGTGATGGATTCTCCATCTCCTGATGTCATTTAATGAAGACTAGATGCCTTTCTGGAATGTGTTTGCCTCAAAAGTAGCTATTGTGTCATTCAGGAGGCCTGTGATACGTAGGGGGTCAGATTAGATGCTCTAATGGTCTCTTCTGGCCATAAAGTCGACTAATTTCTGAAAAACTGAGTGTAGCATTGGGAGCAGCGTCTGCTGTTTCCCTGTCTAGCCGGCTTGGTGCCTAGAACGAACGCTCCTGGAGTGGGGTGATCCACAGGGAGTAGCTCAAACCTCCAAAGTGCCTGGCCAGGGGCAGGACATTAGCCCAGCAAGGGAGGGGTGTGGCAGTGACATCACAAAGGCCTTTTGCAGGACCTCAGACTATTGGTCCAAGGTGGTGGGGAGGTGGTGACCTCACAGAGAGATGCTGACATCAGCCAGTCAGGACAGGGGCGAGGGGCCAGGGAGACCTCAGAGACCCCTGTGGCTTTGCTTCAGCAAGTCTCCTTCTCCAGGTCTCTCTTTGAGGACTGAGAGAGTATTCGGGTTCACAGACGTGAGCGCCAGGAGGAACCTCTTTCGAGTTTTCTCCTTCCCTTGTAGTGATTTTACTAGAAAACAGCCGTCCCTGTTTAGAAGGTAAGAGCCTCCTGGAGGTTTGAAACCTGTTCAGTCTGATCCATCTGGTGACAGGTCACTTCCCTTCTCTGTACCTCAGGCTCCTCCCCATCTGCCCAATGGGAACAGGGACAGTTCTCGAACTCTGGGCAGTCGTGAGCCTGAGTGAGATAAGGGGCGATAAAGCCCTCTGTGAAGGAGAAAGGGGAGTTTCAGGGTGTTTAGCACCAAGGAATTCTAAAGTTTGCTAAAATGTCTAGTCTGTGGAAACAAGAAATGGTCCGGTCCAAACTTTTTAACCACTGCCTTTTCTAAATCCCGTTCAGGGATGTGAGTCTCTGTCTTTTAGGTACCTGGGGTTCTTTGCCAGCAGGAGAGAAGAGGTTCCTGCCTCCATTTTTGTGGCCTTAACAAACCAGGTGTTGTGTCCCAGTTCTCCTCTGAGATCCCTGAAAAAGAACATCTTCCCATCCATGAACAAGACAGGACCCATTTTTAAAAGGGGAACAAAGAGACCCCTGGGCCTTACAGACTAGCTAGCCTCACTTCCATAGCTGGAGAGATACTGGAATATATTCTTAAACAATCAGTTTGTCAGCAGCTCCTACAGGATAATTTGATTCTTAGGACGAGTGAGCATGGATTTGTCAAGAACAAATCATCCCAAACCCAGCCTCTTTCCTTTTTTGGCAGGGTTCTGGGCCTAGTGGAGGTGGGTAAACAGCATGAATGATGATTTGGAAAATGGAGTGGAGAGTATCGTTCTAAAATTTTCAACTGACACCAAGCACTTTGCAGCACAGGACTGGAATTCAAAATGCCTTTAACAAATTGGAGACTTGGTCCTCTTGAGCCAAACCCCATGGCTGGGCCCCTCTCTCTATACTGGGCTGAAGTGAAACCCCAGAGCCAAACACTCCTCCTCCTGGGCAGTGCGCTCTGACCTTGAATGGTCAGATGCTGCTTAGCGCTGTCAGAGCAGCTTTGGCTGGGGGATTCTCCCAGCACTTTCCAATAGCGGGAAGGTACGAAATCCCCATTTGCCTGCTGGGGACGGAGCCCTAGAGGGGGGGGCAACTTGCCCAGAGTCCCCCAGGAAAAGGAAAACAACCAGCAGTGGAACCAATAGGAAACCCAGCAATGGAACCCAGGAGTCCTGGGGGTGTGCTAGGGTGACCAGATGTCCCAATTTTATAGGGACAGTCCCAATTTTGGGGTCTTTTTCTTATCTAGGATCCTATTACCCCCCACTCCCTGTCCCAATTTTTCACACTTGCTGTCTGGTCACCCTCGGGTGGGCACATGTGGGGTCCCAGCTGCTCCCTGCCCCCCTCATTGAAGCAGGTGTGCAGGGTTACTACCCTGGGAACTGCAGGGCCCCAGTGGCCTTGGGGCTGGCTGGAGGCAGGGCAGGGGCTGATTGGAGGAAGGGTTTGGCTGCAGGCAGGGCAAGGGGTGCGGGGCTGGCTGGAGACAGGGGTGTGTGGGGCAGGCTGGCTGGCTTCAGGCAGGGACGCAGGGGGGTGCATCAGGGGTCGGCAGGGCTGGAGACAGAGGAGTGCGGGACTGGCTGGCTTCAGGCAGTGGGGTGTGGCAGCAGTTGGCTGGAGACAGGGCAGGGTGTGCACAGCTGGGGGTGTGTCGGGGCTGGCTGGCTTTGGGCGGGGCCACAGGGGGTTGCAGCAACAGTTAGCTGGAGACAGGGCAGGGGGTGTGTCAGGGGCTGGCTGCAGGCAGGGCAGGGAGGACGCAGCTGGTGGGGGCAGGGCAGAGGGTGCAGGGCTGGCTGCAGGCAGGGCAGGGGGGGCGGGGCTGGCTGCAGACAGGGGCTGGCTGCAGACAGGGCCGGGGGGGCGGGGCTGGCTGGAGGCAGGGAAGGGGGGTGTAGCAGGGGTTGGCTGGAGCCAGGGCGTGTGGGGCTGGCTGGAGACAGGGGCTGGCTGCAGGCAGGGCAGGGGGTGCAGCGCTGGCTGCAGACAGAGGCTGGCTGCAGGCAGGGCATGGGGTGCGGGACTGGCTGGAGGCAGGGCAGGGGGGTGCAGCAGGGGTTGGCTGGAGCCGGGGCATGAGGGGCTGGCTGCAGGCAGGGCATGGGGTGCGGGACTGGCTGGAGGCAGGGCAGGGGGGTGCAGCAGGGGTTGGCTGGAGCCGGGGTGTGCGGGGCTGGCTGGAGACAGGGGCTGGCTGCAGGGAGGGCGGGGGGTGGAGGGCTCACTGAAAATGTACGGAGAGGTATTTTAAGGTGAAGATAACACCATGGTTACCAGTTGACTGGCACATCCTGGGTTAAAGAAAGGAAGGGACCTGGAGTTAATAGTCTGAAGTATTTGTGTTACCAACCCTGTCGCTGTCTGACCCCCCTTCAGTGCGGAGCAGGTGTGTACGTTGCTGTGTGGAGCGCACAGACTCCTGCAGAGCAGGGGCAGCTGTTTCCATGGCAGAGAGCCTGGCACTTAGGAGACTTTCTTGACTTGCTGTTTTGAAGCAATTCAGTAAAATAACGGTGGAGCTACAATGTCCGGTCCAAAATTTCAGCCTCCTGGTGCAAAAATGCTATTTTAGGATCTAAACAGGAGGCTTCCAGTGCTAGGACACCTGAGCAGAGAGCTCAGTGGGGGCGTAACAGCTGCTGACTCTGAGGGTCCTGGGCTAAATCCACTTGCAGGTGGAGGCGTTGCGATTTATTTGATCGATAATGAGGAAGGCGAAGATTTAATCCCAGGTATTTTTAGTAAATATCATGGACAGATCACTGGCAAAAACCAAAAGCTCATTGCCCATGACCCGGCCATGATTTATACCATAAATACCCCTCATTGAATCTTGGGGAGGGAGGCCCAGGGGGTCCGTGGCACCAGCTGTGGGCGCAGGGAGTCCAGGGGGCCCGTGGCACCATGTACGGGGGGAGAAGCCACGGGGACCCACTGCCACTCCAGATGCTGCCAGGTGAGGGGAGCCCCAGAGGCCAGCCCTACTCCGGCCACCTCAGGACAGGTGCCAGGAGCCACTGAGCTGTGGCTGCGCCTGCCACCCTTGGAACCACTGCTCAAGCTGCCCCCAGGCCAGCTGCTGGGGCAGCCACGGAGTCAGCCGCTGTGGCCACTGCAGAAGCCACAGAATCTATGACTTGTGCAGCCTCCGTGACACAGAGGGATCCCTAATAAAGAGACAAACCCCTCCCTGCTGTGACTGCAGTTCCTGGAAGGAAAGAGAAGAACAGAAAGTGATGAGAGAAGAAAAGAGAGAGATTCCCTGTCACCTCTCTCCCCTGCTCCCTCCCCCTTGTATTCTGTAACCCCACCTCACTGGGTTCCCTGTGCTGGTGCCATGGGGGTGACACTACAGTTCTGGGGATTTGGGGGGAGGGGAAGGGGGGCTCTTCACTTCTCAGCATTTCACACAAAATTGTCTTTGGGCTGAAATTTCTTCTGTGGGGCCTCTCAGTCAGAGCTGTACCCCACCCCCTTCAGTGGGGGTGTGTGTAAATTGCCGAGCAGGCAGAGAAGTCGCCCATAAAGGCGACTGGTTCTGACCTGAGTCACACGTCCTCTGACACAGGCTCATGTGCAGAACATGGGAGCTCTGGCTTGTCCTAAATGCTGTAGACTGCTGTAGAGTTCCTGGGAAAGGGCAGGAGAGAGGGAGCAAGAGGAGAAAGGCAGAGACATTGGAGATGAGGAATTGCGGGGAGAAGAAGGAGAGAACAGAGAGAGACAATAAATGATTGAAGCAGAACAGGTGTCCCAACTCCATCTTGCTCATCACAGGTGTTCAGAGAGACAGGTAGTTGCAGGTTTTCCAGTGTCAAGTCTGAACTTTGATTCTAACAATGTGCGTTGAAATATCAAGGGGATCTCCACATACCTGATCTCTTCCCCCCTCTCCTTTTTTGTATTAATTTTTATTTTGACGTGTTTGGCTTAACCGTGATCGTCCCTTTCCCCACCTGTATTGCAATTTGGGGGTTATGTTTATTGTGCCTCCCTTTTGTTCATGTCATTATAATTGTAACAGCAAAGGAATCTGCAGGAGCAAAAACTGACTCAAAACTTCATTTCCCCATCGTGCCGGAACATCCTACAAACAGCTCACGCAGCTGGAATCATAACACGCAAGGCCAGGGGATGGGAGATGCAGGTTTCCAAGTGTTCTGTCTTTCTCAGATGACACATTCCAGCCCCTTGTGTGCCTCCATCCTGTATGACCTGCTGGACTTTGACACATTTATTGTCTCATTCTATTGATAATGTGATTGTAACACAATGTGACTGAAATTAAACCACTTCCAGATGAGGAAACAACAGAAAAGAAAAGCCATTATTGCATTGGCTGGGAATCAAACCCAGATCAGCTGCTTGGAAAACACCTACGCACACCACTATACCATCAATGCATCTGGCAGGAGTAGCTTTCCTGCAGGTTCTGTGTGCTGGCAAAGGGGGTGACACATGACCATGGAAGTAGTGAGTAGGGTGGATGGGCTGGAAGCTGCCTGACAGCTGGGAGCAGAGTTAGGATCCCAGAGTGACTGAAAGGGGGCAATGGTGAAAACAGATCTCACTGGGAGCTGGCCCCACACCTGCCCCACCCCCAGGAGAGGGGAACTGAAGCTCAACTTCAATCACAGAAAAATCTTCTCTGAGAAGGAAGGGGACAGCTTGTTTTAAAGACCAGGTTTGTGTTTGTTCCTGCTACATACGGAGGGGCTGGGTAGTGCTGATTCCAGCCCCCAGACTCTGGGAGGATAAGGAACAAATTCAGGCTGCCAGTGACCTGCAGGAGGGAGATGATCTTTTGACAGTGACGGACGCCTCGTCCTAAAGGCCTTTGTCTACCCCCTTCCAGTGACTGTTTGGCACAGGAATGCAGCCCCCACTCCTGGGTCTCTCCTGGGGAAATAATGTTTCTGTGCAAAACACCAAAGCTTTTAACAGAAAGGAAGAAAAGGAAATGGCCACATGATGGGACTAGGCCATAAGGAATGAAACACAAGATCCTTCTCCCATGTGCATTGACTTTTAACCTTGTTTGTGGTGGTGTTGTATCCATGTTGGTCCCAGGGGTCCTCTGGGGCGCCGGGCATTGGCCACTTTCGGGAGAGTGAGCTAGATGAACTGGTCTGACTCAGTGTGGCTGTTCTTATGTTCTAACTGCTGGTTATGCAAGAGACGACCTTCCAGGCTACACAGAACTGAAGAAGGGTGCTGGGTTATCTCCACAGCTTGTCTCTTTCACCAACAGAGGTTGGTCCTCTGCAAGCTCTTACCCTCACCCACCTTGTCTCTCTTGGACTCTGAAAAGTGTTTTCTCTCCACTCCCCTTGGAGAGAAGTTAAGTTTCCCTTTGGGCAACTATCAGGCTGAAGCAATTGTATTGACTGTGACACTAGAATTGAAGATTTAAATAAATAAATGAGTCTAAACCTGAGGTTCTGGTTTTCACATTGGATTTTCTAACTCAGTTTCCAATTCTCTTCTAGAAAGGCCTCCAGGCTGCCTGCCCAGCCCAGCAAAAGTGGCAAGGAGAAAGCCCACACTGCTGCTCTTTCAGGTAGTTGAAGGCTGCTATCAAACCTCCCTCACTGCGTCAGTCCCCAGTCTGTGGCAGTGCCTGGGATTCTTCTGTCCTAAGTGCAGGACTCTGCACTTCTCCTTGTTGAACCTCCTCAGATTTCTTTTGGCCCAATCCTCCAATTTCTCTAGGGCACTCTGGACCCAAACCCTGTCCTCCAGCGCTTGGATTCTTTACATGCTTTCACAGAGCAAAGAGCACATGTTCCATGATTTCATAGGGCAGAGTTTTGTGCTATCGGGAGCTTTCCCTGTGTGAATTTGACAGGTGGATCAACATAGAGACACACTGTGACCCTTTTCAGGGTGCTGAGGACTGTGAGTCTCCTTGTTGCCACCTGCCACAAGGAAGAGGGAGTTTTGCATTTGACAGCTGGATGTTAGTGACCAAACTCACCAGGCTGCTGGAACTCAAGGACCCTCCTCTGAGCTACAGCAGCCACCTTAACCCTTGAGTTCCTTCAGTGTGTCCCCCTCTGGGGTCCAGCCCGGATCACCAGATACTCGGTGAAATCCCAGATCCTCTCTTCCCCAAGTATCCCAGGTTACTAGTTTTACTGTGGACCATTGCTACTGTATCTCACACAGCACCTGAGTACAGTTATTGAACAAGCAAAAAATTTATTTAACAATGGATAGAGATTTAAATAAACAAACGTAAGTGATGGAAACCAACTGTTACCACTAAACAAAGGCAGAAAATGATAGAATAGAAAGGCCAGCACAAAAAACAGAGAGAGGAACAATAAGATACTAAAAGGACAATGGTTGGAACTCTCCATTTCTCTCAGTCTTTGGATTGATGGGTACTAGAACTGTAGCAACAGTTGAGGAACCAGGGTAAATTAAATCTAAGGTTTGAGCTGCTAGTGAAGCATTTTCCACACTCACTGCATTCATAGGGCCTCTCTCCTCCGTAGATTGTTTGATGCCTAATAAGGTGCGAACTGCGATTGAAGGTTTTCCCGCACTCAGTGCATTCATAGGGCCTTTCCCCTGTGTGGATTCTCTGATGTACAGAAAGGGCTGAGCTGTGAGAGAAGTTTTTCCACACTCCCTGCATGTATTTTTTCTCTTTCGCCTGAGGATATCCTGCTGTGTTGTGGTTTCCATGAGGATCTTCTGAGTTCCCCAACAGGAAATAAATTTATCCACTTTCTTCCCTGGCTGGTTTCCTTGATCTGTTTTTGGTCTGTGCTGAATCTCCCAGGATTTTCCCTGCTCATGACTCCTGGACACATTCCTTTTCGATCTTTGCAATAATGCTCTGTTTTTACCCACTGGCTCAACATTTTCAGGCTGAGAATTCTGCTCCTCTTTCTCACATGCCATTGCATCACCTGCTGTGACAGAGACAGAAACCTCAAACAGGGATGGAAAGGGGAAGACCAAACAAAAACAAGTGCTGAAGACAGGTCAAATAAAAATCAGGAGCTGAACTCCCCCAAACTCTTCCCCCAAATAGGAGAGAGGAGGGGGATGAATTCAGCCTTCACATCCCATCCAAATACGCAGGGGGAAGGGAGGAAGCTACTGCCTGGTGTCTGCTAGGATCTATAGGAAGCCATGAACTATATTTACCCTGAGGATATGACCCCTGCTAGGGACAATAATGAACTGAGAGACCTCCCCAAGGGCTTTGTCGGGCATTCCAGATGTTTCCTTCAGGCACTTACAGATTCTGAGGTGGTTTAATGTTTCCTCACCTGTGCAGGGAGATCTCAGGATCTCTCTTTCCTCTGAACCCTGGAGGTCTGGGACCCATGGCTCTTCCCCTTGTTCCAGCTGGGAGATCACATCACGCTGGAAAACTAGAAACCCTGCTCAGATGAAAGAAAACAAAGGAGTTCCATTGATTTCATAAGACTTGGTCATAAAAAAAACATTCTATTCATTTAACTTCAGTGCTTAGTGTGACCTGGTGGGCCAGGGGCAGTTCTCACTGAAAATGCCAAGATCAGGGCAGGCTGAAAAAGGGAGAGCAGATGCTCCCAAAACTGCTGGTTAACACTGAAGTTAAACTCACCGACCAGTCACCAACTGTGCTTCTGATCCCCGACACGGGTAATCGAGAAGCTGAAAAGAGAAATCACGCAGCCCCCTTTATTGCATCCCTGTTCTCTGGCTCCTAATCAGCAGCTAGGTCCAATACAGTGAGAGGTTATTTAAAAACTCTGCTCACATAAACAAAGTGTTCCTCTGACCCCAAAGTTTCAGCCACATCACCAGGTCACTATAGGTTTGGATATTACCCAAAATTCCATCCTTCCAGCCAATCCTTTAACATCTAAACTAAAGGTTTAAATGAAAGAAAGACAGAAAGAAGTTAAATGGGAAAGCAGTCAGATACATTCCAAAATGGATATATCAGGTTCTTAGCAGTATTGGTGAGTTGCTGGCTTGAAAGTCCGTCTGGAACACATCCACAGATTGGATGGGTCATTCAGTCCTTTGTTCCAGGGTTCAGTTTGTAGAGAAGTTGCTCCAGAGGTAGGAAGGGGGATTGAAGACAAAATGGAGATGATGCAGCTGCCCTTTACATTCCTTTTGCCATGTGGCCTGTACTTCCTGTGTCCCAAACACAAGCTTCACAGCACATGGCATGGAAAAGCCTTGGAGTTCTCATTACACAGGCATACCCCGGCATGTCTTGCTGACTCAATAGGTGAGCCTTGGTCCTTTCCATGGGCTTATTGTACAGCTGATGACCCTGAATGGGCCATCAAACAGGCTAGGCAGTGTTGATGCCAATATGTCTGGGGGTGTCACCCAGAAACACTGCACAAGTATCGAAATACAGATATACTCTACACACCTATAACTCACAATGCAAAGGTGAGACAAACGTAGAAACAAAATTATCATACTTGGCAAATCATAACATTTTCACTGACACCTGGCATGGCATATCTAGCACGATTCATTGCAATTTTATCAGATTATATTATTATTTTATTATTAATACCAAAGTGTCTCACAATTCCATACAGTGTCACACTTGGTAAACCAGTGAATTCCCAGGACCAGTTCCCCAGGTCCTTGAAGATGCCGAACACTGTGCTTATGAGGGATTGAAATACCCACATATCTGCTGGGAACACACACACAGACACTGTGTCAGTCTATACCCCTGTGTTCACGCTTCTAGAAAATTATGATCAATTTTGTACACAGTATGGCTTGTGAGGTATCATTTGAAAATGCATAACCTGCTGAATATTATCCTCCAGTTAAAATGTGTAGTAACACTGTATGTAAAGTTATGAGATTTTACAGTATGATATTACTGAAAATGTTACAATTCTGGGGAACACCCACAGAGCAGTTCCTCAGAGACAGCAAGGCAAACAGCTGGTCAAACAGCCATTCTCCTGCAGGGGGAAGGTGTGAAGAAGACATTTACAGTCCATCACAGGGACCTCTTGAAGCTGTTGTGGAAAACGACCACATGATTGATTTTGAATCAGCTCAGCCTGAGGCTCTTCTCTTAGTTAAAAGTGTGCAGGGGGAGACAGCTATTGGAATACTGTCTCCCTGAGTTAAAAATCACACAAGCGTTTTAAAGCTTAAAACCACAAACAATGACACATATGTTGCACGTTAATTACCTTATTTGGAATATATTGCAAAATATGATGCGAGCAATGTTGGAACTAATTAAGAAAGGGATAGATACAACAGAATATATCATATATCATATTTGTAAAAACAGCAAATAAATCCATGATAGACCCACATCTTGAATACTGCATGCAGATGTTGTCGCCCCATCTCAAAAAAAGATATATTGGAATTGGAAAAGGTTCAGAAAAGGGCAACACAAATGATTAGGGGTATGGAACAGTTATGCCAGACCTAACCCCCAGTTTCACTTGAGCAAACAGGAGCTATTTGACACTGTGCGATATGGCTCCTGTGCTCTGTTCCCAAAGTGTTCTGCAGCAGGGGAGAGTCTCTGGTAGTGTGTGTGTGTTACTGGCATATTGGGGTGATGCTGAAACAGGACAGAGTGGAGGTGGCATCGTGGGGCTGGCGTGAACCTTATCTCTTCATTTCCCCTTCCAAGATCCGAGGGGACAGGAACCCCTACCCAGTGAGATCACCGTCTCATAGTTCTCCTGCATGACATCCCAGAAGAGGGCTCTCTAAGCAGGGTCCAGCAGAGCCCACTCTTCCCTGGTGAAATGCACAGCCACCTCCTCGAAGGTCACCGGCCCCTGAAAGAGCAAGAACCCAACACTCAGGATCTCTTTCCCCACTCACAGCCCCACTATTTGTGGCAGAAAGGAGCCAATCAAATGGAAGCTCTGGGTGGATCGCAGTCAATAGAGTCCCACCCCGACCCCGCTCAGCGTATCCAGCAAATACCAGGGTGAGGGGACGAAGAGAGAGCCCCTTGTCTCTCCCAGCAGATCCATCACACACCTACTA
Source organism: Mauremys reevesii (assembly GCF_016161935.1). Taxonomy (NCBI): domain Eukaryota; kingdom Metazoa; phylum Chordata; order Testudines; family Geoemydidae; genus Mauremys; species Mauremys reevesii. Next base: position 44,756,877 of record NC_052636.1, read on the forward strand.
GCCACCGACTGATACAGGAGATGGAGCCCCTAGCAGGGTTCAGGGAGAGCTCCCTGGTAGGAAGCCCAACATCCTCCCCATTGTGAGGAGCAGGATATGAAGGGAGAGGCAGCTCCAATAAGCCTGACTCATGGGTTCCCCCTTCTTATCTCACAGCAGCTGCTGGTCAGTGAGCTCAGGCTCCAGCACTGGGAGTCTGATCAGTTTGATAGCTCCATGTAGGTGGGCTATTTTCTTTCTTCACAAATTAGGGCATTTCCACCTCCGAACCTCCTGGGTCTGTTCCTAGAATCTAGGGCACTTATTAAATAACTCCCAGCGGGTTTGCCACACCCTGGCCTCCTCCTTTCCCCACGCTGTGAATTTCCTGCCCCGCTCCAACCTCCAGACCAGACTGTGCAAACCTTCCCATCTCCGGTGTATTTGCTCTCCCTCTCCTCCAGCAGGAACCCACCAGCAACCCCCCGATAATCTCTACCTGAGTTGGCTCCACTGCAGCCATTTCTCTTCCCTGTCCCACGGCAGGCTGGGATGAGCTGGAGCAAAACATGGACGCCATTCTGCAGCCTGTCTGGGGGAGAAGGGCAGTTGTGGGCGTTTCAGAACCGATTTTAGTTAATTTCACATCAGAATTCCCCCAGGCCTCTTCCCTGCAGATAGACACCCTAGATCCTGCCATGCTGGGAAATGCTCAATCTGTTTATTACAATGTAGATCTGGCCCCTCCTGCCAGGCTAAGCCCACAGAGACATTTTTAATTTCCCTTCTCCCTTCCCTCACCCCATAACAAAGTCTATGAACACAAGGCTAGAAAAGAGCAGAACCAAAGGAGTCACTGTGGGGGATTCCCTCGGACACTGACCCCACGGCAGCCACACCCCAGCAGGGGGAATATGGAGTCAGGAACTGGCTTTCCCTCTGTTTGATCCTTGTTTTGTTCACTGGAAAGTGGTTCTGCCCAGGGATGCAGCAATACATGTGTCTGGGTGGACTAGAGAGCTAGAAATCTCTCCCCGCTCATTTCTACCACTGCCCCTTTCAGTCTCTCCTTCCCCTGTCCTCTCTCCCTGCCCCTCTGGCTGGGAAAGTCCCATTCCTGGGGGCTTTGCTCTCCCAGGGCTGGATTTTCTCCTGGCAATTGCTACTGGGAGGAGAAATGAGGAGGGTCTGTTTGTGCAGAGTCACTTTCTTGCCAGATCCCAGGACTTTCCCTGAGGTCTTTCAGTTACCTGGAGACTCTGGCTCAGAATTTAATATTAACAGGGCCCAGGGCTGCCCTAGGGGGCTAGGGCCAGCTGGAGAAAGTCATCCCCTGGGCCGGGCAGAGAAGCACCTTTAATTAAGGTCACTTCCCAGCACAGAACCCCTCTGTGGGAGCAGCAGCTGCTAAGCCTGGTCTCCCAGGTCACAGTGGAGGCTGCAGCATCTGACCCAGGAAGCTGAACCCCAATATCCTGAGCAGAGAGGGACAGAGCGTTTGAGCAGCTTCCCTCCTTTAGCTCTCTGGGGAGAGCAGCTAATGAGAGCCCCTACTCACAGGGAGAATTGCTAATGTCATTCAGAGTCACTCCTTGTCCATCTGGAGTCACTCCTTGTCTTTCCATACAGTGACTCTGGATTAACATTGGTCTCAATGAAACCAGAGTTCAGAAAGAATGAGTCCAGAACGCTGTGGAAGAGACCATTGTGTGGCAGTGCTGACCCCCTTCCCACCTCCCTCACCCCCCAGATCCAGGACAAGGACTGGGCAATGGACTGGACAATCTAGGACAATGGAACTGGAAGTTCCTGCAGTTTTCAAGAGGGGAGAAGAGCAAAAATCTGTGATTTTCACCTCACAGTGTTTGATAAGCGGCTAGAAAGTTATCACAGTGACTGGGCCTGGCCAGGGAATGTCGGGCAGTGCTTGGAGCCAGGATTCTGGCATAAGCTAATCAGGGAGAAGAAGCGAGGTCAGGAGCAGCCCGCAGAGCCTCAGCTCTCCCCGCCCAGATATTCCCTGGGACCCAGCCCCCAGAGTCCCTGGCCAGGGAGCTCAGATACCCCTCAGAGCCCCACTGGCCAGAGAACCCCCACCAGATCATCACTGCCAGGTTGGGAATCCCAAAGGGTTCTCCCCACCAAGAGACCCCAACAGCCAGAGACCCCCAAAAGGGACCCCCCTACTGGGAACTCAGTCCCTCACTGCCTGCCTAGGATCCCCCCTCCGCCCACCAGCAGGATCTGCCCTGCCCTTTGCCTGGCACCCCCTCCTCCCCCCTGCGGGATCCCCTGATGCTTTACAGGGGCACCCCCTGGCCTAGCGCCGGGGATTCTCCCACACACACTCTGTGCACTGGGCACGGCAGCGATCCCAGGAGTCTGCGGGGGAAGCCCAGACAGAGCCCCTGGCATAGCACCAGGCTCCTCCAACCCCTGTCCCGCCTCCCCAAGAGACGCCCACCCCGGCTGTTCTGCAGCCACCAGGCCCCCAGCGATACCCACCTCCAGGACCCACAGCCTCAGGGCTGGGCACATCACAACCACCCCCTGAAACCCCAAATCTCCAGAACCCACCAACCTCACTAGGGTGCCCCCTGCCCAGCCACCCAGAGGCCTCCCCACCACAATCCCCTTCAGCTGCTATCGCCCCCAGCCCCACCCCACCCAGCAACACTGTTACCTCACAGTGCCTGAGAAGTGGATAGAAAGTGACCACCGCCCCCTGCTGGCCAGTCACACAGGCAGAGGGAGCCCTGGGGGATGTCTCTGGAACTGGAGTATGGAAGGCCTGGAGGGACAAAATAGGTAAGAAATGTCCATGGCCTGTCACTAGCAAATAATGGCCACCCTGGATCCACCCCAGAAGTGGCTGCATCTTAGCACTGAGGGAAGCAACCCCTCACAGAGGCCATTTGCCATGGGGTTTGGGATACTTCTGGACCCACACTGCACTCAGAGTGACCTCCTCATCCCGTGCCAGCTGGAGAAAAGAAAAGGGTCCAGCCAACTCTCCTGCTACCGGCTGGGAACCACTGACCCCCAAACAGGGGGAGGCCTCTGGCTTTGATGGGTATTAAATATCTGGCTGGTCTCTTTCTTCAGCAAACATTTTAACAGAGGTAAAGGAGGGACCAAATGATTCGCAAAGGAGTCGGGAAAGATGATCTCTGGGCAATTTAACCCCCTGCGACCTCCAGGATGAAGAAGGACTCAGGGCAACAGGTTCCCTCGAAGGAAGAAGTTGCTGGGATTTAGAAACACGGGGAACAGCCGCAAACCTGAGAGGATTTTTAACTGACATTTGATAATGACATAGAAAGAGGCAAAACCTGAGCTTTGAGAGCAATGTTCAGAAATGAAAGAGTTCCCAATCTGAGAGATTTTGGATCCATTTTGCAAATTAGAGAGAGGAAAGTGGAAAATCAGAGGGATTTTATATCAGTTGTCGATAGAAGGTAAAATCTGAGTGTTTCACATCAATATTTGATAAATGAATAAAGAGGAAATGGGCAACATTTGCAAACATTTTATATCCAGGTTCAAGAAGCTGAGAAAAGGTGTAAATCTGAGATTTTCTTGGTATTTTATAATTAGAGAGACAGGGGGAAATCTCAGCGCATATTCAATTAGAAACAGACAACTAGAAAGAAGTGGGGCAAACGTTTAGGTTATTTTATATGAATCTTTGAGATTTGCACAGAAAATGTGTCACAAACTGCGTATTTGATAACATGAGAGAAAAACACCAAGCAGACAGGGGCTGAGGGGATTTTATATTGCTGTTAACGAACTAGTGGAAAAGGGGGACTGTTGGACTGGATTTTATACGACTGTCCAATACATAAACACAAAGTGATGGTTGCCCCACCCCCACCATTCCCATGGGCAGCAGGGAGCCCTTTGAGGAGCTGATTAAAAGGGAGGGGAACGGGGAGCTGAAAGGTCCCTGGATAAAGGAAGGGGGCAGCAGTGGGGGATGGGCGGGTGACTGGCAACTGATGGTTGGGGGCAACTGTGTTGGTAGTTAGGGGGCAACAACTGGGATTGGGAAACGGGAGTCTGGGCAGTCCCCACGGGGGACACGTGCGCCTCCCTTCCAGTGATGAGCTGCTAAAATCTTAACAACCGGTTCCCTATAGAAAGTTCTGATTTAAGAGATGTGCCACAGTATGGATTTTTTGTACCTATTGGGTTACCATACGTCCGTATTTTCCCGGGAGGAATTTTTAAAATTTACCACCCAGACAGCGATTTAAGAACCTAAAAGCCTGACATCTCTGGGAAAATACAGATGTATGTTAACCCGACCTACAGTTCTTTTTTACAAAGATGGGCCTGAACTAGAACTGAGCTCCGTTTCCCATGTGTGGGTCCCCGCCACTCCCTGGGGTGTGCTAGGGTGACCAGATGTCCCCATTTTATTGGGACAGTCTCAATTTTGGGGTCTTTTTCTTATCTAGGATCCTATTACCCCTCACCCTCTGTCCTGATTTTTCACACTCGCTGTCTGGTCACCCTCGGGTGTGCACATGTGGGGTCCCAGCTGCTCCCTGCCCCCCTCATTGAAGCAGGTGTGCAGGGTTAGTGCCCTGGGAACTGCAGGGCACCAGTGGCCATGGGGCTGGCTGCAGACAGGGGCGTGGGGCAGGGCTAGCTGGAGGCAGGGAGTGTGACACAGGCTGGCTGCAACAGGGGCTGGCTGTGGGCAGGTGGTGCAGACAGGCTGTGGCGGGGAAAGGGGCTGTGTCAGGGGTCGGGGGGTGGCAGAGGCTGCGGGCAGGAACTGTGGCCAGAGGCAAGGGGGTGGCAGGGGCTGTGGCAGGATGGGTGGCAGGGGCTGGCTCTGGCCAGGGGTGCAGACAGGGGCTGGCTGGAGGCGGGGGGCGGCAGAGGCTGCGGGTGGGGAGGGTGGCAGGGGCAGCTGTGGGCAGGGAGGAGCGGGGGGTTGCAGACACTCACACAAGGGAAGCAGCTGGGAGCAGGAGGTGGCTGTAGGCAGGGGCTGGGCGGTGGGTGCAATGGGGGTGGCAGGGCAGGGGTGCAGACAGGGGCTGGGGCAGGGAGGGTGGCGGGGCAGGGGTGCAGACGAGCTGGGGGCAGGGCAGGGGTGCAGACAGGGGCAGGGGTGCAGACAGGGGCAGGCAGGGGTGCAGACAGGGGCAGGCAGGGAGCAGGGGTGCAATGGGGGTGGCAGGGCAGGGGTGCAGACAGGGGCTGGGGTGACAGGGGCTGGCTGCGGCGGGGGTGCAGACAGGGGCTGGGGTGCAATGGGGGCAGGGCAGGGGTGCAATGGGGGCAGGGCAGGGGTGCAGACAGGGGCTGGGTGCAGGGGCGCAATGGGGGTGGCAGAGCAGGGGTGCAGACAGGGGCTGTGGGCAGGGGTGGCAGATCAGGGGTGCCGACAGGGGCTGGGGAAAGGCAGCGGGTGCAGGGAGGGCTGGGGGCAGGGGGTGCAATGGGGTGGCAGGGCAGGGGTGCAGGCAGGGGCTGGTTGTGGGCGGGGTGCAATGGGGTGTGGCAGGGCAGGGGTGTAATGGGTGGTGGCAGGGCAGGGAGGGTGGAAGGGCAGGGGTGCAGGCAGGGGCTGGTTGTGGGAAGGGGGTGGCAGGGCGGGGGTGCAATGGGGGTGGCAGGACAGGGGTGTAATGGGGGTGGCAGGGCAGGGAGGGTGGCGGGGTAGGGGAGCAGACAGGGGCTGGGGCAGGGCAAGGGGTGCAGGCAGGGGCTGGGGCAGGGGTGCAATGGGGGTGGCAGGGCAGGGGTGCAGACAGGGGCTGGGGTGCAATGGGGGTGGCAGGGCAGGGGTGCAGACAGGGGCTGGGGGTGCAATGGGGTGGCAGGGCAGGGGTGCAGACAGGGGCAGGGCAGGGGTGCAATGGGGGCAGGGCAGGGGTGCAGACAGGGGCTGGGGCAGGGCAGGGGTGCAATGGGGGCAGGGCAGGGGTGCAGACAGGGGCTGGGGCAGGGGTGCAGACAGGGGCAGGGCAGGGGTGCAGATAGGGGCTGGGGAGGGTGACAGGGGCTGGCTGCGGCGGAGGGGTGCAGACAGGGGCTGGGGTGCAATGGGGGCAGGGCAGGGGTGCAATGGGGCGGCAGGGCAGGGGTGCAGACAGGGGCTGGGGCAGGGCAGGGGTGCAATGGGGGTGACAGGGCAGGGGTGCAGACAGGGGCTGGGGGCAGGGCAGGGGTGCAATGGGGGCAGGGCAGGGGTTGCAGACAGGGGCTGGGGGCAGGGCAGGGGTGCAATGGGGGTGGCAGGACAGGGGTGCAATGGGGGCAGGGCAGGGGTGCAGACAGGGGCTGGGGGCAGGGCAGGGGTGCAATGGGGGTGGCAGGGCAGGGGTGCAGACAGGGGCTGGGGGCAGGGCAGGGGTGCAATGGGGGCAGGGCAGGGGTGCAATGGGGCAGGGCAGGGGGTGCAGGCAGGGGCTGGGGGAGGGTGACAGGGGCTGGCTGCGGCGGGGGGTGCAGGCAGGGGGCTCTGGGCGGGGGAGGGGCGCAGACACTCACACGGGGGGGGGGCTGGGAGCAGCAGGAGGCAGCCGGGCACCCACCAGGCAGCAGCAGGAGCCCCAGGGCCAGAGCTCCAAAGAGCAGGAGCAGCAGCAGGGCCAGGAGGCAGCTCACGTGGCTCCCGCAGCGCAGCGCCCCCCGGCGGCCGGGAGGAGGAATTGCACCTTCCCAGCCAGAGTCCATCCAAGCGACCCGGCTCCAGCTCCCCCTGCCCCCTGCCCTGCCCTGGCAGAGACCCGGCACCTCCTAGAATATCAGGGCTGGAAGGGACCTCAGGAGGTGTCTAGTCCAACCCCCTGCTCAAAGCAGGGCCAATCCCCAACTAAATCCCCAAATGGCCCCCGCAAGGAGTCAGCTCCCAGCCCTGGGTTTAGCAGGCCAGTGCTCCAACCACTGAGCCATCCCACCCCCACTCCAGGGGCAGCCATGGGCTGGGGAATGACTCAGGGCAACAATTTCCCACCTAAACAAGGACAAATCGCTGCAGATCAAACGGGTGGGAAAATGCCCCTCACTAGAGAAGATTTTAAACTGACGTTTGAGACTCATGGGGAGAACGGGGGAAATCGGGGGAGACGGGAGAGCTGATCATTGGAGAGGATGGGGGGAATCGCCCCAGATTTTATAGCCCGTGTGAGACACTGAGAGAGAAAAGGGGCAGAACTAGAGAGAATTTGTATCGGGGGCGAGAGGCAAGTGGCACAAACAGGGCCCGGATCCAATTACCCCCCTCCCCCCTTCGCCCGCCCGCCACTTCCCCGGCGTCCCACAGACCTTCCCCTCCTACAACTCCAGCTTCTCCCCTCCCTGCCTGACACCCTCCATCTCCCCCCACACCACAGGGGATCCCCCCCGCCAGGCCCCAGTCTCTGCCCCCCAAATCCCACTGGGGCTGAGGCAGCTCTGAGGCTTCTCCCAGGTTCCCTGGGGCAGAGTCACTTTCCTGCCCAGCCCCAGTGCCCCCCCCGGGGTCTCTCACTCCCCGGGGGCTCCGTGGGAGGCTGGACACCAGGGATGCAGGACGGCAGGAATGGGGGTGACAGGCCTCCTGTTCCTCAGTCTCACGGCGGGACCGAGGGGGCTCGTCACTCTCCGGCTCGGGAGCGCTGGGAAGACCCGACCATGGAGGGGCCGTCGCTGGGGGGGGGCGGCCCCGCGCAGGCGCTGAGCACGTCCTTATATCACTTCTGTGGCGGGAAAAGTGCTGAGGAGACGGAACGCTGAGGGCTGGTTTTGGCGGGAAAAACCGGTTTGGACTGGTTTGAGCCTGTGTCCTGATGGTAAACAAGTCCCCTCTCAGAGATGGAGTCCAGGGGTCAATAGTTCATATGCTCCAGATTGGATCTTATTGTAAAGCCAGTGATTTACTTCATAAACATCTTATTAACCAACTAATTAAACCTATTGAACAGTTTATACTTCTCACACCTAACAATGAGATAATAAAAGAACACAGACAAACCTTGTCAATAACGGCTAATGTCCCAACTCTGCGCTTGTTGCAGGGCTGCTGCCCAGGGACGGGAACCTCCTGGCACCCCAGCCTCCACAATCACTCAGGCTGCACTTTCTGCACGACTAGGTGCTGGCTGAGGGAGGTGTGGGAATTGGTGGCCTCTGCTGCAGGTGATGGGAATCTCAGGTATTTAAAGCCATGGCCTAGAGGAGGGAAGTGCCTAACTCCAGAGTCTGCAGCTGCCTAGGGCCAGCGCTGAGGATTTAGAGTCCCTAGTGCAGCCATTGCAAGGTTCAAGCGTGCTCAGCCCTGGCATTGCCACCCCTCCTGCGGCTAGTAGCTGCAGCTGGCTAAGGCTGGCCTCTGGGAACTGGCCCCATGGCCGTAGCCAGAGAAGCTGCAGGTGGCTCTGTGACTACTGGGGCCATTAAGCTAGAGCAGCTAAAGACACTGGAGTTCACCTCAAGGAACAGAGGTCACCAGTAGGACAGGAATGTCAGGGGGAGCAGGGAAGGAGGGAGCAGGTCAGGCTGGCAGAGGGAGCTTCCAGTTGGGTGGGAGCATGTCCAAAGTGGAAAGGAAACAAGTCTGGGGAGAGGTGGTGGTGACCAGGTAGCAGACTAGCATGTAGATGGGAGCCGAGGGAGAGAGGCTGGTGGCTTCAGATTCCCAAGGGCTAAGTCCTGACTTTGGGGAGATGGTGTTTGCAGGTGGCTGGCTCACATGGCGGGATGGGGGCTGAGGGGGGATCTGTCAGAACTGATCAGGTATCTGCTGGCTTTAGAACTGTGAGCTGAGACTAGGACCACATGCCGTGACTGGTGACATGGGGGGTACTGGAGACATGGCTAGAGAAGGTCTGAATGAGGAAGGAGATAAATCTGTGGGGAGTTTCCTTGATCACTATGAAAGTTCTGCTCACTGTGGACACTGGTAAACCCACATGAGTGTACAGCTCAATAAGAAAACCCGGGGGCTGAGGGAGCTGTGTAGGGCAATGCATATAGTCACGGAGAGGTGTGTGATCAAAATGAAAAATGTCTCTGAGGTTCAGTACTGAGTATGCTATGGCACCAATGGCACTGCCCCACCAGGCCCACACTCGGAGTCCACAGTGACTACATAGGGGCCTACAAATATGTTTGGTACCAGGACCCACGGAAGGTTAATCCGGCGCTGATTGCCTGAGCACTATTTCAGCCCCACATTTTTGGGTGGACTTCCCACAGTGGGAGCTGCAGAGCCCTCCCCCGCAACACACACACACACACACACACACACCTGCTGTTGGGAGGGGAACAGGAGAAAGAACAAAATAAGCAAGAGAAGAAGAGAAAGGAGGGAGGGAGGGATGGAGGAAAAGGTGAAACAAAAAGGACAAACCCTAATGTCCCCAGTGATTCTAAGGGACAAAATCCCAGGTGCGCAATAAAATTCTGCCTCCTTAAGCTCGTGTTTTCCATGCCTAGAATTCAACTCTCACCAGATGGATCAGACTGAACAGGTTTCACCCTCCAGGAGGCTCTTACCTTCTAAACAGGGACGGCTGTTTTCTAGTAAAATCACTGAAAGGGAAGGAGAAAACTCGAAAGAGGTTCCTCCTGGCGCTCACGTCCGTGAACCCGAATACTTTCTCAGTCCTCAGAGAGAGACCTGGAGAAGGAGACTTGCTGCAGCAAAGCCACAGGGGTCTCTGAGGTTTCCCTGGCCCCTCGCCCCTGTCCTGCTGGGCTGATGTCAGCATCTCTCTGTGAGGTCACCACCTCCCCACCACCTTTGACCAATAGGCTGAGGTCCTGCCAAAGGCCTTTGTGATGTCACTGCCACACCCCTCCCTTGCTGTGCCAATGTCCTGCCCCTGGCCAGGCACTTTGCAGGTTTGAGCTACTCCCTGGGGATCACCCCACTCAAGGAGCGTTCGTTCTAGGCAGCAAGCCGGCTAGACAGGGAAACATCAGACGCTGCTCCCAATGCTAAACTCAGTTTTTCAGAAATTAGTCAACTTTATGGCCAGAAGAGACCATTAGAGCATCTAATCTGACCCCCTGTGTATCACAGGCCTCCTGTAGGACACCATAGCTACTTTTGGGGCAAACGCAATCCAGAAAGGCATCTAGTCTTCATGAAATGACATCAAGAGATGGAGAATCCATCACTTTCCTTGGTAACTTGTTGCTGTGGTGAATCATCCTCACTGTTGAATATTTGTGCCTTTGTTGTAATATGAATTTGTCTCTTTTCACCTTCCAGCCATTGGGTCTTGTTGTGCCTTTCTCTGCTCGATTCAAGAGCCCTTTAATACCCAATCCTTTCTCTCCATTAAGGCACTTCAGCACTTCAATGAAGTCACCTTTCAATCTTCTTTTGATAAGCTAAATAGGTTGAGCTCTTTCAATAGCTCACTAGAAGGCATTTTTCTCCAGCCCTCAGAACATCTGGTGGCTCTTTGCTGCCCCAGCTCCAATTTCATTGATGCCGTGTCACCTCCTGTGACATTATTGACATAATCTGTAACTGTATAGATCACCGTTGCAACCGCTGTTCTATATTCGCAGCCAATATTGTAGAAAGGCTGTTGTGTAAGGGGTCTATGGAGCGGTTCTGACTGACTGATTATAATTATGCTATCTCTAACTGTGTATCATTTTTGTAGTTGATGTTATGAATATTGGCTCTGTGCTGCCTGTATTTCAAACTTGTGCTCTGCTTCCAGGGAACACCCCAGCCAGACAATTTGGTGTCAGTTCTGCCTAGCCTGCTTGATGTCCCATTACAGACCATCAGCTCTACAATAGACCCACTGAGAAAAGGCAGATACGCCTTGTGACTCAGCAAGCTATGCAAGGACCTGCCTATGGACAGAACTCTAAGGTTTTTCTATGCCATGTGCTTAGGGAGATGTATTTTCCATGCCCTGGTTCCTCGCTGACCCAGAGAGAACAAAGGAACACAAAAACAAAAACCTTCCCCCACAGATTTGAAAGTATTTTCTTCCCTTATTGGTCCTTTGGGTCATGTGCCAACCAGGTTATCTGAGCTTTTTAACCCTTTACAGGGTATTTTATGCTACCCGTAGCCAGTGGTGAGCTGCAGCCGGTTCGCACCGGATCGCGCGAACCGGTTGTTAAATTCAGAAGCCCCCTTTAGAACCGGTTGTTCCCGGAGGGACAACTAGTTCCAAAAGGGCTTTTAAATTTAAGAAAAGCTGTAGCAGCTCCCTGCCCTTCCCCCAGCCCCAGCTCACCTCACTCCGCCTCCTCTTCAGAAGCTTCTGGCTTCTCCTCCCCCTCCCAGGCTTCCCGCGAATCAGCTGTTTGCGCGGGAAGCCTGGGAGGGCTGAGAAGAAAGCAGCGGCTTCCTGCAGATGAGCTTGAGCTGGGGTGGGGAGCGGGGATGCCAGCGGGAGGGGAGGGCTCCAGGCGCTGCGCCGCCCGGCGAGGTCGCGGCCAGACCCTGGGGATGGGCGGCGCGGATCCTGCTTCCCAGGTCTAGCTGTGACCTCGCCGGGCAGCGCGGAGTGGCTCCTGCCCGGCCCCCAGGTCCAGCCGGGTGGCGCAGCTCCTGCCTGCCGGGTCGGGTCCAGCGGGGCGCGGCTCCTGCCTGCCCGGGTCCGGGTCCAGCCGTGGGGGCTTGGCTCCTGCCTGCCCGGATCCGGGTCCAGCTGGGCGGGCGCGCGGCTCCTGCCTGCCCGGGTCGGGTCCAGCGGGGGCGCGGCTCCTGCCTGCCCGGTCGGGTCCAGCCGGGGGCGGCTCCTGCCTGCCTGGGTCCGGGTCCAGCTGGGGCGCGGCTCCTGCCTGCCCAGGTCGGGTCCAGCCGGGGGCGTGGCTCCTGCCTGTCCGGGTCTGGGTCCAGCCGGGGCGCGGCTCCTGCCTGCCCGGCCCCGGTCCGGGTCCAGCGGGCAGGGGCGGCTCCTGCCTGCCCGGGTCCAGCGTGGGGGCGGCTACTGCCTGCCCTGCCCCGGTCCGGGTCCAGCGGGGCGGCTCCTGCCTGCCCGGCCCCGGGTCCGGGACCAGCATGGGAGGCGCGCGGCTCCTGCCTGCCCGGCCCCGGGTCCGGGTCCAGCGGGGGCGGCTCCTGCCTGCCCGGGTCCAGCGGGGGGGGGGCAGCTCCTGCCTGCCTGGCCCCTGGGTCCGGGTCCAGCCGGGCGGTGCAGCTCCTGCCTGCCCGGCCCCTGGGGCTGGCCCCGGGTCCAGGTAGGACGGTAAGGGAACAGGAGGGTGTGTTGGATAGGGGCAGGGAGTTGTGGGGGAATGGATTAGTGTCAGAGCGGTCAGAGGGCAGGGAACAGGGGATTGAACGGGCAAGCGGGGAGGCAGTCAGAAAGGAGAAGGGGTTGAATGGGGCAGTTTGGGGTAGGGATTCCTGGGACAGTCAGGGGACAGAGAGAAGGGGGGGTTGGATGGGGTAGGGGTCCCAGGGTGCCATCACGAATCAGAGAAGGGGTTGGATGGGGTGGCAAGGGGCAGTCGGAACAGGGAAGGGGGTGGATAGGGCATGGGTCCTGGGGTGGGGGCTGTCAAGGAACATGGGGGGGGTTGGATGGGGCAGGAGTCCTGGGGGGGCATGACCCCTCATGGGGTGAGGAGGAGGGAACCGGTTGTTAGCATTTTGGCAGCTCATCACTGCCCATAGCTATACATTTATGACACCCTGTAAATAGCAATCTGCAGAATCTGATTCTGAGAAAGGGCAGGGTGAAGGGAAGTGGCTTCAGCAGATTTACTGAGCATGCTCAATGCACCATAAGTAGCAAATTCCTACACACAGCAGTTTCTCACACTACACCCGAGGCAGCATGAGGCCGGGGCTCCATCGCTGTCCAGACCCCACCCAAGAGCAGATCCCCAGGGGCTGCGAGACCCTCAGCTTCTGGGACCTGTGTGTGGAGTCTTTCTTCTGCCCCCCCAGGGCTGCCCCTGGGATCCCTCTGGCCCCTGGTGCCTGCAGCCTCTGGCCACTGCTCCAGCCCCTTCCTGGCTCCTTCAAGCCCAACCCAGGCTGCACCTGCCACACTCACTGGGCCAAGGACTTTCTGAGGTGGGAACTAGCCCCATCTCTGCCAAAGCCCCTCCCCCCGGAGCTGCCCCGCCTCTAGGCTGTGCCAGAGCCCCGCCCCCAGGAGCTGCCCCACCCCGGCTCTGTGCTAGTGCCCTGCCCCTGCTCTGTGCCAGAGCCCCGCCCCCAGGAGCTGCCCCGCCCCCAGGCTGTGCCAGAGCCCCGCCCCCAGGAGCTGCCCCCCCCCGGATCTGTGCCAAAGCCCCGCCCCCAGGAGCTGCCCCGCCCAGTTTGGTTTGTTTTTTTGCCGGGGGGGGGGGTGTGTGATCCAGATGGAGTTAGAAGAAGTTGGGCTGCAGAGGCTCAGGGAGATTGAGGGGAACCCCCTGGGTGTCCCAGTGTTGGCCAGGGATTGTACAGCACCTAGCGCAATATGGGGTCCCAGAGCCGTAACTAGCTATTTTTGCACTCAAAGCAAGAATATAAAAGTGCCTCCCCCCACTGTGCCACCCAGCCCCCTTGAAACACCTCCCCAGCGCTGCCCAGCCCTGTGGAAACCATGTCCCCAGCACCGCCCGCCCCAAAGAAACAAACCCTCCTTCCCCAGCGCCGCCCCACTGAAACAGGTGTGGGCCAAAAAGGAAGGTTGGGGGAGGGGGAAGAAATGGCACCCATAGGGTGACCAGATCACAGCAGTAAAATAGGACCTGCCCCCTCCCCGCTCGTCCCCATCATCACACCCCTCTTCAACCCCTAGCTCCCCGCTGGCCTGCTGCATTCCTCCTAGTCAGTTCCCCACCCACCACTCGCCTCCTTTCACCTCCTCCCTCCCCGGCCAGAAACCCCCATCCCTGCCCCTTGAGCCCCTGCTGGCTCACTGCTCACCTCTGTGCCCACCTGCCACTTGCCCACCCGCTCACCTCCGACTCGCCCGCCCCCCAGTATAAAGCCTCATTCAAAGACCGAGGGGTCACCATATTACTGCACACAGCAGTCACTCAGTGCAGTTGTAGATAAATCTCTGCATTATGCATTTTTGTATAACTTGCCTATGACTTTGTATTGAACCTTGGTAATATGTTATAGGGGGCCCCTAAGGTAGTGTAATTAAGGTAATAGAAAAATGTCTTTTTGCTAGAAGTAGAATAAGATCTTCCCCCCACTTGGTAATCAGTCGCCCTGTGGAGTGAATGAGGTGGGACTGAGGAAGGCGTGGAAGGCAGCACCTCCAGACAGCTGCAACCCTTGGAGAGGGGCTGGGAGCCCGACCAAGGCCAATCAGATCTGGCAAGTGGGCTGGCTAGAGAAGAGCCGACACACTGACGGCCTCGGGGGTTAGGAGCAAGCACCTTCCTGTGGGAACCCCCTCTGTGCAGCACTGGGACAACCCCCAGCCCAGAGAAAAGCAGCAAAAAGGACCAACAGACACTGTCCCAGATTTTGAATCTGAGAGATTTGCCCCTCTCCATCCGCCGACTCGCAGCTGACCTCCTCACCCCCCCCCGAGTATGGACCCCCCAGGGGTCACTATATTACTGCACACAGCAGTCACTCAATGCAGTACCAAACATTAAAATACTGAAAATGGCGCCCCCCTCCATCCACCGACTCGCCGCTCGCCTCCTCACCCTGCCCCAAGTATCAGTGGCAGCAGGTTTGTAGAAGTTTTGGTCGTGCCCAGACCACTGAGAGCCCGCCCCCGAACTCTGCCCCCCACCTGCCTAAGGCTCTGCAAGGGAGTTTGGGTTGGGGGAGGAGGTCTGGGGTGCAGGCCCTGGATTGGGGCAGGGGATTGGGGTGTAGGATGGTTGAGAGGTTGTGCTCTGGGATGGAGTCAGGTGCAGGCTCTAGAATGGAGTTTGGGTGCTGGATGCAGGCTCCGGGCAGGGGCACAGGGTCAGGGTGGCTCTAGGCACCAGTAAAGCAAGCAGGTGCCTGGAGCAGCCCATTTGCAGGGGCGGCAGCCGGCAGGGATCCAGCCTGGGAGCGGAGAACCAACCGGGAGCCCTGAGAGCTGTAGTTCCTTGGTTAGCTCCCTGCCTATAGAGCCAGCCCTGGAGCAGGGAAAGAACCAAATTTCCCAGCATTCCCTTGGCTGCTATCAACAGGAAAGGGAGTGGGAGGGAGTATGGTAGCTGAAACCTCATGCTGAAAGTGGAGAGGGGGACAAATGTGCCCAAGGAGTAGAAAGCTTTGGCCCAGAAGCAGCAAAATTCATCAAACATAGAACTGGTTCTGACTTATTTACTTGGTCTTAAAAGAGAACAACAAGGACCTGAGTCTCCTCCCTGTCAATAACCCCCTGCTCAGCCAATCAGGGTAGAGACTGAGGACGGGAGGCTGAGGGTTCTCACCAGAGAGCCCAAAGGATGGCCTAGGTCACTGGTGGGGATCACTGCCCGAGCACTAGTTCAGCCCCACATTTTGAGCACTCTCCCGCAACACACACCCCTCTCCTGGTGTTGAGAGGGGAACAGGAGAAAGGACAAAAGGTGAAACAAAAAGGACAAACCCTAATGTCCCCAGTGATTCTAAGGGACAAAATCCCAGGTGCAGAATAAAATTCTGCCTCCTTAAGCTCGTGTTTTCCATGCCTAGAATTCAACTGTCACCACATGGATCAGACTGAACAGGTTTCAAACCTCCAGGAGGCTTTTACCTTCTAAACAGGGACAGCTGTTTTCTAGTAAAATCACTGAAAGGGAAAGAGAAAACTCGAAAGAGGTTCCTCCTGGCGCTCACGTCCGTGAACCCGAATACTCCCTCAGTCCTCAAAGAGAGACCTGGAGAAGGAGACTTGCTGAAGCAAGGCCACAGGGGTCTCTGAGGTTTCCCTGGCCCCTCACCCCTGTCCTGCCTGGCTGATGTCAGCATCTCTCTGTGAGGTCACCACCTCCCCACCATCTTTGACCAATAGTCTGAGGTCCTGCCAAAGGCCTTTGTGATGTCCCTGCCGCACCCCTCCCTTGCTGTGCCAATGTCCTGCCCCTGGCCAGGCACTTTGCAGGTTTGAGCTACTCCCTGTGGATCACCCCACTCAAGGAGCGTTCGTTCTAGGCAGCAAGCCGGCTAGACAGGGAAACATCAGATGCTGCTCCCAATGCTACACTCAGTTTTTCAGAAATTAGTTGACTTTATGGCCAGAAGAGACCATTAGAGCATCTAATCTGACCCCCTGCATATCACAGGCCTCCTGTAGGACACAAGAGCTACTTTTGAGGCAAACACATTCCAGAAAGGCATCTAGTCTTCATGAAATGACATCACGAGATGGAGAATCCACCACTTTCCTTGGTAGCTTGTTCCTGTGGTGAATCATCCTCGCTGTTGAATTTTTGTGCCTTAGTTGTAATATGAATTTGTCTCTTTTCACCTTCCAGCCATTGGCTCTTGTTAGGCCTTTCTCTGCTCGATTCAAGAGCCCTTTAATACCCAATCTTATCTCTCCATTAAGGCACTTCAACACTTCAGTGAAGTCACCTTTCAATCTTCTTTTGATAAGCTAAACAGGTTGAGCTCTTTCAATAGCTCCCTAGAAGGTATTTTTTCCAGTCCTCAGAACATTAGGTGGCTCTTTGCTGCCCCAGCTCCAATTTCACAACATCTTTTTCAAACGAGGACACCAAAACTGGATGCTATTCCAGTATCAGTCTCACTGATGCCGTGTCACCTCCTGTGACGTTATTGACATAATCTGTAACTGTATAGCTCACCGTTGCGACCACTGTTCTATATTTGCAGCCAATATTACAGAGAAGTGGTCGTGTAAGGGGTCTATGGAGAGGTTCTGATTGGCTGATTATAATAATGCTATCTCTAGATGTGTATCGTTTTTTTGTAGTTGACATTATGAATATTGGCTCTATGCTGCCTGTATTTCAAACTTGTGCTCTGCTTCAGGGAATGATCCCTTTGTTTAATTGATGAAAACATAAACTAGACACTTAGAGGATTGGAACTGATTTCAGCTGATGGACAGGTTTGCTAGGTTTTTATGCATTTGGACAGCAAAATGTTGAGTGTTCACATTCATTTCAAGCATCCTCGTATGGTGGAGCTCCTGAACATAATGGAGAATGGAAATGAAATTTTTTTTCAAGAGAGCACCTGGGTTTGAACAAAGGACCACTTGATCTGTAATCAAACACTCTACCACTGAGCTATACCCCCAATACAACAGGGGTATGGAATTGTGATCTCCAGGACTTTGAAGGACAGACCCTGCTTCATCGAGCTCCTTTGCCATTCCCAGACCACAGGTAGTTTTAAAAATGGGGTTTGATTAAACTTCTTAAATGTGGTAAACACCACAGCTTGCACACCGACTGATATAGCTTCTCCCCATGACAGAGCTGCCACCTCCTGGGGAAGTGGATTGACTACACCAACAGGAAAACTCTCCCCCCTCAGCATGGAGCAGTGGTTCTCAAGCTGTGGGTCAGGACTGCAAAGTGGGTCGTGACCCTGTTTTAATGGGGTCACCAGGGGTGGCATTAGACTTGTTGGGTCCTGGGGCTGAAGCCAAAAGTCTGAGGCCCCCCCACCCAGGGCTGAATCCCTCAGGCTTTGCCCTCCCCCCCACAAGTGGAGGGGCTTGGTACCTCTTTCCAGGGCTACATATTAAGTTATTTTTGCAGAAGGAGGTTGCAGTGAAAGGACGTTTGATAAACCCTGGCACAGAGCATCTCCATTACTGAGCTGCAGCAGCATAGACTCACTGTTTGAAACATTGACCTGGCCTTAGCCTCTGAATATGTCTAGGCTTGGCTCCCTGTGGCACTGTTGTGATCAGACCCTGAAAGTGCAGCCATGGAGACACCACACACCAGCCTTGCCTAGCTGGCAAGGATCAGACCTTCACAGAAAGACACCCATGGTTTTCTAGCCCAGCTACCTAAGGCCTCAGCCACAACCAGTTAACAGAGGGGCCTTTCTACACTCTGGTTCTGTTCTCACTGAAGGGTCATTACAAATTGTTTGCTCAGACCAGCTGCCCCAGCACACTCACTGCTGTGCAGCTCTGTACGTGTGGCCATGGCTGAACAGCCAGAGTTCCTGCCCATTTCCCTACTGGCTGGAGCATGGCTAGAGTGTGTTTGTGGTTAATGATGTTGCTGTAGATTGTTCATTCCCTGCCTTGGCAATTCAGACAGTCCCTTTTCCCATTGTATTGCCAGCACCTCTGGGAGTCCAATAACAGAGGCAGGTTTTCCCTGGGCACTGAGATTTTTGAGAGCGTTGGTGGCTCCTTTCTTTCCTCACCCTGGAGTAAACTCAGCTTTTTATTCCATCCTTGATGACTCATGGAATAACAACTGCAGCATGAAGAGGAGAGTGAATATCTCATTGCCAGGGGGAAGGTGGACGCATTCCCTCTGTCTGACCATTGCCAGTGCAGGAGAGAAGGTTTCAGTGGAATCAAATGCCCTGGCTCAGACAATAGACACAGGGAGGTTTTGCTGTTCATGGATCTGTGCAAAGGAAATTGTGTGTGTGTGTGAAAATGAGGAGGGATATGAAATGCCCACGTGGTGGTGCCTAAGGCAAAAGGGAACCCTAGAGGATTAGAACAGGATAAGTTCTCAAGCAACACGTTTCTTACTTTGCCCATCTGTTAGTTTTGATGATTATCGATGGAAAGATTTTGCCATTGGGTCATGTGTTTACACAGAAATTGACATTTACCAACAAATACATAATTCTTCCAAGCCTGCCTAGTCTGCTGGTGGTGAGTTTAGAGGGACACACTCAATCTTCCCATCCCCCATGCCAGGCCTGTGCTCTCCAGAATGTCAACTTCCCACAGAGCTGGGATCCTTCCCTCATCTCCCCCCAGACCATTGCCCCACCCCCACTTCTGGGGTCCCCTTCCAACACTGTCCAACTCCCCTGCTGGCAGGATCCCTTCCCATTCCTTTCATTTCCTGCCTCCCCTCTGAGCAAAAGCTCTGCATTGTTCCCACACTGGGAATTAAACCCAGGCTGCCTGGGTGAAAAACCAGGGATCCAGATCACTAGACCATATGGGACTTGTATAGTCAATACCACCTTTACACATTCACACCCACTAATTCAAAGTAGCCATTCAAAAAAACTTCAAAATCAGACTTCAAAGAGAAATTGCAGAGTTACAATTGATTTGCAAACTTAACACCATTAATTTGAGCTTGAATAAGGACTGGGAGTAGCTGGCTCACGACAAAAGCAATTTTCCCTCTCTTGGTATTGACACCTCCCCATCAATTATGGGGAGAGGACCACATCCACCCTTACTGAATTAGCCTTCAACACTGGTTCTCCCCTTGTATGGTAATTCCCGTCACTTCATGTTCCAATCTATATTTATGCCTCTATCTGCAATTTTCACTCCATGCATCTGAAGAAGTGGGCTTTTTACCCACGAACGCTTATGCCCAAATAAATCTGTTAGTCCTTAAGGTGCCACCGGACTCCTCATTGCTTTTAATTCCAAGCTGATCTTAACCCTTTCAGTACCCTTACAAACTCAGATGCTTCTCACCACAGGCTGGCTGGTGGCTTTTCAGCTAGGCTCTCCCCTTTCATCAGCGCTTCAGTTGCTTGGTGTGGGGGTGTCTGTAGACGCAGGTGGCAGAGAGAGATAAAGCCTGGCAAATGTCTCTCCTTTTATCATGTCCTTTCTTCCCTCATGGCTTTGCCCCCCCCCCCCCTTCAGAGTCAGGTGAGCATCACTGCGTCTCTCCAAGCAAGTCTGAGCAATTCCCCTGGGGTGTCCTCATGCAGGTGAGTCATTGCATTGTAGCTCCCTTGCTGGGCAATGGCTGTCGATGGGTTGTTTGACACCCTGTCCGGGTGTTGGTTACTCTCCTTGCTGTTGCCACTGGGGAGCTAATATTTGGCTGACTCCCCCACCTTGCAGTACAATGACAACCACACTGCACAATTCTCATAACTTCATATGCATGAATGGTGTACATCTGTGGGTAGAGACGTGACTTTCAGCAGATCATATCCTTTCCCTGATACCTTACAAGTCATGCTCTATATGTAAGATCACGATGATATGAAAATGAGGATTATGGGGGTTACAGCCACTCCCCCAAAGGTATAGAATGTCACACTGAGATTCTATTTTCCTTTGTTCTGTAACAGCATTACAGAGATCCAATGACTGACCAATGGCATTTCCAAGTGCTAAAATAGCAAGCGATGTTGGTCTCTCATTGGCCATCAGCGATTGAAGATGTGGTTTAATGAGCCGGAGCTTCAAGGCGAGGGTGGCTCTGTCCACTGCCTTCCGTTGCGCTGCTGGGCTCCAAGTCCCTGGTGGCCAATATGTGACGCTGGGAGAAGAGAGTGGGGTGGCAAGTGGTGGCAGGACTTTTGCCACCAAGGTCTAGCTGCCCAACTTCCTCCTGTTACTGCTGGCCCCCCGTCGCCTTCAGGTAACCCAGGAACTAAGGCAGGAATAGGGCGAGGAAGCAAGTAAAGCCGAGCAAGGAAGGCAAAAGTGAATCTTGTCTTCATGGGCCGCTCGCAATGACGTCCTTTTTCTTTGCCACAGCTGACAACAACATCCCAGACAGAAAAGCAGGAGGCCAAAAAGAAACCGAGCAGCTGCTGAAGTAGTTCAGTTGGGAGCGTGCTAGACTAACAGGCTCTTCTATCCCCCTTTATGCACGGGTGGGATGTTTTCTGAAAGTGCAGCAGTGCCTTTAACTGCCACGAGTCCCTCATTTCAGGCTATGCAGCAGGAAAAGGCAGCATGGGCTTCTGCACCGAGTTGGCCCACCTGACCTTTCATTCTTCTCTTGTTCTTTGTCAGCAAGGGGAAGAAAAAGAAGCTCTCCCTCAAGCTGGAGTCACAAGGGCAACGTAAGGACGACTTCCTGAGTGCCCGCTCCAGTCCTCTGCTCTGCCAGCTGACCTATTGAAGGGCTGCCACCACTTTCTCCAGGTTTGTCCATCGGTCTGTGTGAAGGTGAGTAACAGCCAAGAAAATGGAGTTTCTGTAGTGCAGTGGTTATCACGTTTGCCTAACATGCAAAAGGACCCTGGTTCAAAACCAGGCAGAAACATGCTGGCTTCCTTTTCCCAGATCCCCTTGCTGTTCAGGAAGACGCTCCTCCTTCTCCTATTGGCCTGTCCATGGGATAACTCCAACCCCTGCATGACAGAGGGTGCTGACAGCAGTGGAGAAAGCACCTTGGCATCAGGCTGGAGAACCTAGAGGAGTGCGGTGTGTCACCTTTTGGAGCCTTGTGGCTTGGCCTCCTCTGCTGTTGGAGGTTGGCCGGTGGAGGCCGGCTCTTCCTGCTGGCCTCCTCTGCGTGACTTGCCAAAGGAGGAAGTGAGGCAGGAATGGGGCAAAAGAGGAAAGTCGAGCTGAGGAAGGCAGGGCAGAAGCTAAGCGCCTCAGTGCGGCTCAGTGCGGTTAGTAGAGCGTCACCATTCGTTCTGCAAAGCCTGAGGAGGTGCGGTTGGCTGCTGGGAGGCAGAACCCTGTGCCTGCCTCTTGGCATCCCAGGGGTGGCTCCTTGCAGCCCAGGAGAAGCGGGGTTCTGGGGGGAAGGAAAAGCAGCAATGGCGAGGCTGAGTGGGCTCCTTTCTGGCCGAGATGGTGGATCTGGGAGTTGCCTGTAAGCCATAAGTGGACTTTGTGGAGTGAAAACCGCTGCTTCATTCTGGCTGACCATTGGGGAGCCATTAATGACTTGGGAGTGGGGGCAGGGCACTGGCTGTGAGCAAATGGGATCCAGGAAGCCCCAGCCTGCCCCTCCAGGGGCCGAGTCTTCTTCTTCTCTCCTGCCATGGGGAGCCCGGCCTAGAGCCTGCCCAGCATGCACTGCAGCTCGAACATTAAGCCTTCCTGTGGCATAACCGAACTACGGCCTAGTGTAATAAGGTGTAAAGTTTAGATTGTGAATTTATCTTTAATTTCCATGGTAATTTACTTTGATCTTTTATGCCTACCACTTATAATCCTTAAAACTCCATCTTTCTGTAGTTAATAAATCTATTTTATGAAACTGGTGTATTTTGCTTGAAGTTCTTGGGAAATCTCAGCTCCATAACAAGGCTGGTTCATGTACTATTCACAGTGAGGGAGGGGTGGACCCTGCGTAATAAACTCACTATTGTGTCATACAGGAGGCCTGTGATATGCAGGGGGTCAGATTAGATGCTCTAATGGTCTCTTCTGGCCATAAAGTCGACTCATTTCTGAAAAACCGAGTGTAGCATTGACAGCAGCGTCTGATGTTTCCCTGTCTAGCTGGCTTGCTGCCTAGAACGAACGCTCCTTGAGTGGGGTGATCCCCAGGGAGCAGCTCAAACCTCCAAAGTGCTTGGCCTGGGGCAGGACATTAGCACAGCAAGGGAGGGCTGCGGCAGTGACATCACAAAGGCCTTTTGCAGGACCTCAGACTATTGGTCAAAGGTGGTGGGGAGGTGGTGACCTCACAGAGAGATGCTGACATCAGCCAGGCAGGACAGGGGCGAGGGGCCAGGGAAACTTCAGAGACCCCTGTGGCTTTGCTTCAGCAAGTCTCCTTCTCCAGGTCTCTCTTTGAGGACTGAGAGAGTATTGGGGTTCACGGACGTGAGCGCCAGGAGGAACCTCTTTCGAGTTTTCTCCTTCCCTTGTAGTGATTTTACTAGAAAACAGCCGTCCCTGTTTAGAAGGTAAGAGCCTCCTGGAGGTTTGAAACCTGTTCAGTCTGATCCATCTGGTGACAGTTGAATTCTGGGCATGGAAAACTCGAGCTTAAGGAGGCAGAATTTTATTGCGCACCTGGGATTTTGTCCCTTAGAATCACTGGGGACATTGGGGTTTGTCCTTTTTGTTTCATCTTTTCCTATCTCCCTCCCTCCCTCCTTTCTCTTTGTCTTTTGCTTCTTTTGTCCTTTCTCCTGTTCCCCTCCCAACACCAGGAGGGGTGTGTGTGTGTGTGTGTGTGTGTGTGTGTGTGTGTGTGTGTGTGTGTGTGTTGCGGGGGAGTGCTCTGCAGCTCCCACTGTGGGAGGTCCACCCAAAAATGTGGGGCTGAAATAGTGCTTGAGCAGTGATCCCCACCAGTGACCTGGGCCATCCTTTGGGCTCTCTGGTGAGAACCCTCAGCCTCCCGTCCTCAGTCTCTACCCTGATTGGCTGAGCAGGGGGTTATTGACAGGGAGGAGACTCAGGTCCTTGTTCTCTTTTAAGACCAAGGAAATAAGTCAGAACCAGTTCTATGTTTGATGAATTTTGCTGCTTCTCTGCATTAATAGTCTCTGAGCAGTTCATGATTCTCTCTAACCTTGCAGTTCTCCTCAAATACTCGCTGAATAATTCCTGTCACTGTTGTTGGTCTGGAGCTCATCTGAGAGCACTTTATTCAGGTCATTCAGTGTCTGAAATTCAAGATCTGATGGTTAGTTTGAAAATCAGAGCTCTTGGGTCCTATTCCCAACTCTGCCACTGACTGGCTGTGTGACCTAAGACAAGTCAATTCTCCTTTCTCAGCCTCAGCTTCTCCCTCTTTCAAGTAGGGATAATAATGATCCGCTCCTACCTACTTCACAGTGCGTGGAGGCAGGGTCGGCTCTAGGTTTTTTGCCACCCTAAGCAAAAAAATTTTTGGCTGCCCCCATCCCAGCCCTGGGCTCCCCCTCACACCCTCCTGCTGCCCAAGCCCTGGGCTCCCCCCAACCTGCACCCGCTGCCGCCGCAGCTCTGGGCCTCCCCACACCTGCATCCCCCTGCCACCCCACCCCTGGGCTCTTCCCCAACCCACACCCCTGCCATTCCAGCCCTGGGCTCCCTCCCACATCCTGTGCTGCCCCAGATCTGGGCTCTCCCCTTCCCCCCCACCAATGCTCCCCAACCCACACACCCCCTGCTGCCCCAGGCCTGGGTGCTCCCCCCCACCTGCACCCTCCTTCCACCCCAGCCCTGGGTCACTGGTAACTCGCTCCCAGGATGGGTCATTCAGCAGGAATTTTGGATGTGCACAGAACACAGACAGGATTGGTTCCCATATGGTTACAGAACTGCAGTAAAATGGAACAATTTTCAGCTTGTGTGATTGGAGGATACCTGGATGCATATTATAAGACTGTCCTCCATAAATAAGGAAAAGTTGAGGTGCCTTTATTATTCTTTCTTTCTCTGGGGAATTTGCCAATGCAATATCACTGTCTTCCTTTCAAAAAAACAAAACTAGAAAAAAATGGCAATCACTGTTGAAAATAGCAGTTCCAGCCCTAGGAAGCATTTCTTGCTCAATTTTATCCTACTTTTTGTACAGCAAATGACAGTGGATCAGTATATTTGATTTGGGAGAAATGAAGTAACAGCTGCCCAAATTGAGCTCGAGCACTCCTGAATGTTGAGGTGTTCAGATCTGGAAGGCAGGTGCTAGATTCTCTTTCTGAACATTAGCTAAATCTGGAAAGGAAAAGTCAATTTCTGCTTCCATGACTCAGAAGGGGAAATCCTCCTATGTGCCTGGTACTGTATCTAGATGTAAGTGGGGGAATGGTCCTGCTATTGTGGGGAACTTTCCTGGCTTCTGCACTACCCCGGTGAAGTGGGCTGGCAAAAGGATCTGAGTCCTCGCTCCCACTTCCTTTACCCAGAGGCCTCTCTGTCCTTGAGGACTCCCCTTCCACTCTCCTGTCTGGCAGAGTCCTCGTAACCCCAACAAGGCTGGGCCCAGGATTCCTGGGGGGCTCGACCCCCAACCCTTCTGTGGTCACCCAGGACAGGGGCTAGGGTGTCCCTCTCTTTGCACTGTGCACCTCCCTGACCCACTGATCACATCATACAATTTAAAGCAAATACAAGTTATTTAATTAACAATAACATTTAAAAAATAAGAAAAAATGGGAAAGGTTAAAGGAAAACACATCACCCCGCTCTGTGGCAGGGACCATCACAAAAAGCGTCTCTGGACATCAGGGCACTTCACAGTCTGTTCCTTGTAGGTCCCAGGCCGCCTCCTCAGGCCCTGGCCGTGCTGCAGGGATGCTGCAGGTTGGACACTTGCTCTGGCGGTGGCCACACACTCTCAGGCTCTGGGTGGCAGGACCCTTCTCCCCAGCATCACCCCCGCCCTGTCAGGGTTACAATCCCCCTCCAAGTCTGGCCTGCAGGGCCTCTTGGCTGAGGCGTCTCCCTGTGCTGGGCCCACTGCCCAGGGTCCCCCTCGCTCTCCCCAGCTGCTCACCGCACCCAGCTCCGGACTGCTCCAGCTCCGCTCTGCCTCAACACGGCTGCTGCTGCTGCTCTGCCTTCAGCTCCCTGGGCTGCTTGTCTGGCCTCTCTGGCTCCAGTTGTTACAGCTCTGCTCCCAGGGCAGGGCTGCTCTCTCTGGGCTGTGCTCTGGCTTTGGGGCTGCAGCTCTGCTACCATCAGCTCAGCTTGGGCCCCCTGCTCTCTCCTTAGCTCGGCCCCACTCCATGTGACTCAGACAATTCCAGCTCAGAGGGAGGACGGGACCCCCCTGGCCTCCTGACTCCTTGAATAGCCTGCCCGCCCTGTCAATCAGGCTGACCTGGAGCACTGGCCTCTTCACATTGTTCCTGGGGACTGTCAGTCTCAGGCTCCTGATTTCCCATCGACCCCTCCCTTTTTAGTGCTGGGAGCTAGCAACCAAACACCCCCACTGAATGTTAGTAAGGGGGAAACAGTCCCCTTATATAAAGCATCTAAATCCCCTGGGCACAGCTTGCCAGGGCACAGCTTGGGAGCTGCAATGGGAATAGATCCTGCAGGAAATCCCTTCCCCCCTCTGCTAGCTTGTGTTTTGTTACAGCCCTGGAAATAATCCCGCTGCCTGCACGTGTTCCACAGAGAACAGAGGAGCAAATTCTCTCCCTGTTCCCCCTTCCACAGCCATTAAAGGAAGGAATAAACCCCCAGCAGCGCCCTGCCCCACAGAGTCCCCCCTGTAAGAGAGAGATGTGCAGTGACTAGGGCTCCAGCTCAGGGTCACCAGGTTTATATAACTTTTGGTGATGCCCAGAACTGGTCCAAGTCCTGCCCGTCCTTCCTCGCCCCCCCTCCAAGCGCTGGGGGGGAGTTTGGGTACATGAGGTGCAGGCTCTGGGATGGGCAGGGGGTTGGGGTGCAGGGGAGGCGGGGGGCGGACCCTGGGAGGGAGTTTGGATGTGGGCTCTGGGCTGGGGCAGGGAGTTGGGGGGCAGTGGTGGGCTCTGGGAGGGAGTTTGGGTGTGGGCGGGGTGTGGGATCTGGGCTGTGGCAGAGGGTTGGGGTGTGGCACTTATCTTGGGCAGCTCCCGAAAGTGACCCACACCCCCATCTGGCAGCAATTCCTACATGGAGGAGGCCCGGGGGGGGTGGGTCTCCTGGCACCACTGCCCGCTGGCACCACCCCTGCAGCTCCCATTGCCGCAGTTCCAATGGCAGAGTTGGCACTTGGGGTGCGGGCAGCGTGCGAGAGAGACACCCCACGGGGGCTGCAGGGATGTGCCAGATGCTTCTGGGAGTGGTGCGCCGTGCGGAGCCAGGGTGGGCAGGAATCCACTTTAGTCCCGCTGTGCTGCCGGTAGTAGTGGCAGGAGCCCCCGGGCCCTTTCAAATCACCCGGGGCCAGCTGCTCAGGCTTTCTGACTTCTTGATGGGGAAGCAAAGGGAAGGCACATGTGCCCCTCATGAGCAGTTCTGGGGAGTCTTTTTGGGGCTCCTGGAGTAGGCAGCAGAGAGGTGCAGCCCCACCACCAAGTCTGTTTCACTGGAGAAGAGTGGGGGCTGCAGGGT
Source organism: Mauremys reevesii (assembly GCF_016161935.1). Classification (NCBI taxonomy): domain Eukaryota; kingdom Metazoa; phylum Chordata; order Testudines; family Geoemydidae; genus Mauremys; species Mauremys reevesii. The sequence continues at coordinate 44,783,564 of NC_052636.1, forward strand.
GATCTCCCACCTCCGTGTATCCAGCAGCCTGTGCTCCCCCCTGCAATGCTGGAGCCTCCACATTTATTTATTGACAAATAAAATTTGCAGAATTTTAAAATATTGTGCACAGAATTTTTTTGGTGCAGAATCTCCTCAGGAGTGAGACTGACTCAGGGAACCTCCTTGGATTGTCACTGCTTGGTGAACCACTCAGCCACCACACCAATGCACAGAGAGTACCAAGCCCCACTGCTATGTGGGGCTGGGGGCTGGGGTCGGGTCATCCACATTCAGTCTGTGCGCTTCCCCCGCTACAAACCGCTGCTGATTTCCCAGTTAGGACATTAGCTGTTACCGATAAGGTTTGTCTGTGTTTTTTTTTTTTTTTAATCTCATTGTTAGGTGTAAGAAGTATAAATTGTTCAATATGTTCAATTAGTAGGTTAATAAGATGTTTATGAAGTAAATCACTGGCTTTAAAATAAGATCCAATCTGGAGCATATGAACTATTGACCCCTGGACTCCATCTCTGAGAGGGGACTTGTTTAGCATCAGGGGACAGGCTCAGACCAGTCCAAACCGGTTTTTCCCGCCAAAACCAGCCCTCAGCGTTCCATCTCCTCAGCACTTTTCCCGCCACAGAAGTGATATAAGGACGTGTTCAGCGCCTGCGCGGGGCCGTCCCCCCCAGCGACGGCCCCTCCACGGTCGGGTCTTCCCAGCGCTCCCGAGCCGGAGAGCGACGAGCCCCCTCGGTCCCGCCGTGAGACTGAGGAACAGGAGGCCTGTCACCCCCCTTCCTGCCGTCCTGCATCCCTGGTGTCCAGCCTCCCACGGAGCCCCCGGGGAGTGAGAGACCCCGGGGGGGGCACTGGGACTGGGCAGGAAAGTGACTCTGCCCCAGGGAACCTGGGAGAAGCCTCAGAGCTGCCTCAGCCCCAGTGGGATTTGGGGGGCAGAGACTGGGGCCTGGCGGGGGGATCCCCTGTGGTGTGGGGGAGATGGGGGGTGTCAGGCAGGGAGGGGAGAAGCTGGAGTTGTAGGAGGGGGAAGGTCGGTGGGACGCGGGGGGGGGGTTGAACTGTCTCTGGGCAGCCAGGAAATTCCCAGGGGGGGAGTGGCGGGTGGGCGAAGGGGGGAGGGGGGGTTAATTGGATCCTGTCCCTGTTTGTGCCACTTGCCTCTCGCCCCCGATACAAATTCTCTCTAGTTCTGCCCCTTTTCTCGCTCAGTGTCTCACACGGGCTGTAAAATCTGGGGCGATTCCCCCCCCCCATCCCCTCCAATGATCAGCTCTCCCGTCCCCCCCGATTTCCCCTGTTCTCCCCATGAGTCTCAAACGTCAGTTTAAAATCTTCTCTAGTGAGGGGCATTTTCCCACCCGTTTCATCTGCAGCGATTTGTCCTTGTTTAGGTGGGAAATTGTTGCCCTGAGTCATTCCCCAGCCCATGGCTGCCCCTGGAGCGGGGGTGGGATGGCTCAGTGGTTGGAGCACTGGGCTGCTAAACCCAGGGCTGGGAGCTGACTCCTTGCGGGGGCCATTTGGGGATTTACTTGGGGATTGGCCCTGCTTTGAGCAGGGGGTTGGACTAGACACCTCCTGAGGTCCCTTCCAGCCCTGATATTCTAGGAGATGCCGGGTCTCTGCCAGGGCAGGGAAGGGAGGCGCACGTGTCCCCCATGGGGACTGCCCAGACCCCCGTTTCCCAATCCCAGTTGCTGCCCCCTAACTACCAACACAGTTACCCCCAACCATCAGTTGCCAGTCACCCGCCCGTCCCCCACTGCTGCCCCCTTCCTTTATCCAGGGACCTTCCAGCTCCGCCTCCCTTGCCCTTTTAATCAGCTCCTCAAAGGGCTCCCTGCTGCCCATGGGAATTGTGGGGGTGGGGGAACCATTACTTTGTGTTCATGTATTGGACAGTCGTATAAAATCCAGTCCAACAGTCCTGCTTTTCCACTAGTTCGTTAACAGCTATATAAAATCCCCTCAGATCTTGGTGTTTTTCTCTCATGTTATCAAATACTCAGTTTGTGACACATTTTCTGTGCAAATCTCAAAGGTTCATATAAAATACCCTAAACATTTGCCCCACTGCTCTCTAGTTGTCTTCATAATTGAATATGCCCTGAGATTTTCCCGTCTCTCTAATTATAAAATACCAAGAAAATCTCAGGTTTACACCTTTGCTCAGATTCTTGAACCTGGATATAAAATGTTTGCAAATGTTGCCCATTTCCTCTTTATTCATTTATCAGATATTCATGTGAAACACTCAGATTTTACCTCCTATCAACAACTGATATAAAATCCCTCTGATTTTCCACTTTCCTCTCTATAATTTGCAAAATGGAGCCAAAATCTCTCAGATTGGGAACTCTTTCATTTCTGAACATTGCTCTCAAAGCTCAGGTTTTGCCTCTTTCTGTGTCATTATCAAATGTCAGTTAAAAATCCTCTGGGGTTTGGGGCTGTTCCCCGTGTTTCTAAATCCCAGCAATTTCTTCCTTCGAGGGAACCTGTTGCCCTGAGTTCTTCTCCATCCTGGATGTTGTAGGGGGTTAAATTGCCAGAGATCATCTTTCCCGTCTGTCCCTCTCTGCTCAGGATACTGGGGTTCAGCTTCCTGGACAGGCATGTGGACATTTCTTACCTATTTTGTCCCTCCAGGTTTTCCATACTCCTGTTCAAGAGACATCCCCCAGGGCTCCCTCTGCCTGTGTGATTGGCCAGCAGGGGGCGGTGGTCACTTTCTATCCACTTCTCAGGCACTGTGAGGTAACAGTGTTGCTGGGTGGGGGTGGAGCTGTGGGGGCAGATAGCAGCTGAAGGGGGATTGTGGTGGGGGGAGGCCTCGGGGTGGCTGAGCAGGGGGTACCCTAGTGAGGTTGGTGGGTTCTGGAGATTTAGGGTTTCAGGGGGTGGTTGTGATGTGCCCAGCCCTGAGGCTGTGGGTCCTGGAGGTGGCTATCGCTGGGGGCCTGTTGGCTGCAGAACAGCCGGGGTGGGCGTCTCTTGGGGAGGCGGGACAGGGGGTTAGTGGGAGCCTGGTGCTGTGCCAGGGGCTCTGTCTGGGCTTCCCCCGCAGACTCCTGGGATCGCTGCCGTGCCCAGTGCACAGAGTGGGTGTGGGAGAATTCCCGGCGCTAGGCCAGGGGGTGCCCCTGTAAAGCATCAGGGGATCCCGCAGGGGGGAGGAGGGGGTACCAGGCAAAGGGCAGGGCAGATCCTGCTGGAGGGCGGGGCGGGGGATCCTAGGCAGGCATTGAGGGACTGAGTTCCCAGTGGGGGTCCCTTTTGGGGGGTCTCTGGCTGTTGGGGTCTCTTGGTGGGGGGAACCCTTTGGGATTCCCAACCTGGCAGTGACGGTCTGGTGGGTGTTCTCTGGCTGGTGGGGCTCTGAGGGGTATCTGAGCTCCCTAGCCAGGGACTCTGGGGGCTGGGTCCCAGGGAATATCTGGGTGGGGGCTGGCTGGGGCTCTGGGGGCTGCTCCTGACCTCGCTTCTTCTCCCTGATTAGCTTATGCCAGAATCCTGGCTCCAAGCACTGCCCGACATTCCCCGGCCAGGCCCAGTCACTGTGATAACTTTCTAGCCACTTATCAAACACTGAGAGGTGAAATCATAGATTTTTGCTCTTCTCCCCTCTTGAAAACTGCAGGAACTTCCAGTTCCATTGTCCTAGATTGTCCAGTCCATTGCCCAGTCCTTGTCCTGGATCTGGGGGGTGAGGGAGGTGGGAAGGGGGTCAGCACTGCCACACAATGGTCTCTTCCACAGCGTTCTGGACTCATTCTTTCTGAATTCTGGTTTCATTGAGACCAATGTTAATCCAGAGTCACTGTATGGAAAGACAAGGAGTGACTCCAGATGGACAAGGAGTGACTCTGAATGACATTAGCAATTCTCCCTGTGAGTAGGGGCTCTCATTAGCTGCTCTCCCCAGAGAGCTAAAGGAGGGAAGCTGCTCAAACGCTCTGTCCCTCTCTGCTCAGGATATTGGGGTTCAGCTTCCTGGGTCAGATGCTGCAGCCTCCACTGTGACCTGGGAGACCAGGCTTAGCAGCTGCTGCTCCCCCAGAGGGGTTCTGTGCTGGGAAGTGACCTTAATTAAAGGTGCTTCTCTGCCCGGCCCAGGGGATGACTTTCTCCAGCTGGCCCTAGCCCCCTAGGGCAGCCCTGGGCCCTGTTAATATTAAATTCTGAGCCAGAGTCTCCAGGTAACTGAAAGACCTCAGGGAAAGTCCTGGGGTCTGGCAAGAAAGTGACTCTGCACAAACAGCCCCTCCTCATTTCTCCTCCCAGTAGCAATTGCCAGGAGAAAATCCAGCCATGGGAGAGCAAAGCCCCCGGGAATGGGACTTTCCCAGTCAGAGGAGCAGGGAGAGAGGACAGGGGAAGGAGAGACTGAAAGGGGCAGTGGTAGAAATGAGCGGGGAGAGATTTCTAGCTCTCTAGTCCACCCAGACACATGTATTGCTGCATCCCTGGGCAGAACCACTTTCCAGTGAACAAAACAAGGATCAAACAGAGGGAAAGCCAGTTCCTGACTCCATATTCCCCCTGCTGGGGTGTGGCTGCCGTGGGGTCAGTGTCCGAGGGAATCCCCCACAGTGACTCCTTTGGTTCTGCTCTTTTCTAGCCTTGTGTTCATAGACTTTGTTATGGGGTGAGGGAAGGGAGAAGGGAAATTAAAAATGTCTCTGTGGGCTTAGCCTGGCAGGAGGGGCCAGATCTACATTGTAATAAACAGATTGAGCATTTCCCAGCATGGCAGAATCTAGGGTGTCTGTCTGCAGGGAAGGGGCCTGGGGGAATTCTGATGTGAAATTAACTAAAATCGGTTCTGAAACGCCCACAACTGCCCTTCTCCCCCAGACAGGCTGCAGAATGACATCCATGTTTTGCTCCAGCTCATCCCAGCCTGCCGTGGGACAGGGAAGAGAAATGGCTGCAGTGGAGCCAACTCAGGTAGAGATTATCGGGGGGTTGCTGGTGGGTTCCTGCTGGAGGAGAGGGACAGCAAATACACCGGAGATGGGAAGGTTTGCACAGTCTGGTCTGGAGGTTGGAGCGGGGCAGGAAATTCACAGCATGGGGAAAGGAGGAGGCCAGGGTGTGGCAAACCCGCTGGGAGTTATTTAATAAGTGCCCTAGATTCTAGGAACAGACCCAGGAGGTTCGGAGGTGGAAATGCCCTAATTTGTGAAGAAAGAAAATAGCCCACCTCCATGGAGCTATCAAACTGATCAGACTCCCAGTGCTGGAGCCTGAGCTCACTAACCAGCGGCTGCTGTGAGATAAGAAGGGGGAACCCATGAGTCAGGCTTATTGGAGCTGCCTCTCCCTTCATATCCTGCTCCTCACAATGGGGAGGGTGTTGGGCTTCCTACCAAGGAGATCTCCCTGAACCCTGCTAGGGGCTCCATCTCCTGTATCAGTCGGTGGCTAGTAGGTGTGTGATGGATCTGCTGGGAGAGACAAGGGGCTCTCTCTTCATCCCCTCACCCTGGTATTTGCTGGATACGCTGAGCGGGGTCGGGGTGGGACTCTGTTGACTGCGATCCACCCAGAGCTTCCATTTGATTGGCTCCTCTCTGCCACAAATAGTGGGGCTGTGAGTGCGGAAAGAGATCCTGAGTGTTGGACTCTTGCTCTTTCAGGGGCCGGTGACCTTCGAGGAGGTGGCTGTGTATTTCACCTGGAAAGAGTGGGCTCTGCTGGACCCTGCTTAGAGAGCCCTCTTCTGGGATGTCATGCAGGAGAACTATGAGACGGTGACCTCACTGGGTAGGGGTTCCTGTCCCCTCGGATATTGGAAGGGGAAATGAAGAGATAAGGTTCACGCCAGCCCCACGATGCCACCTCTACTCTGTCCTGTTTCAGCATCACCCCAATATGCCAGTGACACACACACACTACCAGAGACCCTCCCCTGCTGCAGAACACTTTGGGAACAGAGCACAGGAGCCGTATCGCACAGTGTCAAATAGCTCCTGTTTGCTCAAGTGAAACTGGGGGTTAGGTCTGGCATAACTGTTCCATACCCCTAATCATTTGTGTTGCCCTTTTCTGAACCTTTTCCAATTCCAATATATCTTTTTTTGAGATGGGGCGACAACATCTGCATGCAGTATTCAAGATGTGGGTGTATCATGGATTCATTTGCTGTTTTTACAAATATGATATATGATATATTCTGTCGTATCTATCCCTTTCTTAATTATTTCCAACATTGCTCGCATCATATTTTGCAATATATTCCCAATAAGGTAATTAACGTGCAACATATGTGTCGTTGTTTGGGGTTTTAAGCTTTAAAAGGCTTGTGTGATTTTTAGCTCAGGGGACAGTATTCCAAGAGCTGTCGCCCCCTGCGCACTTTTAACTAAGAAAAGAGCCTCAGGCTGAGCTTATTCAAAATCAATCGTGTGGTTGTTATCCACAACAGCTTCAAGAGGTCCCTGTGATGGACTGTAAATGTCTTCTTCACACCTTCCCCCTGCAGGAGAATGGCTGTTTGACCAGCTGTTTGCCTTGCTGTCTCTGAGGAACTGCTCTGTGGGTGTTCCCCAGAATTGTAACATTTTCAGTAATATCATACTGTAAAATCTCATAACTTTACATACAGTGTTACTACACATTTTAACTGGAGGATAATATTCAGCAGGTTATGCATTTTCAAATGATACCTCACAAGCCATACTGTGTACAAAATTGATCATAATTTTCTAGAAGCGTGAACACAGGGGTATAGACTGACACAGTGTCTGTGTGTGTGTGTTCCCAGCAGATATGTGGGTATTTCAATCCCTCATAAGCACAGTGTTCGGCATCTTCAAGGACCTGGGGAACTGGTCCTGGGAATTCACTGGTTTACCAAGTGTGACACTGTATGGAATTGTGAGACACTTTGGTATTAATAATAAAATAATAATATAATCTGATAAAATTGCAATGAATCGTGCTAGATATGCCATGCCAGGTGTCAGTGAAAATGTTATGATTTGCCAAGTATGATAATTTTGTTTCTACGTTTGTCTCACCTTTGCATTGTGAGTTATAGGTGTGTAGAGTATATCTGTATTTCGATACTTGTGCAGTGTTTCTGGGTGACACCCCCAGACATATTGGCATCAACACTGCCTAGCCTGTTTGATGGCCCATTCAGGGTCATCAGCTGTACAATGAGCCCATGGAAAGGACCAAGGGGATACACCTATTGAGTCAGCAAGACATGCCGGGGTATGCCTGTGTAATGAGAACTCCAAGGCTTTTCCATGCCACGTGCTGTGAAGCTTGTGTTTGGGACACAGGAAGTACAGGCCACATGGCAAAAGGAATATAAAGGGCAGCTGCATCATCTCCATTTTGTCTTCAATCCCCCTTCCTACCTCTGGAGCAACTTCTCTACAAACTGAACCCTGGAACAAAGGACTGAATGACCCATCCAAGCTATGGGTGTGTTCCAGACGGACTTTCAAGCCAGCAACTCACCAATACTGCTAAGAACCTGATATATCCATTTTGGAATGTATCTGACTGCTTTCCCATTTAACTTCTTTCTGTCTTTCTTTCGTTTAAACCTTTAGTTTAGATGCTAAAGGATTGTCTGGAAGGATGGAATTTTGGGTAATGTCCAAACCTATACTGACCTGGTGATGTGGCTGACCCTTTGGGGTCAGAGGAACACTTTGTTTATGTGAGCAGAGTTTTTAAATAACCTCTCACTGTACTGGACCTCGCTGCTGATTAGGAGTCAGAGAACTGGGATGGAATAAAGGGGGCTGTGTGATTTCTTTTTTCAGCTTCTCGATAACCCATGTGGGGGATCAGAAGCACAGTTGGTGACTGGTCAGTGAGTTTAACTTCAGTGTTAACCAGCAGTTTTGGGAGCATCTGCTCTCCCTTTTTCAGCCTGCCCTAACTTTGGCATTTTCAATGAGAACTGCCCCTGGCCCACCAGATCACACTAAGCACTGAAGTTAAATTAATAGAATGTTTTTTTATGACCAAGTCTTATGTAATCAACTGAACTCTTTTGTTTTCTTTCATCTGAGCAGGGTTTCTAGTTTTCCAACTTGATGTGATCTCCCAGCTGGAACAAGGGGAAGAGCCATGGGTCAGAGACCTCCAGGGTTCAGAGGAAAGAGAGATCCTGAGATCTTCCTGCACAGGTGAGGAAACATTAAACCACCACAGAATCTGTAAGTGCCTGAAGGAAACATCTGGGATGCCCAACAAAGCCCTTGGGGAGGTCTCACAGTTCATTATTGTCCCTTGCAGGGGTCATATCCTCAGGGTAAATATAGTTCATGGTTTCCTATAGCTCCTAGCAGACACCAGGCAGTAGCTTCCTCCCTTCCCCCTGCGTATTTGGATGGGATGTGAAGGCTGAATTCATCCCCCTCCTCTCTCCTACTTGGGGGAAGAGTTTGGGGGAGTTCAGCTCCTGATTTTTATTTGACCTGTCTTCAGCACTTGTTTTTGTTTGGTCTTCCCCTTTCCATCCCTGTTTGAGGTTTCTGTCTCCATCACAGCAGGTGATGCAAAGGCATGTGAGAAAGAGGAGCAGAATTCTCAGCCTGAAAATGTTGAGCCAGTGGGTAAAAACAGAGCATTATTGCAAAGATTGAAAAGGAATGTGTCCAGGAGTCATGAGCAGGGAAAATCTTGGGAGATTCAGCACAGACCAAAAACAGATCAAGGAAACCAGCCAGGGAAGAAAGTGGATAAATTTATTTCTTCCTGGGGAACTCAGAAGATCCTCATGGAAACCACAACACAGCAAGATATCCTCAGGCGAAAGAGAAAAAATACATGCAGTGAGTGTGGAAAAACCTTCTCTCACAGCTCAGCCCTTTCTAGACATCAGAGGATCCACACAGGGGACAGGCCCTATGAATGCACTGAGTGCGGGAAAACCTTCAATCGCAGTTCGCACCTTATTAGGCATCAAACAATCCACAGAGGAGAGAGGCCCTTTGAATGCCGTGAGTGTGGGAAATGCTTCACTAGCAGCTCAAACCTTTCTCAACATCAGAGAATCCACACAGGGGAGAGGCCCTTTGAATGCCGTGAGTGTGGGAAAACCTTCACTCAAAGATCAGTCCTTTCTAGACATCAGAGAATCCACATAGGGGACAGGCCCTATGAATGCACTGAGTGCGGGAAAACCTTCAATCGCAGTTCGCACCTTATTAGGCATCAAACAATCCATGGAGGAGAGAGCCCCTAGGAATGCCGTGAGTGTGGAAAATGCTCCACTAGCAGCTCAAACCTTAGATTTAATTTACCGTGGTTCCTCAACTGTTGCTACAGCTCTACTACCCATCAGTCCAAAGACTGAGAGAAATGGAGAGTTCCAACCATTGTCCTTTTAGTATCTTATTGTTCTCTCTCTGTTTTTTGTGCTGGCCTTTCTATTCTATCACTTTCTGCCTTTGTTTAGTTGGTAACAGTTGGTTTCCATCACTCACGTTTGTTTGTTTAAATCTCTATCCATTGTGAAATAAATTTTTTGCTTTTTCGATAACTGTACTCAAGTGCTGTGTGAGATACAGTAGCAATGGTCCACAGTAAAACTAGTAACCTGGGATACTTGGGCAAGAGAGGATCTGGGATTTCACCAGGTATCTGGTGATCCGGGCTGGACCCCAGAGGGGGACACATTGAAGGAACTCAAGGGTTAAGGTGGCTGCTGTAACTCAGAGGAGGGTCCTTGAGTTCCAGCAGGCTGGTGAGTTTGGTCACTAACATCCAGCTGCCAAATGCAAAACTCCCTCTTCCTTGTGGCAGGTGGCAACAAGTGACTCACAGTCCTCAGCACCCTGAGAAGGGTCACAATGTGTCTCTGTGTTGATCCACCTGTCAAATCCACACAGAGAAAGCTCCCGATAGCACAAAACTCTGCCCTATGAAATCATGGAACATGTGCTCTTTGCTCTGTGAAAGCATGTAAAGAATCCAAGCGCTGGAGGACAGGGTTTGGGTCCAGAGTGACCTAGACAAATTGGAGGATTGGGCCAAAAGAAATCTGAGGAGGTTCAACAAGGAGAAGTGCAGAGTCCTGCACTTAGGATGGAAGAATCCTATGCACTGCTACAGACTGGGGACTGACGGAGTGAGTGGGGTTTGATAGCAGCCTTCAACTACGTGAAAGAGCAGCAGTGTGGGCTTTCTCTTGGCCACTTTTGCTGGGCTGGGCAGGCAGCCTGGAGGCCTTTCTAGAAGAGAATTGGGAACGGAGTTAGAAAAACCAATATGAAAACCAGAACCTCAGGTTTAGACTCCTTTATTTATAATATTAAATCTTCAATTCTAGTGTCACAGTCAATACAATTGCTTCAGCCTGATAGTTGCCCAAAGGGAAACTTAACGTCTCTCCAAGGGGAGTGGGGAGAAAGCACTTTTCAGAGTCCAAGAGAGACAAGGCAGGTGAGGGTAAGAGCTTGCAGAGGACCAACCTCTGTTGGTGAAAGAGACAAGCTGTGGAGCTAACCCAGCACCCTTCTTCAGTTCTGTGTCGCCTGGAAGGTCGTCTCCTCCATAACCAGCAGTTAGAACATAAGAACAGCCACACTGAGTCAGACCAGTTCATCTAGCCCACTCTCCCGAAAGTGGCTAATGCCCAGCGCCCCAGAGGACCCCTGGGCCCAACATGGATACAGCACCACCACAAACAAGGTGAAAAGTCAATGCACATGGGAGAAGCATCTTGTGTTTCCATGGGCGGTAGGTTTGTAGAAATTTTGGTGGTGCCCAGAACCTGCCCAAACTCCGCCCCCCCACCTGCCCAAGGTTCTGGGAGGGAGTTTGGGGTGTGGCTGGGGATTTGAGTTTTGGGGTGTGGGAGGGGGATCTGGGCTATTGCTGAGGGTTGGGGTGTGGGGTGATGGCTGTGTGGTGGGGCGGGGGTTGTGGGGTTCATGATGCAGGAGGGGGCTCAGGGTTGGGGCAGACGGTTAGGGTGAAGGGGGCTGAGGGCTCTGGCTGGGGCTGGGAATGATGGGTTTGGGGTGTGGGAGAGGCTCAGTGCTGGAGCAGAGGGTAGGGGTGTGGGGGGTGAGGGCTCTGTCTGAGGCTGGGGGGTTTGGGGTGTTGGAGAGGCTCAGGGCTGGGGCAGAGGGTTAGGGTGCAGGGGGATGAGGGCTGTGTCTGGGATGGGGATAAGGTGTTTGGGGTGTGGGAGGGCTCAGGACTAGGGCAGAGGTTGGGGTGCAGGGGTGTGTGAGGGCTCTATCTGGGGCTGGAGATGAGGGGTTTGTGGTGTTGGAGGGGGCTCAGGGCTGGGGCAGAAGGTTGGGGTGTGCGGAGGGATGAGGACTCTGGCTGGGACTGGGGATGGGAGGTTTGGGGTGTGGGAGGAGCTCAGGGCTGGGGCAGAGGGTTGGGGTGTGGGCGGGGGAATGAAGGCTCTGGCTGGGACTGGGGATGGGAGGTTTGGGGTGTGGGAGGGCTCAGGGCTCAGGCAGAGGGTTGAGGATGTGGTGGGGGTGAAAGCTCTGACTGGGGTGTGGGCTCTGGGGTGGGGCAGGGCTGGGGAGGAGTGTGGGGTGCAGGCAGGCTGCTCCGGGACAAGGGCCAGAAAGGACGACTCCCCCCAGCCCTTTCCCTGCTGGCAGCAGCAAGCTCTGGGGGAGGAACCCCTCATTCCCCCCCCCAGCAGCACCCTCACTCCCACCACTGTCACTGCAGGTGCTCCTAGGGCCCTTCTCAGGTCCAGGAATCTCCCTCGCCTCCCCCATTATGGGTGCCGGGGGGTGCTGCATGCACCTCCTCCTGCTGTTGCCCCTGACTGTAGCCTCACTGGGGTGGGGATGGGGCTGTCTCCTTGCCCAGCATGGGGCAGGAGTGGTGACTGCAGGGGGGGGCTGTGATGGTGGAGGGTCCCGCTGGAAAAGGGAAGGGTCTGAGGTGGAAGGGCAGGCTCAGAGTCAGTCTGTCCTGGCAGTGAGAATGGAAGGGGGGGCACTAGGACCCTATGGCAGCAGTTGCTGCAGGGAGGCAGCATGGAGCTGCATGGAAGAGGCAGGGACCCTCTGCTCCCTCCGGGGCCCAGGGACATGCATGGGGCCAGCAAGGGGGTCCGGGGGACACTCGGGGGAAGCACGGGGGGTGGCAGGTGGGGCCAGAGGGGAGACCCAGCCCCAAACTTTGGTGTAGCTGGGCCCCAGGGCTCTGAATATTGCTGGTGCCCAGGGTATATAACTGTGTCATCTGAGAAAGACAGAACCCTTGGAAACCTGCATCTCCCATCCCCTGGCCTTGCGTGTTAAGATTCCAGCTGCGTGAGCTGTTTGTAGGATGTTCCGGCATGATGGGGACATGAAGTTTTGAGTCAGTTTTTGCTCCTGCAGATTCCTTTGCTGTTACAATTATAATGACATGAACAAAAGGGAGGCACAATAAACCCCCAAATTGCAATACAGGTGGGGAAAGGGAAGATCACGGTTAAGCCAAACACGTCAAAATAAAAATTAATACAAAAAAGGGGAGGGGGGAAGAGATCAGGTATGTGGAGATCCCCTTGATATTTCAACGCACATTGTTAGAATCAAAGTTCAGATTTGACACTGGAAAACCTGCAGCTACCCAGCTCTGTGAACACCTGTGATGAGCCTGATGGAGTTGGGACACCTGTTCTGCTTCAATCATTTATTGTCTCTCTTTCTTCTCCCCCCCAATTCCTCATCTCCAATGTCTCTGCCTTTCTCCTCTTGCTCCCTCTCCCCTGCCCTTTCCAGGAACTCACAGTCTACAGCATTTAGGACAAGCCAGAGCTCCCATGTTCTGCACATGAGCCTGTGTCAGAGGACGTGTGACCGCGGTCAGAACCAGTCACCAGAACAATATGACCCTTTATGGGCGACTTCTCTGCCTGCTCTGCAATTTACACCCCCCCCCCCACTGAAGGGGGTGGGGTACAGCTCTGACTGAGAGGCCCCACAGGAGAAACTTCAGTCCCAAAGACAAATTTGTGTGAAATGCTGAGAAGTGAAGAGCCCCCCAAATCCCCAGAACTCTAGTGCCACCCCCATGGCACCAGCACTGGAAACCCAGTGAAATGGGGTTACAGAATACAAGGGGGAGGGAGCAGGGGAGAGAGGTGACAGAGACTCTCTCTCTTTCCTTTTCTCTTCACTTTCTGTTCTTCTCTTTCCTTCCAGGAACTGCAGTCACAGCAGGGAGGGGTTTGTCTCTTTATTAGGGATCCCTCTGTGTCACGGAGGCTGCACAAGTCATAGATTCTGTGGCTTCTGCAGTGGCCACTGCGGCTGACTCCGTGGCTGCCCCAGCAGCTGGCCTGGGGGCAGCTTGAGCAGTGGTTCCAAGGATGGCAGCAGCAGCCACAGCTCAGTGGCTCCTGGCACCTGTCCTGAGGTGGCCGGAGCAGGGCTGGCCTCTGGGGCTCCCCTCACCTGGCAGCATCTGGAGTGGCAGTGGGTCCCCGTGGTTTCTCCCCCCGTACATGGTGCCACGGGCCCCCCTGGACTCCCTGCGCCCACAGCTGGTGCCACGGATCCCCCTGGGCCTCCCTCCCCACGATTAAATGAGGGGTATTTATGGTATAAGTCATGGCCGGGTCATGGGCAATGAGCTTTTGGTTTTTGCCCGTGATCTGTCCATGACATTTACTAAAAATGTCTGCGATTAAATCTTCACCTTCCTCATTATCGATCAAATAAATCGCAACGCCTCCACCTGCAAGAGGATTTAGCCCAGGACCCTCAGAGTCAGCAGCTGTTACGCCCCCACTGAGCTCTCTGGTCAGGTGTCCTAGCGCTGGAAGCCTCCTGTTTAGATCCTAAAATAGCGTTTTTGCACCAGGGGGCTGAAATTTTGGACCGGACATTGTAGCTCCACCGTTATTTTACTGAATTGCTTCAAAACAGCAAGTCAAGAAAGTCTCCTAAGTGCCAGGCTCTCTGCCAAGGAAACAGCTGCCCCTGCACTGCAGGAGTCTGTGCGTTCCACCCAGCAATGCACACACCTGCTCCGCACTGAAGGGGGGTCAGACAGTGACAGGGTTGGTAACACAAATACTTCAGACTATTAACTCCAGGTCCCTTCCTTTCTTTAACCCAGGATGTGCCTGTCAACTGGTAACCATGGTGTTATCTTCACCTTAAAATACCTCTCCGTACATTTTCAGTGAGCCCTCCACCCCCTGCCCTCCCTGCAGCCAGACCCTGTCTCCAGCCAGCCCCGCACACCCCGGCTCCAGCCAACCCCTGCTGCACCCCCCTGCCCTGCCTCCAGCCAGCCCCGCACCCCCTGCCCTCCCTGCAGCCAGACCCTGTCTCCAGCCAGCCCCGCACACCCCGGCTCCAGCCAACCCCTGCTGCATCCCCCTGCCCTGCCTCCAGCCAGTCCCGCACCCCATGCCCTGCCTGCAGCCAGCCCCTGTCTGCAGCTAGCCCCTCATGCCCCGGCTCCAGCCAACCCCTGCTGCACCCCCCTGCCCTGTCTGCAGCCAGCACCTGTCTGCAGCCAGCCCTGCACCCTCTGCCCTGCCCCCACCAGCTGCGTCCTCCCTGCCCTGCCTGCAGCCAGCCCCTGCCACACCCCCTGCCCTGTCTCCAGCTAACTCCTGCTGCAACCCCCTGTGGCCCCGCCCAAAGCCAGCCAGCACCCACACACCCCCAGCCGTGCACACCCTGCCCTGTCTCCAGCCAACTCCTGCCGCACCCCACTGCCTGAAGCCAGCCAGTCCCGCACTCCTCTGTCTCCAGCGCTGCCGACCCCTGATGCACCCCGCTGCGTCCCTGCCTGCAGCCAGCCTGCCCCACACACCCCTGTCTCCAGCCAGCCCCGCACCCCTTGCCCAGCCTGCAGCCAGACCCTACCTCCAATCAGCCTCTGTCCTGCCTGCAGCCAGCCCCATGTCCACTGGTGCCCTGCAGTTCCCAGGGCAGTAACCCTGCACACCTGCTTCAATGAGGGGCAGGGAGCAGCTGGGACCCACACATGCGCACACCTGAGGGTGACCAGACAGCAAGTGTGAAAAATCGGGACAGGTAGTGGGGGGTAATAGGATCCTAGATAAGAAAAAGACCCCAAAATTGGGACTGTCCCTATAAAATTGGGACATCTGGTCACCCTAGCCCACCCCCAGGACTCCTGGGTTCCATTGCTGGGTTTCCTATTGGTTCCACTGCTGGTTGTTTTCCTTTTCCTGGGGGACTCTGGGCAAGTTGCTCCCCTCTAGGGCTCTGTCCCCAGCAGGCAAATGAGGATTTCGTCCTTCCCGCTATTGGAAAGTGCTGGGAGAATCCCCATCCAAAGCTGCTCTGACAGCGCTAAGCAGCATCTGACCATTCAAGGTCAGAGCGCGCTGCCCAGGAGGAGGAGTGTTTGGCTCTGGGGTTTCACTTCAGCCCAGTCTAGAGAGAGGGGCCCAGCCATGGGGTTTGGCTCAAGAAGACCAAGTCTCCAATTTGTTAAAGGCGTTTTGAATTCCAGTCCTGTGCTGCAAAGTGCTTGGTGTCAGTTGCAAATTTTAGAACGATACTCTCCACTCCATTTTCCAAATCATCATTCATACTGTTTACCCACCTCCACTAGGCCCAGAACCCTGCCAAAGAAGGAAAGAGGCTGGGTTTGGGATGATTTGTTCTTGACAAATCCATGCTCCCTCGTCCTAAGAACCAAATTATCCTGTAGGTGCTGCTGACAAACTGAGTGTTTAAGAATGTATTGCAGTATCTCTCCAGCTATAGAAGTGAGGCTAGCTAGTCTGTAAGTCCCAGGGGTCTCTTTGTTCCCCTTTGAAAGATAGGTCCTGTCTTGTTCATGGATGGGAAGATGTTCTTTTTCAGGGATCTCAGACGAGAACTGGGGCACAACACCTGGTTTGTTAAGGCCACAAAAATGGAGGCAGGAACCTTTTCTCTCCTGCTGGCAAAGAACCCCAGGTACCTAAACATCCCTGAATCGGCTTTAAGAAAGGCAGTGGTTAAAAAGTTTGGCCCCAACCATTTCTTGTTTCCGCAGACTAGACATTTTAGCAAACTTTAGAATTCCTTGGTGCTAAACACCGTGAAACTCTCCTTTCTCCTTCACAGATGGCTTTATCGCCCCTTATCTCACTCAGGCTCAGGACTGCCCAGAGTTCGAGAACTGTCCCTGTTCCCATTGGACAGATGGGGAGGAGCCTGAGGTATAGAGAAGGGAAGTGACCTGTCACCAGATGGATCAGACTGAACAGGTTTCAGACCTCGAGGAGGCTCTTACTTTCTAAACAGGGACGGCTGTTTTCTAGTAAAATCACTAAAAGGGAAGGAGAAAACTCGGAAGAGGTTCCTCCTGGCGCTCACGTCCGTGAACCCGAATACTCTCCCAGTCCTCAAAGAGAGACCTGGAGAAGGAGACTTGCTGAAGCAAAGCCACAGGGGTCTCTGAGGTTTCCCTGGCCCCTCGCCCCTGTCCTGCCTGGCTGATGTCAGCATCTCTCTGTGAGGTCACCACCTCCCCACCACCTTGGACCAATAGGCTGAGGTCCTGCAAAAGGCCTTTGTGATGTCACTGCCACACCCCTCCCTTGCTGTGCCAATGTCCTGCCCCTGGCCAGGCACTTTGCAGGTTTGAGCTGCTCCCTGTGGATCACCCCACTCAAGGAGCGTTTGTTCTAGGCAGCAAGCCGGCTAGGCAGGGAAACATCAGACGCTGCTCCCAAAACACTCAGTTTTTCAGAAATTAGTCAACTTTATGGCCAGAAGAGACCATTAGAGCATCTAATCTGACCCCCTGCATATCACAGGCTTCCTGTATGACACAAGAGCTACTTTTGGGGCAAACACATTCCAGAAAGGCATCTAGTCTTCATGAAATGACATCAGGAGATGGAGAATCCACCGCTTTCCTTGGTAGCTTTTCCTTGGTTCCTGTGGTGAATCATCCTCGCTGTTGAATATTTGTGCCTTAGTTGTAATATGAATTTGTCTCTTTTCACCTTCCAGCCATTGGGTGTTGATAGGCCTTTCTCTGCTCGATTCAAGAGCCCTTTAATACCCAATCTTTTCTCTCCATTAAGGCACTTCAACACTTTAATGAAGTCACCTTTCAATCTTCTTTTGATCAGCTAAACAGGTTGAGCTCTTTCAATAGCTCACTAGAAGGCAGTTTTCTCCATCCTCAGAACATTTGGTGGCTCTTTGCTGCCCCAGCTCCAATTTCACATCTTTTCAAAGGAGGACACCAAAACTGGAGGCTATTCCAGTATCAGTCTCACTGATGCCGTGTCACCTCCTGTGACATTATTGACATAATCTGTAACCGTATAGATCACCGTTGCGACCGCTGTTCTATTTGTAGCCAATACTGTAGAAAGATTGTAGCGTAAGGGGTCTATGGAGAGGTTCTGATTGGCTCATTATAATTATGCTATTTCTAGATGTGTATCATTTTATAGTTGACGTTATGAATTCCTGCTCATTTCCCCACTGGCTGGAGCATGGCTAGAGTGTGTCTGTGGTTAATGATGTTGCTATAGATTGTTCGTTTCCTGCCTTGGCAATTCAGACAGTCCCTTTTCCCAACATATCTCCAGGACATCATTAGTTCTAATAACAGGGGAAGCTTTTCTCTGGGGCACTGAGATTTTTTGGGGAGTTGGTGGCTCCTTTCTTTCCTCACCCTGGAGTAAACTCATAAGAACATAAGAACATAAGAAAGGTCGTACTGGGTCAGACCAAAGGTCCATCGAGCCCAGTATCTGTCTACCGACAGTGGCCAATGCCAGGTGCCCCAGAGGGAGTGAACCTAACGGGCAACGATCAAGTGATCTCTCTCCTGCCATCCATCTCCATCCTCTGACAAACAGAGGCTAGGGACACCATTCTTACCCATCCTGGCTAATAGCCATTTATGGACTTAGCCACCATGAATTTATCCAGTCCCCTTTTAAACATTGTTATAGTCCTAGCCTTCACAACCTCCTCAGGTAAGGAGTTCCACAAGTTGACTGTGCGCTGCGTGAAGAAGAACTTCCTTTTATTTGTTTTAAACCTGCTGCCTATTAATTTCATTTGGTGACCCCTAGTTCTTGTATTATGGGAATAAGTAAATAACTTTTCCTTATCCACTTTCTCAACATCACTCATGATTTTATATACCTCTATCATAACCCCCCTTATTCTTCTCTTTTCCAACCTTAGTCTTCTCTTTTCCAACTCAGCTTTTTATTCCATGGTTCATGTTTTATGGAATAACAACATCATCATGAAGAAAGAGGAGAGTGAATATCTCACTGCCAGGGCTGAAGGTGGCCACGTCCCCTCTGTTTGACCGTTACCATTGCAGGAGAGAAGGTTTCAATGGAATCGAATGCCCTGGCTCAGACAAGAGACACAGGGAGGTTTTGCTGTTCATGGATCCATGCAAAGGAAATTGTGTCTCTGTGTGAAATGGAGGAGGGACATGAAATGCCCACAGGGTGGCGCAATGCCCTAAGCTAAGGCAGGAGGGTGAAGGAATGGGGCTGAGGAATGACTGAAGTAGATTCATGTGGGATTGAAATGACATTTGTTTGTGACAGGCAGTGAGAAATTGACATTAATTCAGTTGCAAGGTTGAGGCTTCTTTAGCTCCTTGTAAAACTTTTGAACTTGATTTCCCAGAAGGGAGAAAGGGAAAGTCTGGGGCGGCCTTGAGTCCCTGGCTGGGTCTCCTAGGCAGTGGAAAACATCCCTTGTTTGGCCCTGCCAAGGGGATCGTGGAGGCTGAGACGCCCCTCGGCTTGGATCAAAGGGGGAGTTGGATGGAATTTATCACACAACCCTCCCTGCTCCCCAGAGCCCCACGGGGAGAAGCTAGAGAAGGGGGAGTCATTCCTCCCCTGTGCTCCCAGAGGAGCTGCTAACAGGGCCGTCCAGAGGTGGGGGCAAGTGGGGCAATTTGCCCCAGGCCCTGGGTCTTGCAGGGGCCCCCACAAGCAGGAGCGTAGCTAGGGGGAAGCAGGGGGGGCTGCCGCTCCCCCCACTGAGCACATTCCCCCGAAGTGGTGCCTTAGTAGGAATTTCGAATCAGGTGGAAAGATCTGAATTTCCCCACACCTCCTGGGGTGGCAGGGGTGCAGGTGGAGGGGCAGAGCCCAGGGCTGGGGTAGTGGTGGGGGGTGTCGGTGGGGGAGCAGTGGGGAAAGGGCGGAGCCAAGAGCTGGGGCAGCATGGGGTATGTGGGGGAGAGCCCAGGGCTGGGTTGGCAGGGGGTGCAGGTTGGGAGTGGAGAGCCCAAGGCTGGGATGGCAGGGGGTGTGGGTGGAGGGGGCAGAGCCCAGGGCTGGGGTGCCAGGGAGGTGCAGTGGGGAGCCCAGGGCTTGGGTGGGTGCAGCCAAAATTTCTTTTGCTTGGGACGGCAAAAAACCTAGAGCCGGCCCTGCCTCCACCCACCATGAGGTAGGTAGGAGCAGATCATTATTATCCCTACTTGAAAGATGGAGAAGCTAAGGCTGAGAAAGGAGAATTGACTTGTCTGAGGTCACACAGCCAGTCAGTGGCAGAGTTGGCAATAGGACCCAAGAGCCCTGATTTTCAAACTCACCATCGGATCTTGAATTTCAGACATGGAATGACCTGAGTAAAGTGCTCTCAGATGAGCTCCAGACCAACAACAGTGCACAGGAATTATTCAGCAAGTATTTGAGGAGAACTGCAATGTTAGAGAGAATCATGAACTGCTCAGAGACCATTAATGCAGAGAAGCAGCAAAATTCGTCAAACATAGAACTGGTTCTGACTTATTTCCTTGGTCTTGAAAGAGAACAACAAGGATCTGAGTCTCCTCCCTGTCAATAACCCCCTGCTCAGCCAATCAGGGTAGAGACTGAGGACGGGAGGCTGAGGGTTCTCACCAGAGAGCCCAAAGGATGGCCCAGGTCACTGGTGGGGATCAAATAAAATTCAGAATAAAATTCTGCCTCCTTAAGCTCGTGTTTTCCATGCCTAGAATTCAACTGTCACCAGATGGATCAGACTGAACAGGTTTCAAACCTCAAGGAGGCTCTTACCTTCTAAACAGGGATGGCTGTTTTCTAGTAAAATCACTAAAAGGGAAGGAGAAAACTCGAAAGAGGTTCCTCCTGGCGTTCACGTCCGTGAACCCGAATACTCTCTCAATCCTCAAAGAGAGACCTGGAGAAGGAGACTTGCTGAAGCAAAGCCACAGGGGTCTCTGAGGTTTCCCTGGCCCCTCGCCCCTGTCCTGCCTGGCTGATGTCAGCATCTCTCTGTGAGGTCACCACCTCCCCACCACCTTGGACCAATAGGCTGAGGTCCTGCAAAAGGCCTTTGTGATGTCACTGCCACACCCCTCCCTTGCTGGGCCAATGTCCTGCCCCTGGCCAGGCACTTTGGAGGTTTGAGCTACTCCCTGGGGATCACCCCACTCAAGGAGCGTTCGTTCTAGGCAGCAAGCTGGCTAGACAGGGAAACATCAGACGCTGCTCCCAATGCTACACTCGGTTTTTCAGAAATTAATCGACTTTACAGCCAGAAGAGACCATTAGAGCATCTAATCTGACCCCCTGCGTATCACAGGCCTCCTGTATGAAACAATAGCTACTTTGGGGGCAAACACATTCCAGAAAGGCATCTTGTCTTCATTAAATGACATCAGGAGATGGAGAATCCATCACTTTCCTTGGTAGCTTGTTCCTGTGGTGAATCATCCTCGCTGTTGAATATTTGTGCCTTAGTTGTAATATGAATTTGTCTCTTTTCACCTTCCTAAAATCAGAGAATCTCAGGGTTGGAAGGGACCTCAGGAGGTCATCTAGTCCAACCCCCTGCTCAAAGCAGGACCAAACCCAACTAAATCATCCCAGCCAGGGCTTTGTCAAGCCTGACCTTAAAAACCTCTAAGGAAGGAGCCATTGGGGCTTGTTATGCCTTTCTCTATGCTCGATTAAAGAGCCCTTTAATACCCAATCTTTTTTCTCCATTAGGGCACTTCAACACTTCAATGAAGTCACCTTTCAATCTTCTTTTGATCAGCTAAACAGGTTGAGCTCTTTCAATAGCTCACTTGAAGGCATTTTTCCTCCAGCCCTCAGGACATTTGGTGGCTCTTTGCTGCCCCAGCTCCAATTTCACAACATCTTTTTCAAATGAGGACACCAAAACTGGAGGCAGTATTCCAGTATCAGTCTCACTGATGCCGTGTCACCTCCTGTGATGTTATTGACATAATCTGTAACCGTATAGATCACTGTTGCGACCGCTGTTCTACTTGTAGCCAACATTGTAGAAAGCTTGTCGTGTAAGTGGTCTATGGAGAGGTTCTGATTGGCTGATTATAATTATGCTATTTCTAGATGTGTATCATTTTTATAGTTGACATTATGAATTCCTGCCCATTTCCCCACTGGCTGGAGCATGGCTAGAGTGTGTCTGTGGTTAATGATGTTGCTGTAGATTGTTCATTTCGTGCCTGGGCAATTCACACAGTCCCTTTTCCCAACATATCTCCAGCACATCATTAGTTCCAATAATAGGGGCAGCTTTTCTCTGGGGCACTGAGATTTTTTGGGGAGTTTTTTTCTTTCCTCACCCTGGAGTAAACTCAGCTTTTTATTCCATGGTTCATGTTTTATGGAATAACAACATCAGCATGCAGAAAGAGGAGAGGGAATATCTCACTGCCAGGGCTGAAGGTGGCCATGTCCCCTCTGTTTGACCGTTGCCATTGCAGGAGAGAAGGTGTCAATACAATTGAATGCCCTGGCTCAGACAAGAGACACAGGGAGGTTTTGCTGTTCAGGGATCCATGAAAAGGAAATTGTGTGTCTGTGTGAAACTGAGAAGGGAAATGAAGCGGCCACAGGGTGGCGCAATGCCCTAAGCTAAGGCAGGAGGGTGAAGGAATCGGGCTGAGGAATGACTGAAGTAGACTCATGTGGGATTGAAATGACATTTGTTTGTGTCAGGCAGTGAGAAATTGACATTAATTCAGTTGCAAGGTTGAGGCTTCTTTAGCTCCTTGTAAAACTTTTGAACTTGATTTCCCAGAAGGGAGAAAGGGAAAGTCTGGGGCTGCCTTGAGTCCCTGGCTGGGTCTCCTGGGCAGTGGAAAACATCCCTTGTTTGGCCCTGCCAAGGGGATCGTGGAGGCTGAGACGCCCCTCGGCTTGGATCAAAGGGGAGTTGGATGGAATTTATCACACAACCCTCCCTGCTCCCCAGAGCCCCACGGGGAGAAACTAGAGAAGGGAAGTCATTCCTCCCTGCGCTCCCAGAACAGCTGCTAGCAGGGCCGCCCAGAGGCGGGGGCAAGGGGGCAATTTGCCCCAGGCTCTGGGTCTTGCAGGGGCCCCACAAGCAGGAGCGTAGCTAGGGGAGTAGGGGCTGCCGCTCCCACTGAGCACATTCCCCAAAGTGGCGCCTTAGTAGGAATTTGGAATAAGGTGGAAAGATCTGGATTTCTCCCCCCCTGCAGAGTGCGGCACTGCTGATTGGCCGCCGTGGCCTGATTGGGCCTCCAGCTCCCATTGGGCCTCCAGCAGCCAGACCCCCCTTGCACGCAGACACACACACACACCCGCTGCCTCAGCACGCTGCGGGGGAGGGGCTGTGTGCTGGCACGTGTTTAACTTGGACTCCAGAGGCAGCCAGCGGCTCGAGCTGCTGGGTGGTAAGAGGAGTCCTGGGGGGCAGTCAGGGAGCAGGGGGAGGGTTGGATGGTCTGGGGGACTTTCTGGGGCTGGGGCAGTCAGGAGCAGGGGTTAGATGGGGAAGTCTGGGCCTCTGTCCAACAGCAAAACACAAGCCTAGAAAAGCAGCCGTCAGCGGGAAGTGCTATCAGCTGGCCCGGGCAGCCTGCACGGCCCCCGGCTCACTTGCCTGAGCTGTATTGTTAATGCATTTTATTTGGAAGATGCAGCCTGAGTGACTGAAAGGCCCCAAACGCGGCTGAAAGAGCTGGGACAGTTGCAAGCTTTCGCTGCTGGGCTTTTCATAGGGGTCATACAATGCAAACCTGCTTGAGGCTCCGCACAAGAGAGGTTTCTTGAGGCCGTCCATGCAGCTCACAGCTTAAGCTCTTCTAAGCTTGCGGCCATGGCACAAAAGGATTTGGGAGCAGTTAACAATTCTGTGTGGTTAAGAGATTTTCATTTCCTGGGCCCTGCTACCCAATGTCACAGGGCCCCACAGGGGAGACTGAGTGAGTAGCCCGGCTTGTCCTCTGCAAGCCCTTCCCTGCTTCTTTCCCTTGTGTTTGCAAGGGTCTCATTAACATGCTGCATCCGAACGCGCCTTCCCTCCAGAGACACAGCCTCCGGGCTTCTCCTCCTTCCTCACTTTCTCCTTCTCTCCCTCTCTGTGGTTTTTCTCCATGCCCTGTTCCTTGTCTGTACTCCCTCTCCACCCCATGCACTGTATTGAGCACGTCTCTGCCTCTCTTGTTTATGGGCCCTGAGCTGGGATGGCAGAGGCAGGGCTATTGCTGTGTTCTCTGCTGGGTCTGTTTGGATCAGACTCTAAAATCAAACGCTCCCTTTGCTAGCAGGATCCCTCCGCCTGCTCACAAGGGCTTCTGGCTACACACTAAAGCCAGGTGCTAGGGCAGAAGCAGCTGCCCATGTACCCTCAATGGCAGGAGCTGTGCGTGGTCCCTGCCCCGCCCCCCCCCACTTTGGATTACGGGGTGTGTCTTGGTGTATATTGGGGGTCCTGTCAGGGAGCGGGGAGTGGTTGGATAGGTGTGGGAGTCCTGGCAGTCTGTCTGGGGGCAGGGGTGTGGATAAGGGTCGGGGCAGTCAGGGGACAGGTAGGGTTCTAGGGGGTGTTGGAAAATCATAGTGCTAATGAAGCCTTTCCGTATTAGGCCTGAGTAAACCAAAGTTATGTTATGCTTGTCCAAACTGTGTTGGAAAGCTTACAGAACTCATTAGACTGAAGGCCGTGTATCTACCTAAGTCAGCTATTTCGCTTATCAGTTTTGTTTGGCTCCCCAAGTATATGTTGGCTCCCCAAGTGTATGCAGCTGCGTTCACATGTATGCATCCAAAGTATCTAGTACAAAGGGTCAACGGATGTATCTTGTGTCCCCTTCAGAATGACAAATGTATCCTCAACAGCTGTATGTCTCTTGTAGCCCCCACAAAATGATATATGTATCCTGCGTACCCAATTATCCCCTAATAGATACATGTACAGGATCTATAGGTCAACCAAATGACGTAGACAAACGTAGGCTAAGTTGTTTGTTACCGGCTATAAAGGTAGGCCGCTTGGCCATGAAAGGTGTGTCTCTTTCTCTGGCACTAGCCGAGAGGAACACCCGCTCAGCTGACCGATCAATAAAGGGTGTGGTACTTGTCTTCCTGTCTCCGTGCCTCCTTGATGTAATTAGGTAAGCTCCGGGGGGAAAAAGAGCCCTTTGGCTAACAAATGGCGACTCCACGCCGGGACTTCTCTCCTGTTGGGGCGCTGACCGGCGGCCGAGGACGGCTCAGGAGAGTGGCCACCTTGAGCTATTGGTTTGCTCAAGCCCGGTCGCCGCAATTGGCCGGGACGGCTACGCCTCCACAGAGAACTCCAGCCGACACGGAAGCAAGACAGTACCAGAAGAGGGGAGTCCACCTGCCGGATGCGCCACTCCGGGCGTGGTAAGTGCGCGTTACCTCTTGGGTTTGAGGATTAACGCCCTGAAGAGTGAGGGTTGGGACATTGGGCCCCTAATGGGGAAGGAACCCACAGATAGGAAGGTGTGTGGGTAAAAGTTTTCTGACTGAGGTCCCTAGGTGCAGGCACGACAAATGAATAACTCCACTAACTCTACTGGTTCGTGGACCGTGCTGACTGAATATTGGAATGTAAATACTACCTCTCTGCGTGTGTACACGGAAAATGGATAAGGACAGTCTACACATTCCACCTCACCCCCTAAGGGTACCTCAGCATATTATATGTACGTACATTATGGTTCTAAAACCTGCAGGTATTTAGAGAATTGGAATCTTTATACGCGTGAAGATCCATCTAAACAATGCCCATTAAAAGGTACCTTTAATCTAGATAAGATCATATATCTCAGAGGAGCTTTTAATCACCAAAGAAAAGCCTCTGACACAGTGTGAGCAATTTGTCTAGAAACGGGTTAATTTAAAACTCAGCTTCGCCCAGAGATAAAAAGAGAAAGTTGTTTTATGCTCAAGGTCAAGCAAACCAAAGGCAGTACAAGTTACAGAACTGAGATTACATTTGCAAAGCTTAACTGTTTGGTGAGGTCTGACTTTGTGACGGATGCCGGTGCTGGTGTGGCTTGGTGACACTGGAGAAGCCAGAGGTAGCTGACCTGGACTAGAATCTCTGAAAGAGACACCGCAGGAGATTCCAGGGTGTAAAAGAACAGCCTTCCCAAGAGCGGAAGCATGTTGGACATTCTGAACAAGCTATATACAGGATAATCTCCCGTCCACCTATTCCCCTTTTCTGAATGTTATATACGGATGTGGCCAGTCTGGATATGTGTAAGTATGGGGCATTCGTATTTTTCTTGAGTGATGTGGGAGCATTCCCAACACTCTCCATTGTTGTTTTATCATTTTAATGAAGCTTTAAAATTTGGTTATATGGTGTATTTTCTCTATCCTCCTGCAACGTCCTGCAGTGTCAGTTTGATCACCTGACATGAGGCATAAATTGGTAACAGAAATTTGTCACAGTTTGGTGAGCAATAGAGAATGGGGGAACCCTGTAAAATTTACACCATCTATTTGTTTTACCCTTGTTGTTTTATGTTTGTTTTATTTGGTTCTGTTGGTGTTATATGTTGAGGATTGCATAATTAAAGGTGTGCCCATTCTCAGCTGCAGTAAGTCTGAGAACTGGAGAAGGGTTTAGCATTCCTCTCTCCACCCTGGTTGACTGGGACGGGTGGCAGGTGGATCTACCCCCAGTCATAGCAGGACTGGGCAATAGAGTAGTTGGAGAAAAGGAAAAAAATGTGTATTTGGTAATTAGAATTGAGCAATTAAGAGCATAGATCATGAACCAGGCAGCAACTCAAACCTGCGCCCAGGGCAAGTTGCAGGCCTTGAGACAGGACTTCCAGTTAGAAAAGGAAGCCCTGGCTAAGCAAGTACCAGTCCTTCAGGGACTTGTTAAAATGTAACCATTCGTGCTCAGCATATGCCGTAACAGCAGTGTGTTTGCTACAAGAGGCAATTAAATAGTTAACGCCAGTGGGCCATGCGTTTTGCCCAGGTGGCGAGCCTCACACGGGAGGACTCGGGTAGTCTTGTGAATAAAATGTTTTAGGGAAAAGACCAGAAAGGTAGGGGCAGAAGCCCATGAAAGAAACGGTTCAGCAAAAAAAATAAAAATAAATAAAAGGATCGGGCCCAGGCGGGCAGGCAACAGACAGAGAGCTTGGAGAACAGGTTGGAAACTTTTGAGGGTCTCGTGGAAGGAAGAAGTAAGTGAGTATAAGCATGGGGATTTCAAATACTCAGGAGGATATTTGGAATGGCGATTTGAATTGGTAAGTGGCTGTTGAAAGACAAAGCAAGTGATATAAGGAAAGAGCAAGTGATTTGAAGGAGAGTGAAGAGTT
The DNA here is from genome assembly GCF_016161935.1 of Mauremys reevesii. Taxonomy (NCBI): domain Eukaryota; kingdom Metazoa; phylum Chordata; order Testudines; family Geoemydidae; genus Mauremys; species Mauremys reevesii. Next base: position 44,810,105 of record NC_052636.1, read on the forward strand.
AACTCTGTAGTTGCTGGAGGGAATAGTAGTTGAACTTTGTAAAAATGCTAAAGAGAAAAGTTCTTGGTGTTTTTTTTAAATGTTTGTAAATAAATTCAGGCAAAGAAATTATTAGATTGCAATCATTTGGCTATGAACAATTTTGTTGAATTAGCTAAAGAATGTATACAGTGCTATGTAAATAAAAATGTATTAGGCTCTAAGGCACTATAAGTGGTGATGTTTTCTTTCAGTGTTTAAAAGCAGGAGTTAAAAGTAAAAAGCAAACCAGAAAGCATCTGTATTAATGCAAATTATCTAACTGATAAGGTAGAGGCCACTGAAATCTGGGCTGTCTATGAAACACATATAAGACAATATGGGGTAATTCCCTTGTTTTGCCTGAAATCAACAAGGGTATTTGTATATTTTAAGCAATAATTGACTGCCCAGAAGGGGTAGACCTCTGTTTTTGTCTTTCAGATAATCAAAGAAAACTAATGCCAGCTAAACAGCATACAACATACCATGATTTACTGGCAGAGTAAAACTTATGTTTTGTGTTCTATGTTCTGTCTTGTGGTGTCTGTCTCGTGGTCAGAATTGTTGTGTTTAATATTTTCATGGGATGGTCTGGTTTGAAATAAAGCAGAAGGCTTGAATTGAAATGCAGATATTTGTTTTGTTCAACTTAAAATACAAAGTGTTTGGATACATCAGAAAAATGTGATATACTAAAGTCTTATGTATTTTCTTAAGTAAAAGAAAAAAACTGCATTGGCCAAATTGCATACTAACAGTCTTTGGAAGCAAGGTCATAAAAGTTAACCCACTCCCATATTGTACATGGGATCCTTCTGGCTACCTCAGATTTCTAGCCAGAGGGCTGGGGATGGTGGGAAGCTATTGAACTAGAGCTTGTATTAAATGAACTCATCAAAGTGGGTGTGCTTGTCCTGGCTTGTTGTTCCAAAGCTCTGTAATAAGGTTATTTTAGTAGAAGGGTATATGTGGCATACATTAAATAATAAGAGTAATGTACTGTATAACACCAATGTGTATGTGTTCATTGTTAACAAAAGGTGTATAAGTAAAAAGTAAAAGTTTCCTTTGTAGGTTAAAAAAGAAGCCAAAAAGGGGAAAAGGAAAAAGAACGGGTTAACTGAGAAAAACTTTAATTAGCAAGCTCAGTCCAAAAAAAAAAAAAAAAAAAAGAGATACACTGACTTCGTTCAAGGACACTGTTCACAGTTAGCCAAGTTTTAACAACCAGAAAAGGGGGGCTTGAATATGCCCAACCAGCTGTAAAATCTGCAAAGACACTAATGCAATGTGTTAGGTTTCCTTTTTACACAGGTAAAGACGCACTACCCGAAGACCCTAGCAGCCCTGCCACTCCATGGAACCTGGAGACCGGATCAAATGTACAGGTCCACCAACGAAAGACTGCTTTGGCTCCACGCGGGAAAGGCCCTTATTGAGTCCTGCTGATTACCAACACCGCTGGGTTTTCCCACGACTGATTGCTTGGACCCATGATTCTCACTGCAAAAAGACCCCTCTACATCAGGAGAATTCTCCTACTGACGATTAGCCTATTCCTTCTTCTAGCTCCACTGTGCCTTCTGGACAGCAGGGAAAAAGGACAAGGTGACGTGCTAGCTAACCTCTCCCTTGTCCGCTGACAGACCTACTGTGCCTTTGAACTTTTCTAGAAGAATCAAAAACCATTACAGGGTGATGTGCTGATAATCTCTCCTGTAGAATGCTAAACTACAATTGTTTTGGGAAAGGAGAAGGAACGCTCACTCCACTGACATTGCCAAAGTCCAGGAATTCCTGACTAAAAAGGACATTGAGAACTGACCCTGGTAAAGAAACAAAAATTCTACACTGGCAGGAAGAAACTTGTGGGATCCTGTTTGGAAATGTGGTATTAATTGAATTTTGGGGTTTATTCTACAGGCTGCGCCCTGTGTTTTGGATAAATCCTTTAGTATGTATTGCCCTCCTAATTGGATTTTAAATGACATTGCCTTTATCCAGTTTTCAGATCACTTTTACATACCCAGATTGCTCACAGGGGACTGCCATTAGATTAGCACAACAAAGAGCCTGGGTTATTTCCTCTGGAAAAAGACGAAATTGGGCAGATCCCTGTGGGCTGGGGCCAATAGTGTAGCAGCCATTTGGAATATTCTTAAAGGCCAAGAACATAATAAGAAATTGGGCCGACTAGAAAGGGCCACTAGCCTTATTTCTGAAGTTCAGCTAACCCAAGTATAGGCTGAAGTTGGTGAGTTACATGTCATTTCCACCCTTAGTTCTATAACCCAGAAGTTACTGACAGAGATGGTATTGAATATCACTGAGGCTGGGAAGGCATTGCAGTGGGATCTAGTATGTTTAAAATTTCAGGATTTCCTCGATGACCAGCTGATGGCCATTTGAAGTGATCTTGAGCACCAGACTTGACCCACTGCCCTTACAGACATATCAGGAACCATCTGATCTGTGGTCATGAAGACATACTTGGACACTTTCTGGGTGGAAGTGTGAACATTTACAGTGCTCCTTCCAAGCATATGGACCGGTTGGGGTGGGTGTGGCTCCCACATACCGAATCCTGCCGGGTCCATGGGGAGGATGCATATGGGATTAAATTATTCACCGAGACATTTGGGAAATTAAACCACTGGGTATACCTACCTGAGTTATAGTCAGTGCCCCGATCCCTTCGTTGTTAAATGAACAAGGTTCCACTCTTTTGTCCATGCATTCATTCCTGGGTTGGGGGTGACTAAGCTTAAAAGAGCAGTTGTAAATATTTCTGCAGAGCTTCATTGCTTTTTGGCCTCAAAGTGTGAGAAAACTCAGCCAAAAGGTTTGGTGAGTATTCTCAAAGGGGGGAGTTGTTGGAAAATCATAGTGCTAATGAAGCCTTTCCGTATTAGGCCTGAGTAAACCAAAGTTATGTTATGCTTGTCCAAACTGTGTTGGAAAGCTTACAGAACTCATTAGACTGAAGGCCGTGTATCTACCTAAGTCAGCTATTTCGCTTATCAGTTTTGTTTGGCTCCCCAAGTATATGTTGGCTCCCCAAGTGTATGCAGCTGCGTTCACATGTATGCATCCAAAGTATCTAGTACAAAGGGTCAACGGATGTATCTTGTGTCCCCTTCAGAATGACAAATGTATCCTCAACAGCTGTATGTCTCTTGTAGCCCCCACAAAATGATATATGTATCCTGTGTACCCAATTATCCCCTAATAGATACATGTACAGGGTCTATAGGTCAACCAAATGACGTAGACAAACGTAGCCTAAGTTGTTTGTTACCGGCTATAAAGGTAGGCCGCTTGGCCATGAAATGTGTGTCTCTTTCTCTGGCACTAGCCGAGAGGAACACCCGCTCAGCTGACCGATCAATAAAGGGTGTGGTACTCGTCTTCCTGTCTCCGTGCTTCCTTGGTGTAATTAGGTAAGCTCCGGGGGGAAAATGAGCCCTTTTGGCTAACAGGGGCAGTTAGGGACCAGGGTCCCGGGAGGGGCAGTCAGGGGACAAGGAGTGGGGGTGTTGGGGGTTTTGAAGGGGCAGGAAGTGGGAGGGAGCGGATGTAATTAGTAATTTGATATGTTGGGTGGTGCCTTTTTATGTGTTCGCTTCCTCATGTGAGACCCTGGCTACGCCGCTGCCCACGGGAATACAGTATTCTACAGTATTGCAACATTTTTGTCTGGAAGGGGTCCCTGAAATTGCTTTGCCCCAGGCCCCCTGAATCCTCTGGGCAGCCCTGGAAGAGAGGCAGTGGCTGGTGGCACAGGAGGGGGTGCAGGGGTTAGGGTGAAGGGGGTGCAGGAGAGGGGCAGTGGTTGGTAGCACAGGAGGGGGTGCAGGGGTTGGGGTGAAGGGGTGCAGGAGAGGGGCAGTCGCTGGGGGCACAGGAGGGTGCAGGGGTTAGGGGTGAAGGGGGCATGAGAGGGGCAGTGGCTGGGGCACAGGAGGGGGTGCAGGGGTTAGGGTGAAGGGGGTGCAGGAGAGTGGCAGTGGCTGGGGGCACAGGAGGGGGTGCAGGAGTTAAGGGCAAAGGGGACACAGCGTAGAGGTTAGGGCACAGGAGGGGGCAGAGTTAGGGGTGGGGGAGGTGCAAGGGTCGGGAGTGCAGGAGCTGGGGGTAAAGGGGGAGGGGGATCATCCAGGGGTGATGGGGAAGTGCCAAAGTACAAGTTTTGCCCAGGGCACCATTGCCCCTGACGCTGGTCCTTGGTAACCTTTCTTGCTGGGAGGGGGAGGGGAGAGACGAGGCGTTTTCTCTCTGTTTCTTTCCTCTCCGTTTTCTGCTCCTTCCTTCAATTCCAGAAACCTCCCTTGTGTGTCAGACGGTGCAGTGACGCCCTCCCCACCCCAGGCCTCTGGAGCCTTTGGAGCAGGAAGATCCCAGGAGCTGAGGCTGGATCTAGGGGTGAGCAGCTGGCAGGAAGGAGTCCTAGCAGCTCTTCTGAGAGCGCAGGGGAGGAATGACTCCCCCTTCGCTAGCTTTTCCCCGTGGGGCTCTGGGGAGCAGGGAGGGTTGTGTGATAAATTCCTGTAACCCTTCTGCCCCTCTGAGTTGTCAGCAACAAGGGCCGGGCTCAGTATCTAGCGGTTCTGTTTCAATAACACAATGCAAAAGTGGCTCGAGCCCCCACCCAGTGACCTGGGACAATTACATACCACCCCCCCGGGCGCCTCTAGGAGGCAATACTTCCCCTCTCGCAAGCAGGGAGTCTGAGCCGCTCCACTCCACCAGCCGTTCCATGAACCGCTCCAGTGGTCCCTGCAAACTGCTCTGCTGGGGCAGCAAAGAGCCACCAAAGGTTCTGAGGGCTGGAGAAAAATGCCTTCTAGGGAGCTATTGAAAGAGCTCAACCTGTTTAGCTGATCAAAAGAAGATTGAAAGGTGACTTCATTGAAGTGTTGAAGTGTCTTAATGGAGAGAAAGGATTGGGTATTAAAGGGCTCTTGAATTGAGCAGAGAAAGGCCTAACAAGACCCCATGGCCTGAAGGTGAAAAGAGACAAATTCATATTACAGCTAAGGCACAAATATTCAACAGCGAGGATGATTCACCACAGGAACAAGCTACCAAGGAAAGTGGTGGATTCTCCATCTCCTGATGTCATTTCATGAAGACTAGATGCCTTTCTGGAATGTGTTTGCCCCAAAAGTAGCTCTTGTGTCATACAGGAGGCCTGTGATATGCAGGGGGTCAGATTAGATGCTCTAATGGTCTCTTCTGGCCATAAAGTCGACTCATTTCTGAAAATCTGAGTGCAGCATTGGGAGCAGCGTCTGATGTTTCCCTGTCTAGCCGGCTTGCTGCCTAGAACGAACGCTCCTTGAGTGGGGTGATCCACAGGGAGTAGCTCAAACCTCCACAGTGCCTGGCCAGGGGCAGGACATTGGCACAGCAAGGGAGGGGTGGGGCAGTGACATCACAAAGGCCTTTGGCAGGACCTCAGCCTATTGGTCCAAGGTGGTGGGGAGGTGGTGACCTCACAGAGAGATGCTGACATCAGCCAGGCAGGACCGGGGCGAGGGGCCAGGGAAACCTCAGAGACCCCTGTGGCTTTGCTGCAGCAAGTCTCCTTCTCCAGGTCTCTCTTTGAGGACTGAGAGAGTATTCGGGTTCACGGACGTGAGCGCCAGGAGGAACCTCTTTCAAGTTTTCTCCTTCCCTTTCAGTGATTTTACTGGAAAACAGCCGTCCCTGTTTAGAAGGTAAGAGCCTCCTGGAGGTGTGAAACCTGTTCAGTCTGATCCATCTGGTGAGAGTTGAATTCTAGGCATGGAAAACATGAGCTTAAGGAGGCAGAATTTTATTGCACACCTGGATTTTGTCCCTTAGAATCACTGGGGACATTGGGGTTTGTCCTTTTTGTTTCACCTCTTGCTCCATCCACTGTCTGATCCCTCTTTTCTCTTAGTCTCTTGCTTCCTTTGTCCTTTCTCCTGTTCCCCTCCCAACACCAGGTTTTTTTCTCCTGCTGATAACCGCTCACGTTAACTGATCACTCTCGTTATAGTGTATATGGCAACACCCATTTTTTTCATGTTCTCTGTGTGTATATATATATCCTACTGTATTTTTAACTGCATGCGTCCGATGAAGTGGGTTTTAGCCCACAAAAGCTTATGCTCAAATACATTTGTTAGTCTTTATGGTGCCACATGTTCTCCTTGTACTTTTTGCAGATAAATTAATGGAGGTTAAGTGCATTAATGGCTATTAGCCAGGATGGGTAAGGAATGGTGTCCCTAGCCTCTGTTTGTCAGAGGGTAGAGATGGATGGCAGGAGAGAGATCACTTGATCATTACCTGTTAGGTTTAGTCCCTCTGGGGTACCTGGCATTGGCCACTGTTGGCAGATAGGATGTGGGGATGGATGGACCTTTGGTCTGACCCAGTATGGCCGTTCTTATGTTCTTATGAAGGGAGGGGCAGAGCCCTGCAACAGAGTTTCTGTAGTGTAGTGGTTATCACGTTTGCCTAACACGCAAAAGGTCCTTGGTTCAAAACCAGGCAGAAACATGATGGCTTAATTTTTCCCAGCTCCTAGTGGCCTGTCCCTGCTGTTGTAGGAGCAGCAGTGATTTCTATGCTCAATAGGTGTGTTATACTTCCCCCATTCCCATTTTTGTCTCCTCTCCCTCTCTGAATGCCTGTGAAGTGGCTTTCCCCCTCCCACTCCCGCTCCCTCCTGCAATGCTTGTGGGATGAAGGGGCTGGTTGAACAGCTGGAAGATCAGAAGAGCTCCTAGATAGAGAAGGTGTCTGGGACTCTCATTAGGCAGCACTCACACACCCAGAGCAGGGACACTGCATGGACACTGCCCAAGGTGGAGTGTGACCCACCAGATGCAGCCAAGTCATCTCCAGTCGCAGGCCATGAGGAGCAGGTCCTTAAAAGGGGAAGGGGCCCTGTGCTCAGGAGTTACTCACAAGCTTGTACCTCCAGTGAATGCCCTTCGCCCGGACCGCCTGGCCAGTGGTTCGCTGCATTGCAGTTCATTGTGCCTCAGGAAGACTTACCTTCATCGCACCGTCCATCGCGGCGCTGGGGGACACTTACCTGGCAGAATCCTGTGCCTGCCTCTTGGCTTCCCAGGGGTGGCTACTTGCAGCCCAGGAGAAGAAGGATGGTTCTGATGAAAGGAAGACAAGCAAAGCTCTGGGAGGAAATTTGGGTGTGGGCTCTGCGCTGGGGGGGGGGGGTGGGGTGCAGGAGGGGTGGTGCAGCTCCCAAAGTGACCGGTACACACAACCCTCCGGCAGCAGCTCCTAGATGAGTGGGGCCAGGGGATTTCCATGTGCTGCTGTCTGCAGGCGCTGCCTCCAGAGCTCCCATTGGCTACAGTTCCTGGCCAATGGGAGCTGCGGAGTTGGTGCTCGGGGCAGGGGCAGCACGTGGAGACACTCCCCACCCCAGGGGATGCTGGGACATGCCAGCCACTTCTGGGAGCGGCACGGAGGGACGGATGTAGAGTGGGCATGGAGCCACCTTAGTGCTGCTGGCACATCTCTGCACACCCATTGGGGAGGGGAGCAGAGGGCCTCCATGTGCTGCCTGGGGTAGGGGCAGTGCACAGAGCTGCCTCCCCTCCCGGGTCTATTACAGGAGTGGGTGGGTGGGGTCTTTTGGCCTGCAAGGTGCAGCAGGTCGGACTAGATGATCACACTGGTCCCTTCTGACCTTAAAGGCTCTGAGTCTAAAAGGGAGAGGGAAGTAAAGGAATTTAAAAAAAAAATAAACCAAGCATTGTAATACCAGGATGACTCCAACTGCTTATTATATAGTCCTGCCCCTTTTTTCCTCCACAGAGTGTTTAATGACCTGTTGGGATTTGGGACACTGATTCTCTCATTCCATTGATAAACTGAAACTAAATCAATTCCCAGTGGAAGAATCATCATATCATTGCATTGGCTGGGAATCAAACCCAGATCAATTGCTTGGAAGGCAGCTATGCTCACCACTATATCACCAATGCATCTAGTGAAAGTCTCTGATTTTTCACACTTGGTGATTGGTCACCTTACTTCTCAGCATGAGGCAAATGTCTCTGTGGTCTCTGCCGTTCATGGTGGGAGTTTCCCACTGATAACAGTTCTTGCTGGGTCGGGGAGGGGAGAGAGAAGAGGCGTTTATTCTGTTTCATTCCTCTCCATTTTCTGTTCCTCCCCTTCCCTTCCCGGGTCCTCCCTTCCATTTCAGACTGTGCAGTGACACCCTCCCCGCACCCAGGACTCTCGAGCCTCTGGAGCAGCACGATCCCATGAGATCCTCAGTGACCAAGGGTCTTTTCCAACTTCCAAGAGACCCCAGCTTGAGTCTAAAGGAAGCTGTGTTCCTTCCTGGGATCCTCTCTCCTTCATGGAGATCAAGAGCATGAAGCCTCTCTGCCTTGCCTCCTGGGTCTGAATTAATGTCCCATTTCCCACTATGTGCTCGAAAGAAACAAATGTTTCTAACCCAGGTGAGTGGAGTTAATTCAGCTGGAATCCTTCACCCACATTCCTTAGGAGATACAGACTCTCTGTGACACAGACTGACTGGGGTTCATCTCTGTATGTCCCCAATGGGGAAGGAAAGACACTGAGGGGAAGGAAGAAGATGGACAGAAGGAGTCAAATGGGGCTAGACCAGAATAGGACATTTTCTGCCTGTTAAAATGTACTAGACTCTAAGTGCTTAAAACAAAACAAAACCCCACCAGCTTCTGCTTGAACCATCAGCTTTTCACAGAGCAGCCAAAGTGGTGAAGCACAGACACACATAACCACCGACAGCCCAAGTTTGTCTAAGAAGCTCCTATAGTGGCTCATGCAGGGGGAAATACAGCTGTGGGTGTGAGTTCAGGCCTCACCCAGAGCATTGGTTTTCATTAGCCACGGAACTTCCCCCACTTGCTTTGCCCAATTCACATGGAAAGTGCCATAGGAGGGTGATGAGAGTAAATTCTAAACTCTGAAATGCGGAGGTTGGCCCAGAGATTGGGATAAGGGGTTTGAAGAGAAAAAGCTCTAAGAGTATAAAACCAGACAGTCTCCAGGGGCAGGTCCGGCACAACGCCTCAACAGGGAGCCATTCGGGGGAGGGGGTTTCACTTCCTCTGTTCAATGTCCTGAGAGGTATTTGAAGATGAAGATAACACCATGGCTAACAGGTGACTGGCATGTCCTGGGTTAAAGAAAGGGACCTGGGTTAATAGTCTGAAGATTTGCGTTACCGTCACTGTCTGACCCCACTTCAGGGCAGAGCAGGTTTGTACGTTGCTGGGTGGAACGCACAGACTCCTGGAGAGCAGGGGCACTTAGGAGACTTTCTACACTTGCTGTTTTGAAGCAATTCAGTAAAATAACAGAGGAGCTACAATGTCTGGTCCAAAATTTCAGCTGCCCCTGGTACAAAAACGCTATTTTAGGATCTACATCGGAGGCTCCCGGCACTAGGACACCTGGCCAGAGAGCTCAGTGGGGGCGTAACAGCTGCTGACTCTGAGGGTCCTGGGCTAAATCCACTTGCAGGGGGAAGCGTGTTGATTTATTTGATGGATAATGAGCACCAGCTACCAGGGGAGAAGCCCTGAGAGTCGCTGCCACTCCAGCTGCTGCTAGGGCAGGGGGGAGCCCCAGGGGGCCAGCTGCTGCTCTGGCCACCCCAGAAGAGCTGCCAGAGGCCACCAAGCTGTGGCTGCTCCTGCTGCCCTCGGGACCACTGGTCAAGTGGTCCCCGGGCCAGCCGCATTGGCTGCTGCTTGGGCGGTCCCTGGAGCCAGTTGATTGAGTGGCCCTGGAGTCAGCCACTGTGCCCACTGCAGAAGTCACGGGGGTTGCAGGAAGTCACAGAATCCATCACTTCCACCACCTCCGTGACAAACACGGAGACAAACCCTTCCCTGCTGTGACTGCAGTTCCTGGAAGGAAAGAGAAGAACAGAAAGTGACGAGAGAAAGAAAAAAAGAGAGATTCCCTGTCACCTCTCTCCCTGCTGCCTCCCCCCTTGTATTCTGTAACCCCATCTCACTGGGTTCCCTGTGCTGGTGCCATGGGGGTGACACTAGAGTTCTGGGGATTTGGGGGGCTCTTCATTTCTCAACATTTCACCCAAATTTGTCTTTGGGCTGAAATTTCTCCTGTTAGGCCTCTGTCAGAGCTGTACCCCACCCTGTTTGTGGGTGGTGGGGGGAAGAGGGGAGATGTAAATTGCAGAGCAGGCACAGAAGTCGCTCATAAAGGGTCATATTGATCTGGTGACTGGTTCTGACCTGGGTCACACGTCCTCTGACACAGGCTCATGTGCAGAACATGGGAGCTCTGGCTTGTCCTAAATGCTGTAGAGTGTGAGTTCCTGGGAAAGGGCAGGGGAGAGGGAGCAAGAGGAGAAAGGCAGAGACATTGGAGAAGAGGAATTGGGGGGAGAAGAAGGAGAGAACAGAGAGACAATAAATGATTGAAGCAGAACAGGTGTCCCAACTCCATCTTGCTCATCACAGGTGTTCAGAGAGACAGGTAGTTTTCCAGTGTCAAGTCTGAACTTTGATTCTAACAATGTGCATTGAAATATCAAGGGATCTCCACATACGTGATCTCTTCCCCCTCCCCTTTTTCGTATTAATTTTTATTTTGATGTGTTTGGCTTAACCGTGATCGTCTCTTTCCCCACCTGTATTGCAATTTGGGGGTTATGTTTATTTTGCCTCCCTGTTGTTCATGTCATTATAATTATAACAGCAAAGGAATCTGCAGGAGCAAAAACTGACTCAAAACTTCATTTCCCCATCATGCCGGAACATCCTACAAACAGCTCACGCAGCTGGAATCATAACACGCAAGGCCAGGGGATGGGAGATGCAGGTTTCCAAGGGTTCTGTCTTTCTCAGATGATACATTCCAGCCCCTTGTGTGCCTCCATCCTGTATGACCTGCTGGACTTTGACACATTTATTGTTTCATTCTATAGATAATGTGATTGTAACACAATGTGAGTGAAATTAAACCACTTCCAGATGAGGAAACAACAGAAGAGAAAAGCCATTATTGCATTGGCTGGGAATCAAACCCAGATGAATTGCTTGGAAAACACCTACGCACACGACTATACCACCAATGAATCTGGAAAGAGTAGCTTTCCTGCAGGTTCTGTGTGCTGGCAAAGGGGGTGACATATGACCATGGAGTTAGTGAGCAGGGTGGATGGGCTGGAAGCTGCCTGACAGCTGGGAGCAGAGTTACCATCCCAGAGTGACTGAAAGGGGGCAATGTTGAAAACAGATCTCACTGGGAGCTGGCCCCACACCTGCCCCGCCCCTAGGAGAGCTAGCTCCTGCTAGCTCCCAGCACTAAAAAGGGAGGGGTCGATGGGAAATCAGGAGCCTGAGACTGACAGTCCCCAGGAACAATGTGGAGAGGCCAATGCTCCAGGTCAGCCTGATTGACAGGGCAGGCAGGCTATTCAAGGAGTCAGGAGGCCAGGGGGGTCCCGTCCTCCCTGTGAGCTGGAATTGTCTGAGTCACATGGAGTGGGGCCGAGCTAAGGAGAGAGCAGGGGACCCAAGCTGAGCTGATGGTAGCAGAGCTGCAGCCCCAAACCAGAGCACAGCCCAGAGAGAGCAGCCCTGCCCTGGGAGCAGAGCTGTAACAACTGGAGCCAGAGAGGCCAGACAAGCAGCCCAGGGAGCTGAAGGCAGAGCAGCAGCAGCAGCCGTGCTGAGGCAGAGTGGAGCTGGAGCAGGCCGGAGCTGGGTGCGGTGAGCAGCTGGGGAGAGTGAGGGGGACCCTGGGCAGTGGGCCCAGCACAGGGAGACGCCTCAGCCAAGAGGCCCTGCAGGACAGACTTAGAGGGGGATCGTAACCCTGACAGGGCGGGGGTGATGCTGGGGAGAAGGGTCCTGCCACCCAGAGCCTGAGAGTGTGTGGCCACCGCTAGAGCAAGTGTCCAACCTGCAGCGTCCCTGCAGCACAGCCAGGGCCTGAGGAGGCGGCCTGGGACCTACAAGGAACAGACTGTGAAGTGCCCTGATGTCCAGAGACACTTTTGTGATGGTCCCTGCCACAGAGCGGGGTGATGTGTTTTCCTTTAACCTTTCCCATTTTTCTTATTTTTAAATTTTATTGTTAATTAAATAACTTGTATTTGCTTAAAATTGTATGATGTGATCAGTGGATCAGGGAGGTGCGCAGTGCAAAGAGAGGGACACCCTAGCCCCTGTCCTGGGTGACCACAGCAGGGTTGGGGGTTGAGCCCTCCCAGCAATGCTGGGCCCAGCCTTGTTGGGGTTACGAGGACTCTGCCAGACAGGAGAGTGGCAGGGGAGTCCTCAAGGGCAGGGAGGCCTCTGGGTCAAGGACGTGGGAGCGAGGACTCAGATCCTTTGCCAGCCCACTTCACCGGGTAGTGCAGAAGCCAGGAAAGTTCCCACAATAGCAGGACCATTCCCCACTTACATCTAGATACAGTACCAGGCACGTAGGAGGATTTCCCTTCTGAGTCATAGAAGCAGAAATTGACTTTTCCTTTCCAGATTTAGCTAATGTTCAGAAAGAGAATCTAGCACCTGCCTTCCAGATCTGAACACCTCAAAATTCAGGAGTGCTCGAGCTCAATTTGGGCAGCTGTTACTTCATTTCTCCCAAATCAAATATACTGATCCACTGTCATTTGCTGTAGAAAAAGTAGGATAAAATTGAGCAAGAAATGCTTCCCAGGGGTTATTAGGACTGGAATTGCTGTTTTCAATAGCCATTGCCATTTTTTTCTAGTTTTGTTTGGTTGAAAGGAAGATAGTGATATTGCACTGGCAAATTCCTCATAGAAACAAAGAATAATAAAGGCACCTCAACTTTTCCTCATTTATGGAGGACAGTCTTATAATATGCATCCAGGTATCCTCCAATCACACAAGCTGAAAATTGTTCCATTTTACTGCAGTTCTGTAACCATATGGGAACCAGTCCTGTCTGTGTTCTGTGCACATCCAAAATTCCTGCTGAATGACCCACCCTGGGAGCGAGTTACCAGTGACCCAGGGCTGGGGTGGAAGGAGGGTGCAGGGGGGGGGGAGCACCCAGGCCTGGGGCGGCAGGGGGTGTGTGGGTTGGGGAGCATTGGTGGGGGGGAAGGAGAGAGCCCAGATCTGGGGCAGCACAGGATGTGGGGGGGAGCCCAGGGCTGGAATGGCAGGGGGGTGTGGCTTGGGGGGGGGAAGAGCCCAGGGGTGGGGTGGCAGGGGGATGCAGGTGTGGGGAGGCCCAGAGCTGCAGCGGCAGCAGGTGCAGGTTGGGGGGAGCCTAGGGCTCGGGCAGCAGGAGGGTGTGAGGGGGAGCCCAGGGCTGGGATGGGGGCAGCCAAATTTTTTTTTGCTTGGGGCAGCAAAAAACCTAGAGCCGACCCTGCCTCCATGCACTGTGAAGTAGGTAGGAGCGGATCATTATTATCCCTACTTGAAAGAAGGAGAAGCTGAGGCTGAGAAAGGAGAATTGACTTGTCTTAGGTCACACAGCCAGTCAGTGGCAGAGTTGGGAATAGGACCCAAGAGCCCTGATTTTCAAACTAACCATCGGATCTTGAATTTCAGACACTGAATGACCTGAATAAAGTGCTCTCAGATGAGCTCCAGACCAACAACAGTGACAGTAATTATTCAGGGAGTATTTGAGTAGAACTGCAATGTTAGAGAGAATCCTGAACTGCTCAAAGACCATTAATGCAGAGAAGCAGCAAAATTCATCAAACATAGAACTGGTTCTGACTTATTTCCTTGGTCTTAAAAGAGACCAAGGATCTGAGTCTCCTCCCTGTCAATAACCCCCTGCTCAGCCGATCAGGGTAGAGACTGAGGACGGGAGGCTGAGGGTTCTCACCAGAGAGCCCAAAGGATGGCCCAGCTCACTGGTGGGGATCACTGCCCGAGCTCTATTTCAGCCCCACATTTTTGGGTGGACCTCCCACAGTGGGAGCTGCAGAGCACTCCCCTGCAACACACACACACACACACACACACACCCCTCTCCTGCTGTTGGGAGGGGAACAGGAGAAAGGACAAAAGAAGCAAAAGACAAAGAGAAAGGAGGGAGGGATGGAGGAAAAGCGGAAACAAAAAGGACAAACCCCAATGTCCCCAGCGATTCTAAGGGACAGAATCCCAGGTGCGCAATAAACTTCTGCCTCCTTAAGCTCGAGTTTTCCATGCCCAGAATTCAACTGTCACCAGATGGATCAGACTGAACAGGTTTCAAACCTCCAGGAGGCTCTTACCTTCTAAACAGGGACGGCTGTTTTCTAGTAAAATCACTAAAAGGGAAGGAGAAAACTCGAAAAAGGTTCCTCCTGGCGCTCACGTCCGTGAACCCGAATACTCCCTCAGTCCTCAAAGAGAGCCCTGGAGAAGGAGACTTGCGGAAGCAAAGCCACAGGGGTCTCTGAGGTTTCCCTGGCCCCTCGCCCCTGTCCTGCCTGGCTGATGTCAGCATCTCTCTGTGAGGTCACCACCTCCCCTCCACCTTGGACCAATAGGCTGAGGTCCTGCAAAAGGCCTTTGTGATGTCACTGCCACACCCCTCCCTTGCTGGGCTAATGTCCTGCCCCTGGCCAGGCACTTTGCAGGTTTGAGCTACTCCCTGTGGGTCACCCCACTCAAGGAGCGTTCGTTCTAGGCAGCAAGCCGGCTAGACAGGGAAACATCAGACGCTGCTCCCAATGCTACACTCAGTTTTTCAGCAATGAGTCGACTTTATGGCCAGAAGAGACCATTAGAACATCTAATCTGACCCCCTGCATATCACAGGCCTCCTGTATGACACAATATTGATCTTATTACGCAGGGTCCACCCCTCCCTCACTGTGAATAGTACATGAACCAGCCTTGTAATGGAGCTGAGATTTCCCAAAAACTTCAAGCAAAATACACCAGTTTCATAAAACAGATTTATTAACTACGGAAAGATGGAGTTTTAAGGATTATAAGTGGTAGGCATAAAAGATCAAAGTAAGTTACCATGGAAATTAAAGATAAATTCACAATCTAAACTTTACACCTTATTACGCTAGGCCGTAGTTCAGTTATGCCACAGGAAGGCTTAATGGTCGAGCTGTAGTGCATGCTGGGCAGGCTTAAGGCCGGGCTCCCCATGGCAGGAGAGAAGAAGACGACTTTGCTCACAGGCAGTGCCCTGCCCCCACTCCCAAGTCATTAATGGCTCCCCCAGGTCAGCCAGAATGGAGCAGCGTTTTCACTGCACCAAGTCCACTTATGGCTTACAGGCAACTCCCAGACTCATCATCTCGGCCAGAAAGGAGCCCACTCAGCCTCGCCATTGCTGCTTTTCCTTCCCCCCAGAACCCCGCTTCTCCTGGGCTGCAAGGAGCCACCCCTGGGAAGCCAAGACGCAGGCACAGGATTCTGCCTCCCAGCAGCCAACCGCACCTCCTCAGGCTTGGCAGAACGAATGGTGACTCTCTACTAACCCCACTTAGCTGCACTGAGGCGCTTAGCTTCTGCCCTGCCTTCCTCAGCTCGACTTTCCTCTTTTGCCCCATTCCTGCCTCACTTCCTCCTTTGGCAAGTCACTCAGAGGAGGCCAGCAGGAGGAGCCGGCCTCCACAGGCCAACCTCCAACAGCAGAGGAGGCCAAGCCACAAGCCTCCAAAAGGTAACACGCCGCACTCCTCTAGGTTCTCCAGCCTGATGCCAAGGTGCTTTCTCCACTGCTGTCAGCACCCTCTGTCATGCAGGGGTTGGAGTTATCCCACGGACAGGCCAATAGGAGAAGGAGGAGGCCTTCTTGAAAAGCAAGGGGATCTGGGAAAAGGAAGCCAGCATATTTCTGCCTGGTTTTGAACCACGGACCTTTTGCATGTTAGGCAAATGTGATAACCACTACACTACAGAAACTCCATCTACTTGGCTGTTGCTCACCCTGACACAGACTGATGGACAAACCTGGAGAAAGTGGTGGCAGCCCTTCAATGGGTCAGCTGGCAGAGCAGAGGACTGGAGAGGGCACTCAGGAAGTCGTCCTTATGTCACCCTTGTGACTCCAGCTTGAGGGAGAGCTACTTTTTCTTCCCCTTGCTGACAAAGAGCAAGAGAAGAATGAAAGGTCAGGTGGGCCAGCTCGGTGCAGAAGCCCATGCTGTCTTTTCCTGCTGCATAGCCTGAAATGAGGGACTCATGGCAGTTAAAGGAACTGCTGCACTTTCAGAAAACATCCCAGCCGTGCACAAAGGGGGATAGAAGAGCCTGTTAGTCTAGCATGCTCCCAACTGAACTACTTCAGCAGCTGCTCGGTTTCTTTTTGGCCTCCTGCTTTTCTGTCTGGGATGTTGTTGTCAGCTGTGGCACAGAAAAAGGACGTCATTGCGAGCGGCCCATGAAGACAAGATTCACTTTTGCCTTCCTTGCTCGGCTTTACTTGCTTCCTCACCCTATTCCTGCCTTAGTTCCTGGGTTACCTGAAGGCGATGGGGGGCCAGCAGTACCAGGAGGAAGTTGGGCAGCTAGACCCTGGTGACAAAAGTCCTGCCGCCACTTGCCACTTCACTCTCTTCTCCCAGCGTCACATATTGGCCACCAGGGACTTGGGGCCCAGCAGCGCAATGGAAGGCAGTGGACAGAGCCACCCTCACCTTGAAGCTCTGGCTCATTAAACCACATCTTCAGTCGCTGATGGCCAATGAGAGACCGACATCGCTTGCTATTTTAGCACTTGGAAATGCCATTGGTCAGTCATTGGATCTCTGTAATGCTGTTACAGAACAAATGAACACAGAATCTCAGTGTGACATTCTATACCTTTGGGGGAGCGGCTGTAACCCCCATAATCCTCATTTTCATATCATTGTGATCTTACATATAGAGCATGACTTGTAAGGTATCAGGGAAAGGATATGATCTGCTGAAAGTCATTTCTCTACCCATAGATGTAGACCATTCATGCATAGGAAGTTATGAGAATTGTGCAGTGTGGTTGTCACTGTGCTGTAAGGTGGGGGAGTCAGCCAAATATTAGCTCCCCAGTGGCAACAGCAAGGAAAATAACCAACACCCGGACAGGGTGTCAAACAACCCATCGACAGCCATTGTCCAGCAAGGGAGCTACAATGCAATGACTCACCTGCATGAGGACACCCCAGGGGAATTGCACAGACTTGCTTGGAGAGACGCAGTGATGCTCACCTGACTCTGAAGGGGGGAGGGGGGGCAAAGCCATGAGGGAAGAAAGGACATGATAAAAGGAGAGACATTTGCCATGCTTTATCTCTCTCTGACACCTACATCTAGAGACACCCCCACACCAAGCAACTGAAGTGCTGATGAAAGGGGAGAGCCTGGCTGAAAAGCCCCCAGCCAGCCTGTGGTGAGAAGCATCTGAGTTTGTAAGGGTACTGAAAGGGTTAAGATCAGCTTAGAATTAAAAGCAATGAGGAGTCCGGTGGCACTTTAAGGACTAACAGATTTATTTGGGCATAAGCGTTCGTGGGTAAAAAGCCCACTTCTTCAGATGCATGGAGTGAAAATTGCAGATAGAGGCATAAATATAGATTGGAACATGAAGTGACGGGAGTTACCGTACAAGGGGAGAACCAGTGTTGAAGGCTAATTCAGTCAGGGTGGATGTGGTCCTCTCCCCATAATTGATGGGGAGGTGTCAATACCAAGAGAGGGAAAATTGCTTTTGTCGTGAGCCAGCTACTCCCAGTCCTTATTCAAGCTCAAATTAATGGTGTTAAGTTTGCAAATCAATTGTAACTCTGCAATTTCTCTTTGAAGTCTGTTTTTGAAGGTTTTTTGAATGGCTACTTTGAATTATTAGGTGTAAATGTGCTATTGACTATACAAGTCCCGTGTGGTCTTGTGATTTGGATCCCTGGTTTTCACCCAGGCGGCCTGGGTTCAATTCCGAGTGTGGGAACAATGCAGAGCTTTTGCTCAGAGGGGAGGCAGGAAATGAAAGGAATGGGAAGGGATCCTGCCAGCAGGGGAGTTGGACAGTGTTGGAAGGGGACCCCAGAAGTGGGGGTGGGGCAGTGATCTGGGGGGAGATGAGGGAAGGATCCCAGCTCTGTGGGAAGTTGACATTCTGGAGAGCACAGGCCTGGCATGGGGAGTGGGAAGAATGAGTGTGTCCCTCTAAACTCACCACCAGCAGACTAGGCAGGCTTGGAAGAATTACGTATTTGTTGGTAAATGTCAATTTTTGTGTAAACACACGACCCAATGTCAAAATCTTTCCATCGATAAACATCAAAACTAACAGATGGGCAAAGTAAGAAATGTGTTGCTTGAGAACTTATCCTGTTCTAATCCTCTAGGGTTCCCTTTTGCGTTAGGCACCACCACGTGGGCATTTCATATCCCTCCTCATTTTCACACAGACACACAATTTCCTTTGCACAGATCCATGAACAGCAAAACCTCCCTGTGTCTATTGTCTGAGCCAGGGCATTCGATTCCACTGAAACCTTCTCTCCGCAATGGCAATGGTCAGACAGAGGAATGCGTCCACCTTCCCCCTGGCAGTGAGATATTCACTCTCCTCTTCATGCTGCTGCTGTTATTCCATGAGTCATCAAGGACGGAATAAAAAGCTGAGTTTCTCCAGGGTGAGGAAAGGAGCCACCAACGCCCTCAAAAATCTCAATGCCCAGAGAAAACCTGCCTCTGTTATTGGCCTCTCAAAGGTGCTGGCGATACAACGGGAAAAGGGACTGTCTGAATTGCCAAGGCAGGGAATGAACAATCTACAGCAACATCATTAACCAGAAACACACACTAATCATGCTCCAGCCAGTAGGGAAATGGGCAGGAATTCTTGCTGTTCAGCCATGGCCACACGTACAGAGCTGCACAGCAGTGAGTGTGCTGGGGAAGCTGGTCTGAGCAAACAATTTGTAATGACCCTTCAGTGAGAACAGAACCAGAGTGTAAAAAGGCCCCTCTGTTAACTGGTTGTGGCTGAGGCCTTAGTTAGCTGGGCTAGAAAACCATGGGTGTCTTTCTGTGAAGGTTTGATCCTTGCCAGCTAGGCAAGGCTGGTGTGTGGTGTCTCCATTGCTGTACTTCCAGGGTCTGATCACAACAGTGCCATAGGGAGCCAAGCCTAGACATATTCAGAGGCTAAGGCCAGGTCAATGTTTCAAACAGTGAGTCTATGCTGCTGCAGCTCAGTAATGGAGATGCTCTATACCAGGGTTTCTCAAACGTCCTTTCACTGCAACCTCCTTCTGCCAAAATAACTTAATATGTAGCCCTGGAAAGAGGGACCAAGCCCCTCCACTTGTGGGGGGGAAGGGTAAAGCCTGAGGGATTCAGCCCTGGGTGGGGGGGCCTCAGACTTTTGGCTTCAGCCCCAGGACCCAACAAGTCTAACGCCACCCCTGGTGACCCCATTAAAACAGGGTCACGACCCACTTTGCAGTCCTGATCCATAGCTTGAGAACCACTGCTCCATGCTGAGGGGGGAGAGTTTTCCTGTTGGTGTAGTCAAACCACTTCCCCAGGAGGTGGCAGCTCTGTCATGGGGAGAAGCTATATCAGTGGGTGTGCAAGCTGTGGTGTTTACCACATTTAAGAAGTTTAATCAAACCCCATTTTTAAAAGCACCTGTGGTCTGGGAATGGCAAAGGAGCTCGATGAAGCAGGGTCTGTCCTTCAAAGTCCTGGAGATCACGATTCCATATTCCTGTTGTAATGGGGGTATAGCTCAGTGGTAGAGCGTTTGATTGCAGATCAAGTGGTCCTTTGTTCAAATCCAAGTGCCCTCTTAAAAAAAAGAAAAAAAATTTCATTTCCATTATGTTCAGGAGCTCCACCATACAAGGATGCTTGAAATGAATGTGAACACTCAACATTTTGCTGTCCAAATGCATAAAAACCTAGCAAACCTGTCCATCAGCTGAAATCAGTTCCAATCCTCTAAGTGTCTAGTTTATGTTTTCATCAATTAAACAAAAGGTATCATTCCCTGAAGCAGAGCACAAGTTTGAAATACAGGCAGCATAGAGCCAATATTCATAATGTCAACTACAAAAAAATGATACACATCTAGAGATAGCATCATTATATTCAGCCAATCAGAACCTCTCCATAGACCCCTTACACGACCACTTCTCTGTAATATTGGCTGCAAATATAGAACAGTGGTCGCAATTGTGATCTATTAGTTACAGATTATGTCAATAACATCACAGGAAGTGACACAGCATCAGTGAGACTGATACTGGAAGACTGCCTCCAGTTTTGGTGTCCTCATTTGAAAAAGATGTTGTGAAATTGGAGCTGGGGCAGCAAAGAGGCACCCAAAGTTCTGAGGACTGGAAAAAATACCTTCTAGTGAGCTATTGAAAGAGCTCAACCTGATTAGCTTATCAAAAGAAGATTGAAAGGTGACTTAATTGAAGTGCCTTAATGGAGAGAAAAGATTGGGTATTTAAGGGCTCTTTAATCTAGCAAAGAAAGGCATAAGACCCCCCAATGGCTGGAAGGTGAAGAAAGACAAATTCATATTACAACTAAGGCACAAAAATTCAAACAGCGAGGATGATTCACCACAAGAACAAGCTACCAAGGAAAGTAGTGGATTCTCCATCTCCTGATGTCATTTAATGAAGACTAGATGCCTTTCTGGAATGTGTTTGCCTCAAAAGTAGCTCGTGTGTCATACAGGAGGCCTGTGATATGCAGAGGGTCAGATTAGATGCTCTAATGGTCTCTTCTGGCCATGAAGTCGACTAATTTCTGTAAAAACTGAGTGTAGCATTGGGAGCAGCATCTGATGTTTCCCTGTCTACCCGGCTTGCTGCCTAGAACGAACGCTCCTTGAGTGGGGTGATCCACAGGGAGTAGCTCAAACCTGCAAAGTGCCTGGCCAGGGCAGGACATTAGCCCAGCAAGGGAGGGGTGTGGCAGTGACATCACAAAGGCCTTTGGCAGGACCTCAGACTATTGGTCCAAGGTGGTGGGGAGGTGGTGACCTCACAGAGAGATGCTGACATCAGCCAGGCAGGACAGGGGCGACAGGCCAGGGAAACCTCAGAGACCCCTGTGGCTTTGCTTCAGCAAGTCTCCTTCTCCAGGTCTCTCTTTGAGGACTGAGAGAGTATTCGGGTTCACGGACGTGAGCGCCAGGAGGAACCTCTTTTGAATTTTCTCCTTCCCTTTTAGTGATTTTACTAGTAAACAGCTGTCCCTGTTTAGAAGGTAAGAGCCTCCTGGAAGGTTGAACGCTGTTCAGTCTGATCCATCTGGTGACAGTTGAATTCTAGGCATGGAAAACATGAGCTTAAGGAGGCAGAATTTTATTCTGCAGCTGGGATTTTGTCCCTTAGAATCACTGGGGATATTAGGGTTTGTTCTTTTTGCTTCCCCTCTTCCTCCCTCCTCTTTTTCTCTTGCTTCCTTTGTCCTTTTACCTGTTCCCCTCCCAACACCAGGAGAATGTGTGTGTGTGTGTGTGTGTGTTATGGGCAGTGCTCTGCAGCTCCCACTGTGGGAGGTCCACCCAAAAATATGGGGCTGAAATAGTGCTTGGGCAGTGATCCCATCAGTGACCTGGGCCATCCTTTGGGCTCCCTGGTGAGAACCCTCAGCCTCCCATCCTCAGTCTCTATCCCTGATTGGCTGAGCAGGGGGTTATTGACAGGGACGAGACTCAGGTCCTTGGTGTTCTTTTAAGAGCAAGGAAATAAGTCAGAACTAGTTCTATGTTTGATGAATTTTGCTGCTTCTCTGCATTAATGGTCTCTGAGGAGAACTGCAACGTTAGAGAGAATTGTGAACTGCTCAAATACTTGCTGAATAATTACTATCACTGTTGTTGGTCTGGAGCTCATCAGAGCACTTTATTCAGGTCATTCACTGTCTGAAATTCAAGATCCGATGGTAAGTTTGAAAATCATGGCTCTTGGGTTCTATTCCCAACTCCGCCACTGGCTGGGTGTGTGACCTAAGACAAGTCAATTCTCCTTTCTCAGCCTTAGCTTCTCCCTCTTTCAAGTAGGGATAATAATGATCCGCTCATACCTACCTCACGGTGCGTGGAGGCAGGGTCGGCTCTAGGTTTTTTGCCCGTTCCAAGCAAAAAAATTTTTGGCTGCCCCCACCCTCAGCCCTGGGGTCCCCCGCCAGAGGCGCCTGCTAACCGAGCCCTGGGCTTCCCCCCACCCCTACAGCCCCCCGCCCCCCTGGGCTCTCCCCCCGCCCCCCTGTGCCAACAACATACGTTTGTTCCCAGTCCGCCCAGGCTGAGCTGCTCCCGTTTATACTCTGTCTCCTGTCGGAGCATGCCCAGAGAGGGTGAGGGGGTGTGGCCTCTTCAGCCCACATGTTGCAGTTAACCCTAGCAGTGCCAGGTCAGGGTGGATGCACCTCATCACAGACAGCATTTCCCAAATGTTGGGATTAGCTAGAGATCTCTTCAGGAGTAACCTCCTGTAGGGACTGGGTCACAAATACCTTGGGAACCAAATACCTGGGCGTTTTCCTAGTTCCGAATCACTTGCTGTGGAATTCTATCCCTGGATCATCTGAGACAATATTGACTTAAACAACTGAAATACCCTGTGCACTTACTTCGGTCAGTTGCACCCATTTGGGGTCTGCTGCTGTTCACCTTTTCAGAGTGGAGATTTAAACATACGACTGTTTCTTTGATAATATGTCCAACAGCTTGGAGTATTCTCTCCTGTTGACTGAACTGCATTTGAATTTTCTCCATGTCATCATGCAGGAATAGGGGGAAAAACAAACCTGAAGTAAAAAAATGGTAATTTGTCTGAAACTTCCCAAAAAATCTGAGCTACATTCTGTCAAACAAAACTAACATGCAGTTATATGACCAAGGAGCCTTCATGAAAGATAGAAAACCCATATCACAGAGAGGTAGAAGACACTTTCATTTTAATTTAAAAGTGAAATTCCAGACTAGGTTACATCTGATGACTCAGAATCAGGATGAGAGATTCTCCCATGATCCACTGAAACCTGCTTCACCCAGCGCTTTCTCATGCATCCGACGAAGCGGGTATTCACCCACGAAAGCTCATGCTCCAGAAGTCTGATAGTCTATAAGGTGCCACAGGATTCTTTGCTGCTTTTACAGATCCAGACTAACATGGCTACCCATCTGATATCTCTCTCATTAGTGTTATTTACAGGAGTTTTAGCACCTTCATAACGGGAGAAAAAACAGCCGACCTTCCCAGAAGCAGCTTTGCCATTGAGGGAAAAGGGGATTTGAACGGTGCTTGGGATCCATTTGAAATCCCCTTCCAAGTCTGACACTTTCATCTCCTGCCAGACTGACTCTGATTTAGGATCAAAGACGTATACAAGCACCATTCCCAAGCATGGACAGCCAAGAACATGACCCCACCAGACATGTTGGGAAGCGAAGGAATACGAAGGGGTGAACTGTGCATGGCTCAGGCACAAGGTAACAGTTCTGGGGTGATGGGGAAGGATGGAATGTCTGAGTCGCCCCATCTCCTTCCAGTGTCACAGAGCCTAAAATGACCCTTATTTCCCTGACACTGCTCCAGCTCTTCTTCATATTTAAATATATTTTAAATGAGAAAAAAAAAGTCAACAAAATAACTGCTGTTCTGCACAATCCAGGGTAATGTGAGAACAACTGGGAATGAGGAAATCTCTCCTCAAAGAGGAACTTGACGTCTCTAACAGTAACTTTGCACTGGGAGGAGGAGTATAAATGTGAATCTCCAGGTTTGTTTAGAAAAGGAAATGTGATGATGGTTAGCTCAGACAGGAGGAAATGTGCAAGATAACTCCACCAACTATCCATGGCCCATATCTTTAGTGCAAGAGTAGTTCTCTTTTTACATCAGGAAAGTGAACTCAAGCTAGCTAACTCCATGGCAACCACAGTGATGAGACCCAGGTAGATTTTATCTCAACGTAGCTGGTTGAAGACACCCCCCATCTCCCCCACCTGGGGTAATGACATTCCTGGTAGAAAGGACACACACTCCAATGACTCGCAGGACAATGGAGTTGATACAAAGGACCACAGGATCCACCCCAAAGATGGGCGAGCTTCAAAAGTGGGCAACTCATGTGTGGGAGCTGAGGAACTACAGTGTGCAAAAGATGCAAACAGCCTTAACACTCACTACCTGGGAACTGTCAAAAGAATTAAAGAAAAAATCTCCTGACAGCTCTAGAGAAGGTTTTTATGAAGTTTATCTCCTTTACGGATTCTCTGATGTTTAGAAAGGCCTGAACTATGAGTGAAGCTTTTTCCACACTCGCAGCATTCATATGGTCTCTCTCCGGTGTGGACTCTGTAATGTATAACAAGGGTTGAGCTCCGAGAGAAGCTTTTCCCGCAATCACTGCATTCATAGGGTTTCTCTCCTGTGTGGACTCTCTGATGCATAGTAAGGTGTGAGCTCCGAGAGAAGCTTTTTCCACACTCGCAACATTCATAGGGTCTCTCTCCTGTGTGGACTCTCTGGTGAGAGATAAGGGAGGAGAATTGACTGAAACTTTTCCCGCACTCACGGCATTCATAAGGTCTCTCTCCTGTGTGGATCCTCTGATGCACAGTAAGGTTTGAGCTCCGAGAGAAGCTTTTTCCACACTCGCAACATTCGTAGGGTTTCTCTCCTGTGTGCATTGTCTGATGAGAGATAAGGGCTGATCTCTGAGTGAAGCTTTTCCCGCACTCACAGCATTCATAGGGTTTGTCTCCTCTGTGTATTCGCTGATGCCTACTAAGGGCTGAGGTATGATTGAAGCTTTTCCCACACTCACAGCATTTGTAGGGTGTCTCTTTCGTGTGGATTATCTCATGTCGAATACGGGCTGAGCGGTAATGGAAGTTTTACCCACACTCACTACACGTAGTCTCTCGCTTTTTCTCCTGGGACGTAGTTTCCTTGAGGTCCCTGTGAGTTCCCTGACAATTAATGGGTTCATCCACTCTCTCCTCTGAGTGGTTTCCCTGCTCTCTCTCTGGTCTGTGGTAATTTTCACCAGCTTTTCCCTGCTCATGGGGGCTGGACACACTCCCTTTGGCTCTTCGCAGTAATTCCCCATGCGCTTCGGCGAGCTCAGCATCTTCCTGGTGAGGATTCTGCTCCTCGCTCTCCCTCACCACCCCATCACCTGCTAGAAGAGAGGAGAAATCTCAGAATTGGGGATGGAAAGGCAGAGAGCAAACCCAAGTAAGTGCTGGAGAGACAGAAAATAAAAATCGGGGACTGAATTCCCCCAAACTCTTCCCCACAGGGGACAGTGGAGGGGGATCAATTCTGCTCCCCACCCAGGACCGGCCTTTAGGGGGGGCCGTACAGGTGCCCCACCCAAGGGGGTGCCGGGCGCAGGGTTTGGATTCCAACCTGACCTGCTGCCGAGAGGCTTGCTGGGCTGATGAAAGCGGCACAGGGAGGCAGATAAGCAGCTGCGTGGGGGAGTGGGATAGACCTGAGCTGCAGGGGGAAATTGGACGACCAGCCGTCAGAGTCAGGTGATTGCTCCGGAGCAGAGGGGCCCCTCTCCGCCCTGCTCCACGTGTGCAGCTGCTGCTGTTCCTGTCCCCCCAACCCCCCGTTCACCCCGGGAGTTGCCCCGTCCACCCCCGACTGGGAGCATCCTCCTGACTGCTCTGCGGGGGGGAGGTGCTGATCGATGGCGGGGTGATCCCCCTCCCCCACACCCAGGTACCCGATTTCCACTGAGCTGGGGTGATGGGACAGGGGGAATCTGCGTGTGCTGCTGCCTCTCTGGGGCCGGAGCTGCCGGCAGCTGTTTGTGTCTGAACAAGCCTAGTTCAGGCTCCTGACACTGGGAACTTTCTTAAAGAGACAGCGCGCTCACTCACTCAGGCACATACTACCTTCATACACACACACACACACACAGTGCTTTACACACTCCCTTCAACATTCACACACTCTTTAATATCCTCCCCTCAACACACACACACCAGGGCTCCCCGCATCCAGGTCACTTCCGCACCTGGGCTGTGCTGACACATCAGTGAGGACTGCATTCCTGTACCAAACAGTCACTGGAAGGGGGCAGACAAAGGCCTTTAGGACGAGGCGTCCGTCACTGTCAAAAGATCATCTCCCTCCTGCAGGTCACTGGCAGCCTGAATTTGTTCCTTATCCTCCCAGAGTCTGGGGGCTGGAATCAGCACTACCCAGCCCCTCCGTACGTAGCAGGAACAAACACAAACCTGGTCTTTAAAACAAACTGTCCCCTTCCTTCTCAGGGAAGATTTTTCTGTGATTGAAGTTGAGCTTCAGTTCCCCTCTCCTAGGGGCGGGGCAGGTGTGGGGCCAGCTCCCAGTGAGATCTGTTTTCACCATTGCCCCCTTTCAGTCACTCTGGGATCCTAACTCTGCTCCCAGCTGTCAGGCAGCTTCCAGCCCATCCACCCTGCTCATTAACTCTGTGGTCAGATGTCACTCCCTCTGCCAGCACTCATAGCTTGCAGGAAAGCTACTCCTGCCAGATGCATTGGTGGTATAGTGGTGTGCGTAGGTGCCTTCTAAGCAATCCATCTGGGTTTGATTCCCAGCCAATGCAATAATGGCTTTTCTCTTCTGTTGTTTCCTCATCTGGAAGTGGTTTAATTTCACTCACATTGTGTTACAATCACATTATCTATAGAATGAGACAATAAATGTGTCGAAGTCCAGCAGGTCATACAGGATGGAGGCACACAAGGGGCTGGAATGTGTCATCTGAGAAAGACAGAACCCTTGGAAACCTGCATCTCCCATCCCCTGGCCTTGCGTGTTATGATTCCAGCTGCGTGAGCTGTTTGTAGGATGTTCCGGCATGATGGGGAAATGAAGTTTTGAGTCAGTTTTTGCTCCTGCAGGTTCCTTTGCTGTTATAATTATAATGACATGAACAAAAGGGAGGCAAAATAAACATAAACCCCAAGTTGCAATACAGGTGGGGAAAGAGAAGATCACAGTTAAGCCAAACACTTCAAAATAAAAATTAATACTAAAAAAGGGGAGGGGGGAAGAGATCAGGTATGTGGAGATCCCCTTGATATTTCAATGCACATTGTTAGAATCAAAGTTCAGACTTGACACTGGAAAACCCGCAACTACCTGTCTCTCTGAACACTTGTGATGAGCAAGATGGAGTTGGGACACCTGTTCTGCTTCAATCATTTATTGTCTCTCTGTTCTCTCCTTCTCCCCCCAATTCCTCATCTCCAATGTCTCTGCCTTTCTCCTCTTGCTCCCTCTCCCCTGCCCTTTCCAGGAACTCACGCTCTACAGCATTTAGGACAAGCCAGAGCTCCCATGTTCTGCACATGAGCCTGTGTCAGAGGACGTGGGACCCCGGTCAGAACCAGTCACCGGATCAATATGTCCCTTTATGGGCGACTTCTCTGCCTGCTCTGCAATTTACATCTTCCCCCCCACCCTGCAAACAGGGTGGGGTACAGCTCTGACTGAGAGGCCCCACAGGAGAAACTTCAGCCCCAAAGACAAATTTGTGTGAAATGCTGAGAAGTGAAGAGCCCCCTTCCCCTCCACCAAATCCCCAGAACTCTAGTGTCACCCCCATGGCACCAGCACAGGGAACCCAGTGAAATGGGGTTACAGAATACAAGGGGGAGGGAGCAGGGGAGAGAGGTGACAGGGAGTCTCTCTCTTTCCTTCTCTCTTCACTTTCTGTTCTTCTCTTTCCTTCCAGGAACTGCAGTCACAGCAGGGAGGGGTTTGTCTCTTTATTAGGGATCCCTCTATGTCACGGAGGCTGCACATGTCATAGATTCTGTGACTTCTGCAGTGGCCACTGCGGCTGACTCCATGGCTGCCCCAGCAGCTGGCCTGGGGGCAGCTTGAGCAGTGGTTCCAAGGGTGGCAGGAGCAGCCACAGCTCAGTGGCTCCTGGCACCTGTCCCGAGGTGGCCGGAGCAGGGCTGGCCTCTGGGGCTCCCCTCACCTGGCAGCATCTGGGGTGGCAGTGGGTCCCCGGGGCTTCTCCCCAGTACATGGTGCCACATGCCCCCTTGGCTCCCTGCGCCCACAGCTGGTGCCACGGACCCCCTGGGCCTCCCTCCCCACGATTCAATGAGGGGTATTTATGGTATAAGTCATGGCCGTGTCATGGGCAATGAGCGTTTGTGTTTTCCCCGTGATCTGTCCATGACATTTACTAAAAATACCTGCGATTAAATCTTCGCCTTCCTCATTATCGATCAAATAAATAGAAACACCTCCACCTGCAAATGGATTTAGCCCAGGACCCTCAGAGTCAGCAGCTGTTACGCCCCCACTGAGCTCTCTGGTCAGGTGTCCTAGCACTGGAAGCCGCCTGTTTAGATCCTAAAATAGCGTTTTTGCACCAGGGGGGCTGAAATTTTGGACCGGACATTGTAGCTCCACCGTTATTTTACTGAATTGCTTCAAAACAGCAAATGTAGAAAGTCTCCTAAGTGCCAGGCTCTCTGCCATGGAAACAGCTGCCCCTGCTCTGCAGGAGTCTGTGAGTTCCACCCAGCAACGTACACACCTGCTCCGCACTGAAGGGGGGTCAGACAGTGACAGGGTTGGTAACACAAATACTTCAAACTATTAACTCCAGGTCCCTTCCTTTCTTTAACCCAGGATGTGCCAGTCAACTGGTAACCATGGTGTTATCTTCACCTTAAAATACCTCTCAGGACATTTTCAGCGAGCCCTCCACCCCCTGCCCTCCCTGCAGCCAGCCCCTGTCTGCAGCCAGCCCCGCACCCCCTGCCCTGCCCGCAGCCAGCCCCGCACCCCATGCCCTGCCCGCAGCCAGCCCCTGTCTGCAGCCAGCCCCTCACCCCATGCCCTGCCAGCTGCCAGCCCCTCTCTGCAGCCAGCCCTGCACCCCATGTCCTGCCTGCAGCCAGCCCCGGTCTGCAGGCAGCCCCGCCCCCCATGCCCTGCCTGCAGCCCTTCACCCTCTGCCCTGCCCGCACCAGCTGCGTCCTCCCTGCCCTGCCTGCAGCCAGCTCCACACCCCCTGCCCACAGCCAGCCCCTGCCACACCCCCTGCCCTGTCTCCAGCGAACACCTGCGGCACCCCCGGGGCCCCCCCCAAAGCCAGCCAGCCCCCACACACCCCCAGCCGTGCACACCCTGCCCTGTCTCCAGCCAACTCCTGCCGCACCCGCCTGCCTGAAGCCAGCCAGTCCCGCACTCCTCTGTCTCCAGCCCTGCCAACCCCTGATGCACCCCCGTGTCCCTGCCTGAAGCCAGCCAGCCTGCCCCACACACCCCTGTCTCCAGCCAGCCCCGCACCCCCTGCCCTGCCTGCAGCCAGCCCCATGGCCACTGGTGCCCTGCAGTTCCCAGGGCAGTAACCTTGCACACCTGCTTCAATGAGAGGGGCAGGGAGCAGCTGGGACCCACACTTGTGCACACCCGAGGGTGACCAGACAGCAAGTGTGAAAAATCGGGACAGGGAGTGGGGGGTAATAGGATCCTAGATAAGAAAAAGACCCCAAAATTGGGACATCTGGTCACCCTAGCACACCCCCAGGACTCCCGAGTTCCATTGCTGGGTTTCCTACTGGTTCCACTGCTGGTTGTTTTCCTTTTCCTGGGGGACTATGGGCAAGTTGCTCCCCCCTCTAGGGCTCCGTCCCCAGCAGGCAAATGGGGATTTCGTACCTTCCCACTATTGGAAAGAGCAGGGAGAATCCCCCAGCCAAAGCTGCTCTGACAGCGCTAAGCAGCATCTGACCATTCAAGGTCGGAGTGCACGGCCCAGGAGGAGTGTCTGGCTCTGGGGTTTCACGTCAGCCCAGTCTAGAGAGAGGGGCCCAGCCATGGGGTTTGGCTCAAGGAGACCAAGTCTCCAATTTGTTACGGGCGTTTTGGATTCCAGTCCTGTGCTCCAAAGTGCTTGGTGTCAGTTGCACATTTTAGAAGCAGGCTCTCCACTCCATTTTCCAAATCATCATTCATACTGTTTACCCACCTCCACTAGGCCCAGAACCCTGCCAAAGAAGGAAAGAGGCTGGGTTTGGGATGATTTGTTCTTGACAAATCCATGCTCACTCGTCCTAAGAACCAAATTATCCTGTAGGTGCTGCTGACAAACTGAGTGTTTAAGAATGTATTGCAGTATCTCTCCAGCTATGGAAGTGAGGCTGGCTAGTCTGCATGTCCCAGGGGTCTCTTTGTTCCCCTTTCAAAGATAGGTCCTGTCTTGTTCATGGGTGGGAAGATGTTCTTTTTCAGGGATCTCAGACGAGAACTGGGGCACAACACCTGGTTTGTTAAGGCCACAAACATGGAGGCAGGAACCTCTTCTCTCCTGCTGGCAAAGAACCCCAGGTACCGAAAAGACAGGGACTCACATCCCTGAATGGGCTTTAGAAAAGGCAGTGGTCAAAAAGTTTGGCCCCGACCATTTCTTGTTTCCACAGACTAGACATTTTAGCAAACTTTAGAATTCCTTGGTGCTAAACACCGTGAAACTCCCCTTTCTCCTTCACAGAGGGCTTTAACGCCCCTTCTCTCACTCAGGCTCACGACTGCCCAGAGATCGAGAACTGTCCCTGTTCCCATTGGGCAGATGGGGAGGAGCCTGAGGTACAGAGAAGGGAAGTGACCTGTCACCAGATGGATCAGACTGAACAGGTTTCACACCTCCAGGAGGCTCTTACCTTCTAAACAGGGACGGCTGTTTTCTAGTAAAATCACTAAAAGGGAAGGAGAAAACTCGAAAGAGGTTCCTCCTGGCGCTCACGTCCGTGAACCCGAATACTCTCTCAGTCCTCAGAGAGAGACCTGGAGAAGGAGACTTGCTGCAGCAAAGCCACAGGGGTCTCTGAGGTTTCCCTGGCCCCTCGCCCCTGTCCTGCCTGGCTGATGTCAGCATCTCTCTGTGAGGTCACCACCTCCCCACCACCTTGGACCAATAGGCTGAGGTCCTGCCAAAGGCCTTTGTGATGTCACTGCCACACCCCTCCCTTGCTGTGCCAATGTCCTGCCCCTGGCCAGGCACTTTGCAGGTTTCAGCTACTCCCTGGGGATCACCCCACTCAAGGAGCGTTCGTTCTAGGCAGCAAGCCGGCTAGAGAGGGAAACATCAGATGCTGCTCCCAATGCTGCACTCAGATTTTCAAAAATTAGTCGACTTTATGGCCAGAAGAGACCATTAGAGCATCTAATCTGACCCCCTGCATATCACAGGCCTCCTGTATGACACAATAGCTACTTTGGGGGCAAACACATTCCAGAAAGGCATCTAGTCTTCATTAAATGACATCAGGAGACGGAGAATCCACTACTTTCCCTGGTAGCTTGTTCCTGTGGTGAATCATCCTCGCTGTTGAATATTTGTGCCTTAGTTGTAATATGAATTTGTCTCTTTTCACCTTCCAGCCATTGGGTCTTGTTATTCCTTTCTCTGCTCGATTCAAGAGCCCTTTAATACCCAATCTTTTCTCTCCATTAAGGCACTTCAACACTTCAGTGAAGTCACCTTTCAATCTTCTTTTGATCAGCTAAACAGGTTGAGCTCTTTCAATAGCTCACTAGAAGGCATTTTCCTCCAGGGCTCACAACATTTGGTGGCTCTTTGCTGCCCCAGCTCCAATTTCACAACATGTTTTTCAAATGAGGACACCAAAACTGGAGGCAGTATTCCAGTATCAGTCTCACTGATGCCGTGTCACCTCCTGTGACGTTATTGACATAATCTGTAACCGTATAGATCACCGTTGCGACCACTGTTCTATTTGCAGCCAATATTGTAGAAAGGTTGTCGCGTAAGGGGTCTATGGAGAGGTTCTGATTGGCTGATTATAATTATGCTATTTCTAGATGTGTATCATTTTTATAGTTGACGTTATGAATTCCTGCCCATTTCCCCACTGGCTGGAGCATGGCTAGAGTGTGTCTGTGGTTAATGATGTTGCTGTAGATTGTTCGTTTCCTGCCTTGGCAATTCAGACAGTCCCTTTTCCCAACATATCTCCAGCACATCATTAGTTCCAATAACAGGGGAAGCTTTTCTCTGGGGCACTGAGATTTTTTGGGGAGTTGGTGGCTCCTTTCTTTCCTCACCCTGGAGTAAACTCAGCTTTTT
Source organism: Mauremys reevesii (assembly GCF_016161935.1). Lineage (NCBI taxonomy): Eukaryota > Metazoa > Chordata > Testudines > Geoemydidae > Mauremys > Mauremys reevesii. The sequence goes on from NC_052636.1 coordinate 44,842,195, forward strand.
ATTCCATGGTTCATGTTTTATGGAATAACAACATCAGCATGAAGAAAGAGGAGAGGGAATATCTCACTGCCAGGGCTGAAGGTGGCCACGTCCCCTCTGTCTGACTGTTGCCATTGCAGGAGAGAAGGTTTCAATGGAATCGAATGCCCTGGCTCAGACAAGAGACGCAGGGAGGTTTTGCTGTTCATGGATCCATGCAAAGGAAATTGTGTCAATGTGTGAAACTGAGGAGGGACATGAAACGCCCACAGGGTGGTGCAATGCCCTAAGCTAAGGCAGGAGAGTGAAGGAATCGGGCTGAGGAATGACTGAAGTAGACTCATGTGGGATTGAAATGACATTTGTTTGTGTCGGGCAGTGAGAAATTGACATTAATTCAGATGCGGGGTTGAGGCTTCTTTAGCTCCTTGTAGAACTTGAACTTGATTTCCCTGAAGGGAGAAAGGGAAAGTCTGGGGCTGCCTTGAGTCCCTGGCTGGATCTCCTGGGCAGTGGAAAACGTCCCTTGTTTGGCCCTGCCAAGGGGATCATGGATGCTGAGACGTTCCTCAGCTTGGATCAAAGGGGGAGTTGGATGGAATTTATCACACAACCCTCCCTGCTCCCCAGAGCCCCACGGGGAGAAGCTAGAGAAGGGGGAGTCATTCCTCCCCTGCACTCCCAGAAGAGCTGCTAGCAGGGCCGCCCAGAGGCGGGGGCAATTTGCCCCAGGCCCTGGGTCTTGCAGGGGCCCCCACAAGCAGGAGCGTAGCTGGGGGGAGCAGGGGGGGCTGCCGCTCCCCCACTGAGCACATTCCCCCAAAGTGGTGCCTTTGTAGGAATTTGGAATAAGGTGGAAAGATCTGGATTTCTCCCCCGCCTCCATCCCCCCACTGCAGAATGCGGCACTGCTGATTGACCGCCGGGGCCTGATTGAGCTGCTCTCATTGGGCCTCCAGCAGCCAGACCCCCCCTTGCACACACACACACACACACACACCCCGCTGCCTCAGCACGCTGCGGGGGAGGGGCTGTGTGCTGGCATGTGTTTCACTTTGGCTCCAGAGGCAGCCAGCGGCTCGAGCTGCCGGGTGCTAAGAGGAGTCCTGGGGGGCAGTCAGGGAGCGGGGGGAGGGTTGGATGGTTTGGGGGGGGACTTTCTGGGGGCTGGGGCAGTCACGGAGCAGGAGGGGTTTAGATGGGAGGAAGTCTGGGCCTCTGTCCAACAGCAAAACACAAGCATAGAAAAGCAGCCGTTAGCGGGAAGTGCTATCAGCTGGCCCGGGCAGCCTGCACGGCCCCCGGCTCACTTGCCTGAGCTGTATTGTTAATGCATTTTAGTTGGAAGATGCAGCCTGAGTGATTTAAAGGCCCCAAACGCTGCTGAAAGAGCTGGGACAGTTGCAAGCTTTCTCTGCTGGGCTTTTCATCGGGGTCACACAATGCAAACCTGCTCGAGGCTCCGCACAAGAGAGGTTTCTTGAGGCCGTCCATGCAGCTCACAGCTTAAGCTCTTCTAAGCTTGCGGCCATGGCACAAAAGGATTTGGGAGCAGTTAACAATTCTGTGTGGTTAAGAGATTTTCATTTCCTGGGCCCTGCTACCCAATGTCACAGGGCCCCACAGGGGAGACTGAGTGAGTAGCCCGGCTTGTCCTCTGCAATCCCTTCCCTGTTTCTTTCCCATGTGTTTGCAAGGGTCTCATTAACATGCTGCATCCGAACGCGCCTTCCCTCCAGAGACACAGCCTCCGGGCTTCTCCTCCTTCCTCACTTTCTCCTTCTCTCCCTCTCTGTGGTTTTTCTCCATGCCCCGTCCCTGGTCTGTGCTCCCTCTCCACCCCATGCACTGTATTGAGCACGTCTCTGCCTCTCTTGTTTATGGGCTCTGTGCTGGGATGGCAGAGGCAGGGCTATTGTTGGGTTCTCTGCTGGGTCTGTTTGGATCAGACTCTAAAATCAAATGCTCCCTTTGCTAGCAGGATCCCTCCGCCTGCTCGCCAGGGCTTCTGGCTACACACTAGAGCCAGGTGCTAGGGCAGAAGCAGCTACCCAGGTACCCTCAATGGCAGGAGCTGTGCGTGGTCCCTCGCCCCCCCCCCACTTTGGATTACGGGGTGTGTCTTGGTGTATATTGGGGGTCCTGTCAGGGGGTGGGGAGTGGTTGGACAGGTGTGGGAGTCCTGGCAGTCTGTCTGGGGGCAGGGGTGTGGATAAGGGTCGGGGCAGTCAGGGGACAGGTAGGGTTCTAGGGGGGCAGTCTGGGACCGGGGTCCCAGGAGGGGGCAGTCAGGGGACAAGGAGTGGGGGGGTGTTGGGGGTTCTGAAGGGGGCAGGAAGTGGGAGGGAGCGGATGTAATTAGTAATTTGATATGTTGGGTGGTGCCTTTTTTTATGTGTTCGCTTCCCCTCATGTGAGACCCTGGCTACGCCGCTGCCCACGAGAATCCAGTATTCTACAGTATTGCAGCTTTTTTGTCTGGAAGGGGCCCCCGAAATTGCTTTGCCCCAGGCCCCCTGAATCCTGTGGGCGGCCCTGGAATAATGTCGAGTTTTTGCTCAGTGGGGAGGAGGGCAGTGGGGAGGGATCCTGGAAGCAGGGGAGTTGGACAGTGTGGGGAGGGGAGCCCAGCAGTGGGGGTGGGGGGCAGAGGTCTGAGGGGAGGTCAGGGCAGGATCCCAGCGTTGTGGGAAGTGGGCAGCATGGAGAGCCCAGGCCTGGCACGGGCTCTGGGCAGAGTGACTCTGTCCTTCTACACTCCCCCCCGGCAGGCTAGGCAGGACTGGGAGAATTACGTGTTTGTTGGTAAATGTCAATTTCTGTGTAAACACAGGACCCAATGGCAAAATATTTCCATCGATAATCATCAAACCTGACAGATGGGCAGAGTAAGAAACATGCTGCTTGAGAACGTGTCCTGCTCTAATCCGATACGGGTCCCTTCCGCCTTGGGCACCACCAGGTGGGTGTTTCATTTCCCTCCCTATTTTCACACAGAGACACAATGTCCTTTGCATGGATCCATGAACAGCAAAACCTCCCTGTGTCTCTAATCTGAGCCAGGGCATCCGATTCCAGTGACACCTTCTCTCCTGCAATGGTAACTGTCAAACAGAGGGGACGTGGCCACTTTCAGCCCTGGCAGTGAGATATTCCCTCTCCTCTTTCTTCATGCTGATGTTGTTATTCCATAAAACATGAACCATGGAATAAAAAGCTGAGTTTACTCCAGGGTGAGGAAAGAAAGGAGCCACCATCTCCCCAAAAAATCTCAGTGCCCCAGAGAAAAGCTGCCCCTGTTATTGGAACTAATGATGTGCTGGAGATATGTTGGGAAAAGGCACTATCTGAATTGCCAAGGCAGGAAATGAACAATCTACAGCAACATCATTAACCACAGACACACTCTAGCCATGCTCCAGCCAGTGGGGAAATGGGCAGGAATTCATAACATCAAATATCAAAATGATACACATCTAGAAATAGTATAATTATAATCAGCCAATCAGAACCTCTTCATAGACCCTTTACGCGACAACTTTTCTACAATATTGGCTACAAATAGAACAGCGGTCACAACGGTGATCTATACGGTTACAGATTATGTCAATAACGTCACAGGAGGTGACACGGCATCAGTGAGACTGATACTGGAATACTGCCTTCAGTTTTGGTGTCCTTGTTTGAAAAAGATGTTGTGAAATTGGAGCTGGGGCAGCAAAGAGCCACCAAATGTTGTGAGCCCTGGAGGAAAATGCCTTCTAGTGAGCTATTGAAAGAGCTCAACCTGCTTAGCTTATCAAAAGAAGATTGAAAGGTGACTTCATTGAAGTCTTGAAGTGCCTTAATGGAGAGAAAAGATTGGGTATTAAAGGGCTCTTGAATCGAGCAGAGAAAGGAATAACAAGACCCAATGGCTGGAAGGTGAAAAGAGACAAATTCACATTACAACTAAGGCACAAATATTCAACACCGAGGATAATTCACCACAAGAACAAGCTTCCAAGGAAAGTGGTGGATTCGCCATCTCTTCATGTCATTTAATGAAGACTAGATGCCTTTCTGGAATGTGTTTGCCCAAAAGTAGCTCTTGTGTCTGTGATGTTATTGATATAAATCGGGACCATATAGAACATGGTTTGCAACCAAGGTCCTGTAGTGGCACCAAATCTTAGATAAAGGGGGTCATCTAAGGTGTCTAAGACCAGGTTATGGGTTGCTGGTTATAATTATGCTGTCTGTGTGTCTGTATCATTTTTAGTTGAAGTTATAAATGTTGGCTCTATGCTGTCTGTATTTCAAGTTGGTGCTGTGCTTCGGGGGGAAGCATACCAGACAAGCTGGTGTTAGCTCTGCTTAGCCTGCTTGACGGCCCATTACGGACCATCAGCTACACAATTGACCAATGGAGAGAAGGCAGACACACCTTGTGACTCAGCAAGGTATGCAGGGACTGGCCCATGTGACTCCAGACTCCAGTTTGCTGTAATTTTCCACAGTTCTTACAAAGAGGTTCTTACACCTGGAAAAGCCTATATAAGGCTGATGCATCATCTCCATCTGGTCTTCAACCCTGCTTCTTACCTCTGGAGGGACTTCGCTACAAGCTGAAGCTCTGCACAAAGGACTGAGGACCCATCCCAGTGGGGGATGTACTCCAGAGACTTGATTTGAACCTGCAGTTTACTCCATCGCTGCTGCAAGCCTGAACTAAGAACTTTGCCATTACTGTATGGAATTGATTCCATTTAACCAATTCTAGCTCTCATCTCTACCTTTTTCCCTTTGTAAATAAACCTTTAGATTTTAGATTCTAAAGGATTGGCAACAGCGTGATTTGTGGGTAAGATCTGATGTATATATTGACCTGGGTCTGGGGCTTGGTCCTTTGGGATCGAGAGAAGTGGAGTGTCTAAGGAAATTGCTTGTGTGACTTGTGGTTAGCCAGCGGGGTGAGACCGAAGTCCTTTTTGTCTGGCTGGTTTGGTTTGCCTTAGAGGTAGAAAAACCCCAGCCTAGGGATGTGACTGCCCTGTTTGAGCAATTGGTCCTGATTTGGCACGCTCAGTTGGGTCCCGCCAGAACCGCATCGTCACAGTGTCATACAGGAGGCCTGAGATATGCAGGGGGTCAGATTAGATGCTCTAATGGTCTCTTCTGGCCATAAAGTCGACTAATTTCTGAAAAACTGAGTGTAGCATTACGAGCAGCGTGTGATGTTTCCCTGTCCAGCTGGCTTGCTGCCTAGAACGAACGCTCCTTGAGTGGGGTGATCCACAGGGAGCAGCTCAAACCTCCAAAGTGCCTGGCCAGGGGCAGGACATTGGCACAGCAAGGGAGGGGTGTGGCAGTGACATCACAAAGGCCTTTTGCAGGACCTCAGACTATTGGTCCAAGGTGGTGGGGAGGTGGTGACCTCACAGAGAGATGCTGACATCAGCCAGGCAGGACAGGGGCGAGGGGCCAGGGGAACCTCAGAGACCCCTGTAGCTTTGCTGCAGCAAGTCTCCTTCTCCAGGTCTCTCTCTGAGGACTGAGAGAGTATTCGGGTTCACGGATGTGAGCGCCAGGAGGAACCTCTTTCGAGTTTTCTCCTTCCCTTTCGGTGATTTTACTAGAAAACAGCCGTCCCTGTTTAGAAGGTAAGAGCCTCCTGGAGGTTTGAAACCTGTTCAGTCTGATCCATGTGGTGACAGCTGAATTCTAGGCATGGAAAACAGGAGCTTAAGGAGGCAGAATTTTATTCCACACCTGGGATTTTGTCCCTTAGAATCACTGGGGACATTAGGGTTTGTCTTTTTTGTTTCACTTTTTCCTCCCTCCCTCTTTTCTCTTCTTCTCTTGCTTCTTTTGTCCTTTCTCCTGTTACCTCCCAACACCAGGAGGGTGTGTGTGTGTGTTTGTTGTGGAGCACTGCTCTGCAGCTCCCACTGTGGGAGGTCCACCCAAAAATGTGGGGCTGAAATAGTGCTCGGGCAGTGATTCCATCAGTGACCTGGACCATCCTTTGGGCTCTCTGGTGAGAACCCTCAGCCTCCCATCCTCAGTCTCTACCCTGATGGCTCAGCAGGGGGTTATTGACAGGGAGGAGACTCAGGTCCTTGTTGGTCTCTTTTAAGATCAAGGAAATAAGTGAGAACCAGTTCTGTGTTTGATGAATTTTGCTGCTTCTCTGCATTAATGGTCTGCTGCCGCTGAGGGGAGCCTGAGCCCTTTAAATCCTGGCCCCCGGCCCAGCCGCCAGAGCCGTGGCCAGGATTCAAAGGACTCTGGGCTGCCCGCAATCCTGGGGAGCTCTGAGCCCTTTCAATCCTGGCCCCAGCCCGGCTGCCAGAGCCCTGGCCGTGGGCAGTCCAGAGCCCTTTCAATCCCCGCCGTGGAAGCCGGTGTGGTCCAGCACGGCGTACTGGCTCTTGCCGGTACGCCGTACCAGACCAGACCAGCTTACTTTCACCTCTGGGTGGGTGGGGGGTGCTGCAATCCCCTGCTAGAAAGTAATGGTGGTGGGGGATTCTGTGAGCAGCTCAACATCCAACTCTGGTGGCAGACACAGTGTGGGGGAGTCCAGGTATTTCTAGGATCCACTATTTTCACCTGCCTGTAAAGTCCAGCTTTCCCCAGCACATTCACTGCAGTGCAATTCGGTCACTGTTTCCATGGCTGCACAGCAAAGAATCACGCCCGATTTCCTTTTTAGCTGCAGCAGGATTAGCCTGTGTCGGTGGTTAATGATGTGGATCTTGTAATTTGTTATTCATTCCCCACCTTGACAATTCAGACAGTCACTTTCCTACTCAACTCCCCAGCACCTCAGTGACCCCAGTAGCAGGGGTTGGGTTTTCCCTGTGGCCCTGAGATTTTCAGGGTTCTTTTCCCCTCCACCTAGAGTGAACTCAGCTTTTCCCCATCCCAGACAATCCATGAAATAACAACAGCGGCATAAAGAAAGAGGGGAGGGAACATCTCATGGCCAGGGCTGGATGTGCCCAGAGCCCCCTGCTTGTCTATTGTTTCCATGGAATTTGGTCTCCTGCTTTGCACAAGGGACAGAGAAAGATCTTGCTGTTCCTGTATCTGTACAAAGAAAATTGTGCTTCTGTATGAAAGAGAGGCGGGAAATGGCTTCATGGTGGGACAATATCCTCAGGATTAAGATCTAAGGACTCAGGCTGAGAACTGATTTAACTCCACTCATCTGGGATTTAACAAATTCTCTTCCACGGAGACACTGGGAACTTGTGACATTGATCCAGACTCTGGGGGGTTCAGGCTGCTTTAATCTTGGTAAAAACATGAACTTGATTCCAAGAAGGGAGAGAGAAGCCCGAAGCTGACTTTAGTCCCAGGCTGGGGTCTCCTGGATGGGTGGAAACTTCCTTCCCTGCAACCAGGGGACAGCAGCTACTGGAGACATACCAGGGCTCGGAGGAAGGGGGATTGTTGCATGGACTTTATGCGCACAGGGCCCCACTAACTCTAAATCCTCCACTGTAGTAGGAACTTAGAAAGTCAGACCTTGGTCAACGGCAGGACTGGGGTTTGAAAAAGAGATTCTTTTTTCCTCCCCTTCATGAGAAAGAAAGTAAGAGCTGGCAGCTCAGGTGCAGAAAATCACTTTTTCCTCTGGCTGAGGAGCTGGAAATCAGGTACAGATGACTGGTGTCTCCTGAAGGGAGGGGGCACAATGTCAAGGTTCAGCCCCACCCCCCTTATGATCAACAGCCCCTCTCAGCTGTGAACAGTGCAGGGAGAGGAAGCAGCAAAGGCAGCCCCTCTCCACTCACCCCTCCAGCAGCTGCTGTGCAGGGAGGGAGCCTGGCAGCACCACATGATGTAGCAGGCCATAGCTAACCCAGGTGGGGCACAGGACCCCACACACGCCCTCTGCAAGTGTTGCCTCTGAAATTAGGAAAACTGGTGAGTTCAAGGCACAGCTGCACACCCAGAAGAAAGCCCAGCACGACACGCCCAGGGTGAAGGGGGTGCTAAAGCCTGGTATCAAACCAGAAACCTTCAGATCTTCAAGATAATGCAATCCCAACTGAGCTACTTTGGCAATGACCAGGCCAACCAGGAAGGCTTAATACACGAGCCGCAGCACATGCTGGGAAGATTTAAACCTGGATGTCACAACGCAGGAGACAAGCAGTGGACTTGGCCCGGAGGGGCAGGCTGGGGTTTCCTACATCCCAGTCACTCAAGCCAGCACCTGCCCCCTCGCAAGCTGTCACTGGCACCCCCAGCTCTGGCCCCTGCCTGTCCTCTCACCCCTGTCTGTGTCCCTTTGCCTGTAGCAGTGGTGCCATTCCCAGCCGTGGACCATGGGGGACATGGAAAAAGGTAAGGGGGGGACATGACCCTGAAGTGTTTTGGGACCACTGATCTCGGTGGTGGGACAAGGGGGTTAAATCTTGGCAGAGACCCCCAAAGGGCAGGTGTGGCTGCTGTCGAGCTGCCTGGGCCCAGACAATGGCCACAAATTCTGTCTCCTAGCAACCGATGGCCGGGGCGCACCTGCTGCAAGAGGCCAGCTGGCCGGGAGGAGCCGGAGAACAAAGAACGAGCTGGAGGCCAGGTGAGCAGGTTGCCAGGGAAACAGGACAAAGGACAGAAGAGGGACAAACGGGCCTGGCTGAGTCGGGCTGTTGGGAGCAAGGAGTCTGCTGGGTTTGGGGATTCGAGGGGAGAGCCCAGGCTCTGAGTTCGGGGTCTCCCCAAGATGGACGTTGCTGAATCTTCCTGCTTCGTGTGCGAACACAGAACTTTCCCAGGCTGGATCCCAGACCCCTAACAAACCTTCTGTTGTACAGCGCTGGCTGAGAGTCACTGGGGACTGTGGAAGTTGGGGGTGCAGGACTCCCCTTCAGGGTGTGTGTGTGTGTGTGTAAGGCTTTCCCAGGTGTCCTATTCATATGGACTCAAGACTGGAAGGGCTTGGGGTGGAACAGGGATGCTGAAAGGACCAAGGTTGGTCTGAGGAGATGCTGAAGCCAAGGAGGCTTCCCCCAGTGAGAGCATGTGGGAGGAAAGATTTGGACCTGCCAACTTTGGGAACATGTGAAGTGACCAAGTGGTGAGTTAACAATGATGCTGTTGCACAGGATTTGACTGGAACTAGAAAACAAAAAGTCCTTAAAGTGGAACTCTTGGGTGAATAGAATGAGCTGATTTGTATTCAACCTTGGAAGGCAATAGACTGTTACATCCGTCAGACCAGCCTGGTTTGGTTTGGTTGGTTCATGGGTTGGCTGCTTTCCCTGGTAAATTGCAGAGGGTTCAGAGAAGAGCCACAGGAATGATTAAAGGCTTGAGCAGAGAGAGAAGTTTAAAAAAATCCTGCAGCTCTGACAGCCCGGGATAACCTCCCACTGCTGGCAATGGGAATTGAGCCTTTGTAACTAGCTGCTGGTACCTGAGGTCTCAGCTATGGATTAAACTGGTGGCAAACGCAGCTTCGTCCAAAGCAGTGAAGGATGTAAGTCAGGCCTGCACAAATCATAAAGTGGCGAGGGCCATATTACTCCAAAGCAAACAGCTGAGGGCCGAACCCCCCTAGCCCTGCTGACCCCCCCCCAGCACCGCCAAGGCCCCCCCAAAACACAACATCACCCCAGCACCGCCCAGCCCCCCAAAATACTCCCCCCCCAGCACCGCCTGCTCCACGGAAACAAACCCTCCTTCCCCAGCGCTGCCCCACCAAAACATTGAACCTTGGTAATAAGTTATAGGGGGCCCCTAAGGTAGTATAATTAAGGTAAAAGAAAAATGTCTCTTTGCTAGAAGTAGAATAAGATCTCCCCCCCCCCCGCTTGGTAATCAGTTGCCCTGTGGAGTGAATGAGGTGGGACTGAGGAAGGCAGCACCTCCAGACAGCTGCACCCCTTGAAGAGGGGCTGGGAGCCAGACCAGATCAGCAGAACAGGTCAGCCACCGACTCCTCGCTCGCCTCCTCAGCTCCCCACCCTCCCGGCTCGCCTCCTCAGCCCCCGCCACTGCCCCCCCACTCGCCTCCTCAGCCCCCCCACCCCTGGCTCGCCTCCTCAGCCCCCACCACTGCCCCCACTCGCCTCCTCAGCTCCCCACCCTCCCAGCTCGCCTCCTCAGCCCCGCCACTGCCCCCCACTCGCCTCCTCAGCCCCCACCCCTGGCTCACCTCCTTAGCCCCGCCACTGCCCCCCACTCGCCTCCTCAGCCCCCACCCCTGGCTCGCCTCCTCAGCCCCGCCACTGCCCCCACTCGCCTCCTCAGCTCCCCACCCTCCCGGCTCGCCTCCTCAGCCCCCGCCACTGCTCCCCACTCGCCTCCTCAGCCCCCGCCACTGCCCCCCCACTCACCTCCTCAGCTCCCCACCCTCCCGGCTCGCCTCCTCAGCCCCCGCCACTGCCCGCCCACTCATCTCCTCAGCTCCCCACCCTCCCGGCTCACCTCCTCAGCCCCGCCACTGCCCCCACTCGCCTCCTCAGCCCCGCCACTGCCCCCTCGCCTCCTCAGCCCCGCCACTGCCCCCCACTCGCCTCCTCAGCCCCGCCACTGCCCCCTCGCCTCCTCAGCCCCGCCACTGCCCGCCCACTCGTCTCCTCAGCCCCGCCACTGCCCCCATTCGCCTCCTCAGCTCCCCACCCTCCCAGCTCGCCTCCTCAGCCCCGCCACTGCCCCCACTCGCCTCCTCAGCTCCCCACCCTCCCGGCTCGCCTCCTCAACCCCGCCACTGCCTGCCCACTCGCCTCCTCAGCCCCCTCCCGGCTCACCTGCCCCCCCATCACTGCCCGCCCACTCGCCTCCTCAGCCCCTGCCACTGCCCACCCGCCTCTTCAGCCCCGCTCCCTCACCTGCCACTTGCCTACTCACCTCCCACGGGCCACACAGTGAGCCCACCCGGGCCGCGTGTTGTGCAGGCCTGATGTAAGTGAAAGAGCTAAGCTGGCCAACCGGGGAGCTGCTGCAGTCCCGTAACCACAGCTGGACGGGAGAAGAGGAAAAACTCCCTAAAGTGCTGGGAGCAGCCTCGAGAAAAGGAAGTTTGTCAGGGAGATCAGTAGCTATAAATGTGAAGTGAAGGAGTGCTTTCTCCTCTGTGCCGACAGATTTGAATTGTGTTACTTTACTGTGAGATAAAGCTTTACAATATCCTGCTCTAATTTCATGAGGGGTCTGTAACCATAATCAGTCTCTGTGGGAAGTGGGATATTCAAAATTCCCAAGGAATTTAAAGGGTGGGGTTCACGGTTGGTCACCTGAGGGCTGTGCAGTTCAAACCGCTGACCAGAAAGGAGAGAGCAGGGATTGTGGGACATGTACCTGAGGCCAGTTGCAGCGCTGTAATCGAGCAGGGTGTCTACACTGGTACCGCGGCGCTGTAGCCCTGGCGCAGAAAGCTGTACGCCTCTTGTCAGGGTGGATTTTTACAGCACTGCAACTGTGCAGTTTCTGTGCACTAAGTGGCTTGGCAGTGTGCACACCTCAGGAGTTACACCGCAGAAATCTGGTTTACTGTACAGAAACCTGCCAGTGTAGACAAGGCCGTAGATGGCTTAACTAAGAACCTAAGACTGGTCAAACTGGGTCAGACCAATGGTCCGTCTAGCCCAGTGTGCTGCCGAGAGTGACCAGTGCCAGATGCGTCAGAGGGAATGAACAGAACAGGCTTGTTGACCTGCAAGATGAGGGTTTTTCACCATTGCCTTTAACTTCATTGTTGTTGATTCCTACTTATCCTCTCTCACCACATCTCCCCCAAGGTCTCTGGGCAAATCAGGTGTGAACCACTCCTGTGATACAGGCCTGTCCCAATCCAGCTGAATTGAGGCAGACTTTGGGCCAATGTCCGTTTGGAAAAGGCCCACTTAACCCAGCAGGTTTCTCAAAGTATTTGTTGCTGTGAACAGCATGTAGTGTGGATGTGTGAACCCTAGCATATTAACATGCAAGAAACACAAGGCCAGCACTGAGGAGGTTTCCAGAGCCAGGCCTGAGGGTGAAACAGCTGGGCTCAAAAGGAAAAGCGGCCTCACCACCTATAAAAATAACTGGTTGCAAAAACAAAACAAAAATTAATTAAATAAATAAAAATGAAAAATAAAAAAAAACAACCCAGAAAAGCTCCTATCACACACCCATCACCACTTCAGATTTTGACATCTCCTGCCTGATGTGACATCTTTGCTTTGCAAACAAGAGACCTGGGAAACTCTGTGGCTGTTACCCTCTAACTGGGTAAAGGTTACATGTCTTGTCTCAAGTAATTTTTCTCCTAACAGAAGATTTATTTTAAAATTTATCAAAACAAATTCCATTTGAAATACTAATAATACAATTGTTACCGTCTATCCAGGGTCTCTAGTCCCATAAATGCTATTGCTCTCACCTATTCCCCCACTCTAGTTCCTTAGCAAAACGAAGACACCAAATCACAGCCTCGGGACTCAGCATTCATGTATCCTGCAGTCTGAACTTGGAATCTGATACATTCCCCCATTGGCTACCATCATTTGCCCAGCAGGGAAGTGCTCCTTGTCCAACAAGGCAGCCAGATTGGGACCCATAGGCATGGAAAGGCTCTGAAGGAATCAGCTGTTTCTCTCTGTGCTTCATCTAACTTTGGAGCCAAATGGTAAAAGACGGTTGTTCCCAATTTAATAATGGCATCCTTTGAGTGTGCCAGTTAATTAGGGAGCAGCGTTCTAAAAATAGTTTACCTGGGCCACAGATTACCATAGCTTCCATCTCTGGGGTGAAAATCAACCACTAGTACCTGCAATTTCTACCCGAGTTCTTGTCAAATCTTTGACCTTACGTGGGGTAATTTGACACTTCTCTGGCGTAGAATTCTTCACCAACCGCACAACAGATCAGTAGAGACAGTGAGGTACAACTCCCCCAACTATGCCCTTTTATTTCTTTAATCTGGAGGCACAGAATTAGGGACTAAATTCAGGTGCAGCTTAGAATCCCTGCAAGACAGCAAATGTCAGGTCTCTATTAAAAACAGGATCTTTCTGCAGCTATATCACATTCAACACGGATTTCATTTTCTACACATTTGCAGCACCTCCCAGGGGTGAGCTGAACAGAAATGTCACTTCCATTTTTCCATCCCTACCTCAATAGGGATTGTATTTCCCAAATAATAGGCAACATGCAGCTGATTAGGAAGGAGATCTATTCAGGAGCGACCTCCTGCAGGGCCTGGGCCACAACTGCTTTGGTCGTGAAATACATGGGTATTTTGCTTAGTTCCAAATAATTTACTAGGGAATCCTCTTCCCAGCCCTTTAGAAAAAATACTGACCTAACCAATTGAACAACAGGGGGATTGGAATGGTGATGGGGAATAAGGGAATCCCTCTGACTTACCTTAACTACGTCTGTTGTTACAGCAGGTGAAATGACATTTTCCCCTATCCCTGCCCTGTTCCTGCTCTTTCTTATAGTTCAATATATTTTAAGTGAGGAAAATAGTAGCAAAAATATCTGCTCTGCAGCACAACCTGAAGCAACATCAGAGCAACTGGGAATGAAACAATTGGTTTCCGAAGGGAGAACTCGATGACTAACAATTGCTGTGAAATGGGGGAACAGTATAACCGTGATGCTCAGGGTTTGTTTAGACCAGGGAAAGTGATGGAGTTTAGGTCAGGTCAAGGGGAAAGCTAATGCCAACCCCTGCATCTGGGCTGCATCTGCACAACAACTCTAATTGTCTTTTTACACCAAGATGACTAACTTGAGCAGCCGACGCCATATACAGCCCTAGTGGATGTAAGGCACAGATACTTTTTGCCTCAGTGTACCTTGTTGGGATCAAACCTCCAGGAGCTGATGAACATTCCTGGCTCAAAAGGAAAGGAGTTGATAGAAAAGATCACAGGACAGACCCCGAAGAAGGGTGAGCTGCAAAAGGCAGAAGCAGGTAACTCATCTGGGGGAGCTGAGAGACCACGGTGAAGATGGTGCAAAAATCACAATGTGGGAATTAGGAAATGTGATTTTTTTTTTTATTTTGCCCACCCTAGTCAAAGGATTTATTACAGTTCTCTCTCATGTGGATTTTCTGATGTCTGATAAGGGCTGAGCTGTAACTGAAGCTTTTCCCGCACTCAGTGCATGTGGGGGGGTGTCTCCCCTGTGTGGATTCTCTGATGTCTGATAAGGGCTGAGCTATAACTGAAGCTTTTCCCGCACTCAGCGCACGTGTAGGGCGTCTCCCCTGTGTGGATTCTCTGATGTGTGATAAGGTTTGAGCGCAGACTGAAGGTTTTCCCACACTCAGAGCACGTGTAGGGCGTCTCCCCTGTGTGGATTCTCTGATGTGTGATAAGGTTTGAGCGCTGACTGAAGCTTTTCCCGCACTCAGCGCATGTGTAGGACGTCTCCCCTGTGTGGATTCTCCGATGTCTGATAAGGTGTGAGCTCCGACTGAAGCTTTTCCCGCACTCAGAGCACGTGTAGGACGTCTCCCCTGTGTGGATTCTCCGATGTCTGATAAGGGCTGAATGACAAATGAAGCATTTCCCACACTCAGAACATTCATAAGCTTTCTTACCCATGTGGATTTTCCTATGTGTGATAAGGGCAGAGCTCTGATTGAAGCTTTTCCCGCACTCATGGCACATGTAGTGTGTCTCTTCCAAGTTGATTCTGTCACTTGTTATGAGGTCTAAGTGGCTACTAAAGTTTTCCTCTGGCCTCTGCTGAGTCTCACAGGCTTTTGGTTTTTCTGGGAGTGCACAACTCCTGGAAACATTCCCTTTGAGTCTTCCTGATAAAGTTCCACGTGGTTCTCTTTGCTCAGCATCTTCCTGCTGGAGTGTCTCCTCCTCATTCTGACTCACCATCCCATCACCTGATGGGAGACACAGAGAATCCAGGCATAGGTCACTACCTGCGCCAGAAAGAAAGAAAATTTCAGAGAGAGGAATTCTTCACCTGTGCAGGCAGCTCTTGGAAGCACTTCTTTCTCAGAGCCCTGGAGGTCCGGGACCCACGGTTCTTCCCCTTGTTCCAGCTGCGAGATCACATCAGGTTTGGAAATAGGAAACCCTACTCCAGGCAAAGAAAACAACGGAGGTCAGTGGAATTTGTGGGATACTTGTCACAAAGAATATTCCATGGTTTAACCCCCAGCTCATTTTTAAGCAGTAACATCCCAAGGCCAGCTTCCTTGGCTCAAAGTGGCAGGAGAGTTATTATAATAAATCATATGAACTACCTTAGTGCCTAAGGAGCAACTAACAGTGGGTCCCCATTGTGCTAGGCAAAGCACAAACAGAGAATAGTAGATGGCCCATGCCCTGAAGAATTTACAATCTAAATATACAAGACAGACACAGAATGGGGGAAGGGGTAGAACCCACTGTTAGGTGTATTTTTATCACGTAGCTGGTTACAGGGTGTAGATGAGCGGACTCACCCCTGCGGTGCCTTCTGCTGGTGACTCCTGGGAATTAGCTCATTCCAGCTCTGGAGCGCTTTCTGCAGGCCGGTGATCCGCCTGTCCTCTGGCCCCCCTGCCCCTCCCTGGACCCGGTGCCCCTTTATTTGGGGTGCTACCCACTGGCAGTACCCACCAATCTGGGTCTCCTCCTGGGGAACCCCAAACCACTATCCCCACTTTGCCTCAGTTACTGCCTAGTCTCCATCTAGCCCCCCGTTCACTAGGGCAGACTGCAGTGTCAGCCACTCACCACAGGCAAAGGGGTTTGGACCTGCTGCCTTTGCCTACCCCTAGGCTGCCTCTGCAACCCCCAGTACCTGTTGGCTTTGTGCTAGGCCGCAGCCTGGGGCTTTCCAGGCAGGAGCTCCCCAGCTTCTCTGCCTTTCCCCAGCCCTGCTCCACTCAGGTACCCTGTGTCCAGCTCCCTGCAGCCAGGCCCTTCTTCCTCTACAGGCAGAGGGAGACTCTTGTCTGCCCCTGGCTTCTCTGTCTTTATAGGGCCAGCTGAGTCTGTCTGGGGCATGGCCCCAGCTGCAGCCACTTCCCCCAATCCACCCAGCCTAAAGGCTGCTTTCTCCAGCCACAGCCCCCTCCCGGGCTGTTTTTAATCCTTCAGGGCAGGAGCAAGGGACCACCCTGCTACACAGGGGTATAAAAACAAAGAATCAAAATCACAGTCTGCCTGTGTCTGGGCCTTCTCTCACTAGGACAGTCTGAGGCCTTGTTCTTAGGCTAAGACCTTTGGCTAAGCAGCAGGGGCAGCCATAAGCTGGGAAGCGAAGGGTCACATCCTCACATCCCAAACCAGTCACACTGAAATAAGGTGCTACTGGGCTGTTAGGAAGATGATCCTGTCCTGATACTGCCCATCACCACCAGATAAAGAAACAGATCTTAAAATGGTTAAAGAAAACCTAGTTTGACAGCAGCCTGTCTGGCAAGAAATCCCTTATCAATGCTTGTGGTTGTGAAAAAGACGGTTACTCACTGTAGTAACTGTTGTTCTTCGAGATGTGTTGCTCCTATCCATTCCATGTAGATGTGCGCGCCGCGCGTGCACGGCTCTTCGGAACATTTTTACCCTAGCAACTCCGGCGGGCCGGCTGGGCGCCCCCGGGAGTGGCACCGCCATGGCGCTGAATATATACCCCAGCCGGCCCATCCGCTCCTCAGTTCCTTCTTGCCAGCTACTCCGACAGTGGGGAAGGAGGGCGGGTCTGGAATGGATAGGAGCAACACATCTCGAAGAACAACAGTTACTACGGTGAGTAACCATCTTTTCTTCTTCGAGTTATTGCTCCAATGCATTCCAGTTAGGTGATTCCCAAGCCTTACCTAGGCGGTGGGGTCGGAGCGAGACGTGGCAGAGTGTAAGACTGCTGAGCCGAAGGCTGCATCGTCTCTGGATTGTTGCACCAACGCGTAGTGGGAGGCGAAGGTGTGGACAGAAGACCAGGTGGCCGCTCTACAGATGTCCTGGATGGGGACATGGGCCAGGAAGGCGGCAGACGAGGCTTGCGCTCTTGTCGAGTGAGCGGTGAGGCGGCACGGTGCCACGCGAGCAAGCTCGTAACATGTCCGGATACATGCCATCACCCAGGAGGAAATCCGCTGCGAGGAGACCGGCTCGCCTTTCATGCGGTCGGCAACCGCCACAAACAGCTGGGTCGAACGCCGGAAGGGCTTCGTCTGCTCGATATAAAAAGCGAGGGCCCTGCGGACGTCCAGGGTGTGAAGCTGTTGCTCACGAGGTGAGGCGTGCGGCTTCGGGAAGAAGACCGGAAGGAAGATCTCCTGATTGAGGTGAAAGGCCCACACCACCTTAGGGAGGAAGGCCGGGTGGTCGGAGTTGCACCTTGTCTCCGTGGAAGACGGTGTCTTCCAGGAGAGGTAGAGTAGAGAGCACGTGGCCAGGGGCTCGAAGGGCGGTCCCATAAGATTGGCCAGAACGAGATTTAAATCCCAGGTTAGGGAAGGACGCTGCACCGGTGGGTACAAGCGGTCCAGGCCCTTAAGGAAGCGGGAAACCATCTGGTTGGAGAATTATGGACTGACCTCCCATGGATGGACGAAAGGCGGACACGGCTGCCAGGTGCACCTTTAAGGAGGAGACCGCGAGTCCTTGTTGTTTAAGGTACCAGAGGTAGTCCAGGTTTGTAGGGATAGGGACTAGGAAGGGATTAAGGCCGCGCTCATCGCACCAGAGCACGAAACGCTTCCATTTCGCGAGGTAGGTGGAGCGAGTGGAAGGCTTCCTGCTTTCAAGTAGGACTTGCTGTACTGCCGCCGAACAGTCCCTCTCTGCGTGGGTCAACCACGCAGGTACCAAGCTGTAAGATGGAGGGACTGTAGGTTCGGGTGGCAGAGTCTGCCGAAGTCCTGTGTGATGAGTCCGGCCATAGCGGAAGGGGAATGGGATCCCGAACGGAGAGCTCGAGCAGCAGGGTGTACCAGTGCTGCCTCGGCCAGGCCGGAGCAACGAGTATTACGTGGGCCCTGTCCCTCCGAAGCTTGAGTAGCACCCGGTGTATGAGCGGGAACGGAGGGAAGGTGTAGAGGAGGTGATCCGTCCAGGAGCAAAGGAATGCGTCCGACAGGGAGCCTGGGGAGGGACCCTGGTACGAACAAAACAGGTGGCACTTCCTGTTCTACTTGGAGGCAAACAGGTCTATCTGGGGAAACCCCCACCTCCGGAAAATTGTGTGCGCCACATCCGGACGGAGAGACCACTTGTGGGAGAGGAACGATCTGCTGAGATGGTCGGCCAGCGTGTTCTGCACTCCTGGAAGAAAGGACGCTTCCAGGCGAATCGAGTGGGTCACGCAGAAGTCCCACAGGAGCATCGCTTCCTTGCAGAGGAGGGAGGAGCGAGCTCCGCCCTGCTTGTTCACATAGAACATCGCCGTCGTGTTGTCCGTGAACACCGCCACGCAGCGGCCTTGCAGACGGGCGCGGAAGGCGAGACACACCAAGCGGATCGCTCGCAGCTCCCGGACGTTGATATGGAGGGAGAGCTCTTGGGGCGACCAGAGACCCTGTGTGTGAAGGTCGCCCAGGTGAGCCCCTCATCCCAACGCTGAGGCGTCTGTGGTCATGGTGACGGATGGGCGAGGAGGGCGGAACGGGACTCCTGCACACACGACCTCTGGGTCCAGCCACCAGCTGAGCGAATCGAGGGTAGGCTTCGTGACCGTGACCACCATGTCTATGGGGTCACGATGCGGCGTACACCGACGCCAGCCAAGCTTGAAATGGGCGAAGGCGCAGCCTGGCGTGCGTGGTCACGAATGTGCAGGATGCCATGTGGCCCAGGAGGCGCAGGCAGGACCGAACTGTCGTCGTGGGAAAGGTGTGTAGGTCCCGAATGATGGAGACCATTGTCTGGTGCCGAGACCGAGGGAGGCAGGCCCTGGCTAAACTGGAGTCGAGGACCACTCCGACGAACTCCACTCGTTGTGATGGAGTTAAAGTGGACTTCTCGGCATTGATGAGAAGGCCCAGGAGCCGAAATAGGGATAGTATTTCCGTCATCTGGTCCATTACCAGCTGTCGGGATGTCCCGCGAACCAGCCAGTCGTCGAGATACGGGTAGACGTGTATGCAACGACGGCAGAGGGCTGAGGCCACCACTGCCATACACTTGGTAAAGACCCTTGGCGTGGTGGACAGGCCGAAGGGCAGCACCGCAAACTGGTAGCGTGCACTGTTGACCATGAAGTGCAGGTAGCGTCGATGGGGAGGGTAAATCGCGACATGGAAGTAGGCGTCCTTCATATCGAGGGCGGCAAACCAGTCTCCCGGATCCAGGGAGGGAATGATGGTCCCCAGGGTGACCATGCGAAACTTGAGCTTGAGCAGGTACCTGTTGAGCTCCCGGAGGTCTAGTATGGGTCGGAGACCTCCTTTCGCCTTGGGGATGAGAAAATATCGGGAATAAAATCCCCTGCCCCGCATGTCGTGCGGCACCTCCTCTATGGCCCCCAAGCCCAGCAGAGTCTCGACCTCTTGTAGGAAGAATTGCTCGTGAGAGGGGTCCCTGAAGAGGGACGGGGTAGGTGGGTGGGAAGGAGGGGGCGAAACAAACTGAAGGCGGTACCCATACTGGATAGTGCGAAGGACCCAGTTGTCCGATGTTATTTGGGACCACGCCGAGGAAGTGGGACAGGTGGTTGTAAAAGAACGTGGTAGGATCCGGGAAGGAGACTGATGGGCCGTCCTCGGGCATCCCATCAAAAGGCCTGTTTGGGCCCTTGAGGGGCCTTGGAAGGGGCCTGGGCCTGGTTGCGTCTGTTGCCCGATGGTCTACGGCGGTTTAGGTTAGCACGCCGACTATTATAGGGCCTTGACCTGGCCTGGGTAAAGGGCCGGTAGGGCTGTTGCCGGAATGACCTCCTCTGGGTAGCCGGTGTGTGCATACCCAAGGTGCGAATGGCAATTCGACCATCTTTGAGGGTCTGAATTCTGGAGTCCGTTTTCTCCAAGAAGAGACCCTGGGTGTCGAACGGGAGGTCTTGAAGGGTGTACTGCACCTCAGGCGGCAAGGTGGAGGACTGCAGCCAGGAGATACGCCGCATGGTCACACCAGAGGCCAGGGTTCTGGCTCCTAAGTCCACAGAGTCCAGAGCAGCCTGGATGGAGGACCGGGAGGCTTTTGCCTTCTTCCAAGAGGGCCGAAAACTCTTGACGTGAGGCGGTCGGGATCAGCTCCGAAAATTTCGCCAGGGACATCAAGATGTCAAAGGTGTAACGGGCGAAAAGAGCCATCTGGTTGGCAATCCGGAGCTGGAGGCCACCCGCCGAATAGACCTTCCGGCCCAACAGGTCCATGCGCCATGCGTCTTTGGATTTTGGCGCCGGGGCGGGCTGCCCATGCCTCTCCCGGTCATTTACGGACTGTACCACAAGGGAGTCCGGAGTCGGGTGCGTATAGAGGTATTCGTATCCGGTGGGCGGGACCGAGTACTTGCGCTCCACGCCACGCGCGGTGGGAGGGACAGACGCCGGTGACTGCCAGATGGTAGTGGCATTCTGCTGAATGGTGCGGATGAAGGGCAGGGCCACCCGCAGCGGGGCCTCAGATCCAATGACGTTGGTCACTGGGTCGTCATCCTCCGGGACCTCCGCCACGGGGAGGTCGATAGCCTTCGCCACCCGGCGAAGAAGGTCTTGGTGGGCCCTCAAGTCAATAGGAGGGGGGTCTGCGGTAGAAGCCCCCGCCACCGCCTCATCCGGCGAGGATGATGAGGACAGACCCTGGACCACCGCTTCTGGAGCTGGTTCTTCCAGGGCTGTTGCCGGAATGACCTCCTCTGGCCTCACCCGGTGGAGATGGGGGAGGTCTGCTCACCGTGGCTTTGGGCACCCTATGTTAGGCGCCCACGTGCCTTGGGGGAAAGGGGAGACCTTGAGGCTCGTGGTAGGCCCAAGGGACCCAAAAACCCCACTGCTGCGGTCCGTGGTCCTGGCCTTGGGGGACGGCCCGGAGATCTCTCCCGCTGCCCGCCTGAGAGGCGACTGAGGGCTGACGCGAAGGCCAAGGTGGGGCAGAGGCGCTGAAAGATTGCGCCGTGGATGCCGGCAGCAGGTCCCTGGACGGTGCCGAGGATCGGTGCCGGTCATCGCGGTGCCGGGATGGAGAGCGGGACCAGCGACTGTTGCGGTGCTGGGAGCTCGACCGGTGCTGGGAGCTCGACCGTGACCTCGACCGACGGCGTCGGGAGCGGCTTTGGGAGTCGCGGTGACGGGAACGGTACCGGGATCCGGACCTCCCTCGGTACCGACGGTCGAGCGACCGGGACCGGGAGCGTCTCCGGGAGTGCGACCAGTACCGCGATGTTGAGCGGTACCGGGACTGCGACCGGTGCCGAGACGGGGAGTGGTACCGCGATGGTGAACGGTGCCGAGATCCGGAACGGCGTGGCAGTGACCATCTGTGGGACCGGGACCGACGTCTCTCTCGTCCGTCAGGGGGAGGCGGCCGCATCATCGCCGGCTTGCCCGCTGACTGAACGGCGCGCACCGGCGGTGCCGGGGGCCGGAGGCTCAGTGCCTCTGTGAGCTCGATGAGCTCTCTCGCCATCGAGAATGTCTCGGGCGTGGACGGGAGCTGCAGCTCAACCGCGGTTGGCACCGGGGAGCAGGGTGGTACCGGACTCAACGGCTCTTGCGGCGCCGGAGTCGACGGTACCGTGCACGGTTTGTGCACCACCACAGCCGGTACCGGAGGGGCCGGTGGTGGCTGGGCAAGCGGTCCCGAAGCATGCGGCTTGGAGGCCATCTGCGCCGTCTTCCGTTTCCTCGTTGGAGAGAGGGAACGGTGCCAGGACGCCGGTGCCGGCTGCGGAGCTCGAGCAGTCTCAGTACCGGAGCGGCTCGGGGCTGCCGGTGCGCTGCGCGCCGATGACGATTTCGGTGCCGCTGGGGTTGGCGCGGGAGGTTGAAGTGTCGCCTCCATAAGGAGCTGCTTTAGGCGAGTGTCCCGCTCCTTTCTAGTTCTCGGCTTAAACGCCGTGCAGATGGGACACTTATCTGGACGATGGGTCTCCCCGAGGCAGCGCAGGCAGGAGTCGTGCGGGTCCCCGAAGCCGCACAGGGCTTAAACCCCGGTGCCTTGGGCATGAGCCCGCACCGGTTGTGGAAGAAGAGGGGCTAAACCCCCCTAATTCCCTAACTATACTATATCTAACTAAACTTATTCAACTAATCTAACAACTAAACTAACTTAACCAACTATGAACACGTAGGAAATGGAGAAACGCTAGGGCTGTGGAGGTAAAGGAGCACTCCACTGTTCCAACTGGCCATCACGGGCGGTAAGAAGGAACTGAGGAGCAGACGGGCCGGCTGGGGTATATATTCAGCGCCATGGCGGCGCCACTCCAGGCGCCCAGCGCCCGCCGGAGTTGCTAGAGTAAAAATGTTCCGAAGAGCCGTGCACGCGCGGCGCGCACACCTAACTGGAATGCATAGGAGCAATCACTCGAAGAAGAATTAATTTTTCTAGGTGTAAGTTCATTAGGGCAGTGGAATATGCTTGCTTGGAAATAACCCCAATAAACATCGCATTATCTGTGCTTCGGACTTCTGGTCTTTTGCTGCTTGCTGTCTGCATGACAAGAACCAGGGAAGTGGGAGGGTGAAGGGAAAATACGCCACCTGATAACCAAGGAGGTGAGCCTTTAAGGAAGGTTTTAATACACTTTGGAACTGATCAGGGATTCCCCTGAGGACTGATGAGGGGGTGATGGTAAATACACATTTAGATCCTTTTCTTGTTTTATATCTTTTCCACCATAAGGCTGAACTTCTGGCACTGTCATGGATCCATAGGATCTCTGCAATGCCCTGGCTTTTAAACAGTCCTTGGGAGGTGCCTCTTGAGTGCACTAGACCCCCAAGAGCTCCCACTCTTCCACAAGGACAGGCCACTTAGCTTCAGCACCTGAGAATGAGCCACTTTCTCAGTGCCCTTCCTCCACACTCCTCTCCACTTCTTCCCATTACTCTCAGCCAGCACCATCTTCCGGCACCTTGGGAGCTTCTTGTGTTCCCTCTACGTCTCTCACAACCTCATCCCTCCCTGCTGCTTCTTAGCTCTAATCCTGCACACACCCTCCCCATGTCCTGGCACCCCAGAATTATCTACTCCCCCCTTCTCCTCCCCTCCCACAGCTCTGTTCTCCCTTCACCCATGGGGTCCTGAATGGCAACATTATACGCTCTCCTATCAAAATAGGAGCTCATCTGACTGTCACACAAGCCATGCATGAGTCATACACCCATTTACTCAATTTAGAATTCTACACATGGCGTATTTTCCTCTTAAAATGAGGAAAAGGCATGAAAGCTGCAGTTATTAATGTATCCAATAAGGATACATACAATGCAATTTTAAAATGACTGACGGCACCAAAAAGGCACATGACAAAAATGATACTAGTGGGTGGGAGAGGGCAAGGAAACTTGTCAAAACTTGTGTGACAAATAAAGGTATAAAGTTATCACTACTCAGGTTCTTTAGAGACCCCACAGCTTCTAATAACCCAGGGGACAGGAACCCTTACCCAGCGAGGTCACCGTCTCATAGTTCTCCTGCATGACATCCCTGTAGAGGGCTCTCTGAGTGGGGTCCAGCAGAGCCCCCTCTTCCATGGTGAAATACACAGCCACCTCCTCGAAGGTCACCGGCTCCTGAAAGAACAAGAGTCCAATACTCAGTACCTGCTGCCCCACTCACAGCCCCACTGTTCACGGAACAGAAGCACCAAGTAAATGGAAGCTCCGGGGGGCACATGTTAACAGTCCCACCTCACCTTGCTTAGAGCAGCCAGGTGGCATCAGAGGGTAGAAAGAGAGAACCTTTGTGTCTTCCAGCTGACAGACAGAGGCAGGGTCATCACATTTATCACATACCTACTAGCCAGAGCTTAATATAGGAGATGGGGCTGGCTCTGGACCCTGCTGTTGGCTCCCTGGTTGGAATCCCAACACTCTCCAAATAAAATATATGGAAGAAAGGGGAAGTCAATAGTAAATAATTTAAGTTCGAAGGTCAGAATTGTAGAAAGCTGGCAAGGGAAGCTAACAGAAATCAATGATCAACCAATGAAAATAAGAAGGAAGTTTTTAAAAGTACAAAATTAATCCTAACAATGGTAGTGATAAATTACTAGATGGAAATGGCAGAATTATCAACAATCATGGAGAAGAGGTAAAAGTGTTCAATAAATATTTCTCTCCTGGATTTGCAGAAAAACAGATGATGTAACTCATATCATAAGATGTTGACAGTGACAGTCTTTCCATTTCAACAATAACTCACAAGGACGTTAAACAGCAGCTATTCAAGTTAGATGTGTTTAAACCGTGGGTCCAGATAACTAGAGTTTTGAAAGACCTGCTGGAGGAGCGTGGTGGACTATTAATTTTAATTAGGACTTGGAACACTTGGGAAATTCCAGAAGACTGGAATAAAGCTAATGCTGTGCCAATATTTTAAAAAGTATAAAAGAGATGATGCAGCTAATTACAAGTGTGTCAGTCTGAAATCGATACTGGGCAAAAGAATGGAGCAGCCGATACTGGATTTCATTAATAAAGAAAGGAGAGTAATGTAATTAGTATCCATTAAAAAGGTTTAGACACAATAGATTCTATCAAACTAAGTGGATATCCTTATTGGATGAGATCAAAAGTTTGGTTGCAGCTAATAGTACTGATGTAATATATGAAGGCATATGAGTTGCTTCAGCACAATATTTTGACTAGAATGTACAAAATACACACGGCATACATTAAATAGATTAAAAACTGGGATTTTAAATAGGGAACCATGGTTGAGTGGATTTCTTTCTAGGGGGTTCCCGTAAGATTGGATCTTGGCCCTGTGCTATTTAACATTCTTATCCATGACCTGGAAGAGAATATAAAATCATCACCGATAACGTTTGCAGTTGCCACAAAGATCGGGGGTGGGGGTAACTAATGAAGTGTCAGTAGGTTCAGGCGCCAGCACTGGGAGTCTGGGAAGTTTTCCCAGCCCTGGCTGGACGGTTATTTCCTGTTCCACAAAGAGGGTTCCATTCCCAACACCTGTGCCTTGACATTAGGAGCTATCTGACACTACAGTCCATATTCAGCATAGTGGCAGGATTATAATATGATTAGGACATGAGGCATTTTGTACAAGATGAGTCACGTGCGGTGTCATTGGAAAAGTTATGATTTGCTGAATACGATTATCCTACCTGTGTGCATGGATCATGTTTGTATCTGAAGTTATGGATATTGACTCTGTATCTGTCTTTCAAATGTGCTTACTCTGGGTAACACCCACAACGAGCCTTTCAGGTACAACAATGAAGAAGCCAGACAGTTCATGGCTCATCAACAAAGACAATGGACCATGGAAGAGCTTAGCCTTCCTGTGAATGTTTCAGCCAGCCTATGAGTCATGGCTACTATGACTCAGCAGGGCACTCTAGGGCATGTGACCAGACCACATGACAATGAACTTCATTTTGGTACCTGTATTTTTCCACAAACCGGACTGGGAACTGAGTTTGGAACAAATGGTTCCTGCCCTATGGAAAAGCTACATAAGGTGGGGTGTGACATCATCTCTTGGCCTCATTCCCCACACACAAGAGAACTCCTGGCAGCACCTGAGCAACAAAGACTGAAGTGGGGGAAGTGCTGGTCCCAGGGTAAAGGGATTTCTAGCTTGTGTATGGAAACTTGGGGGACTATCATCAGTCAGGGTGAGAAATTGCTAATTCAAATTCTATCCAGATAGTATGTTAGGCTTGGTTTGAGTTTTTGGTTATTTGCTAAGTAATCTGCTTTGATCTGTTTGCTATCACTTATCGCTGGGAAATTGGCTGTTGTCTTCTCTCTCTCCTTGAGTGGCTCAGGTAAAGCACTCAGGTAGCTTAGTTGGCTGCATGGCGCCACCTGTTGTCGTGTTGGGTGATAACAGGCCATGGAGAGGCTGGCTCAATCTCCAGCAAAGCAGTGTGAGAAGGGCCAGCCCAGCTTGAGGGTTAGAGCAGCGGTCCCCAACCTTTTTGGCACTAGGGACCGGTTTCGTAGAAAAAAAAATTTCCGTGGACCTGCCCCCTATCTGACCCCCACCCACTTCCTGCCCCCCCGACTGCCCGCCCCCCTCAGAATCCCCGACCCATCCTGCTCCTTGTTCCCTCACCATCCCCCAGAGACCCCCACCACCCTGGGACCCCACCCCTGCTCTCTGTCCCCTGACTGCCCCAACCCCTATCCCCAAGCCCCGCTGAGTCCCGCTGAGTCCTGACAGACCCCCCCGGAACACCCACAAATCAACCCCCCCGGCATTCCCTGACCGCTCCCCCAACCTCCGCCCCCTCTCTGTGCCCTGACTGTCCCCAGGACTCCCTGCCCCTTAGCCAACCCCCCAGGCCCCAGCCACGTACCCCCCGCTCCCGCCACACCCCGAGCCACAGCGCCGCCCCCGACAGCTGCAGCGTGTCTCCGGCGGGGCCTGAGCTCCGTCCTGCTCCGAGCCACGTGGGGAGGGGGTGGGGCTGGGAGCTCCACGCCGAGCGGAGGCAGCTGAGCTCAGCCTGGAGCTCGCAGCCCCGCCCCCTCACCACGCGGCTCTGAGGGGGCGGGGCTCAGGGGCCCCGCCGGAGATGCGCCGCTTGATGTGCTAGGGGTCGGTTCGCGGCCCGGTTCCTAACAGGCTGCGGACCGGTACCGGTCCGAGGGTTGGGGACCCCTGGGTTAGAGGGCACAGCGGTTTCCAGACTGCCCCCGGGGGTGACAACCCATCACACCCTAAACTACACTAGTGTCAGCAGGTTTGTCACATCCTGTCCCCTCCCTTTCTCCACCCAGGATATTTCCTGCCTCCCACCATCTCTAGCAGCTCCCACCAGTGGTGAGCTCCAGCTGGGTCGCATGAACCGGTTGTTAAATTTAGAAGCCTTTTTGGAACCGGTTGTTCCAGGACAACTGGTTCTAAAAAAGCTTTTAAATTTAACAAATGCTCGGGCAGCTGTTCGCCCGGCCCCGGCCCCAGCTCACCTCCCTTCTCCTCTGAAAGCTCCACCTTCTTCTCCTCCCCTTTGAGGTTGTGGGGGCTGGATAGGGGTCAGGGCAGTCAGAGGGCAGGGTACAAGGGGCTGAATGGGGCAACGGTCCCAGGGGCAGTCCGGAAGGAGCAGGGGTTGGATGAGGTGGTGGGGGGCAGTCAGGGACAGAGAGAAGGGGTGGTTGGATGGGGCAGAGGTTCCAGGGGGGCATCAAGAATGAGAGGAGGGGTTTGATGGGCAGCAGGGGGCAGTCAGGGGATGGGGGAGGATGGGTCAGGGGTCCCCGGGGGGGTGTCAAGGAGCATGGGGGGTTGGAAGGGGCACGACCCCCGGGGGGGCATGACCCCCTCGTGAGGTGAGGACAAGGGAACCTGTTGTTAATATTTTGGCAGCTCATCACTGGCTCCCACCCTCCTGTACATTTACTGCTTCTCTCCCTCCAAGCAGAACCCACCACCAGCTCCCTGAGAATCCCTTACCTGAGCCAGCTCCATTGCAGCCATTTCCTTCCCCCTGGGAGGAGGGGATGATCTGGAGTGAAACGTGGACGTTATTCTGTAGCCTGCCAGGGCGAGAAGGGCAATGTGAGAGAATTCAAACAGGGTTTCTGTCCTTTCCACATGTCGATTCCCCACAGGATTTTTCTCTGGTAATGGACATTCTAGGTTCTGCCACACTGTGAAGGACAGAGTGACCTTATCCCAGTACAGGCCTAGTCCCTACCCAGCAGGGTGTAACCCTCTAAGACATGGTGAAAACCTCCCAGTAACAGAGTCTCTGTGTTACACTTATCAGGTTTGTGGACGATAAGCTGGGAGGGGTTGCAAGTGCTTTGGAGGACAGAATTAAAATTCAAAATCATCTGGACAAACTGGAGAAATGGTCTGACGTAAATAAGATGAAATTCAATAAGGACAAATCCAAAGTACTCCACTTAGGAAGGAACAATCAGTTGCACACATGCAAGACAGGAAATGACGGCCTAGGAAGAAGCACTGCAGAAACGGATCTGGGAGTCACAGTGGATCACAAGCGAAATATGAGTCAACAATGCTACACTGTTGCAAAAAAAGCAAGTATCATTTTGGGATGTATTAGCAGGAGTATTGTAAGCAAGACACGAGAAGTAATTCTTCCGCTCTACTCCGCACTGATTAGGCCTCAGCTGGAGTAGTGTGTCCAGTTCTGGGTGTCACATTTCAGGAAAGATGTGGAAAAATTGGAGAAAGTCCAGAGAAGGGCAACAAAAATGATTAAAGGTCTAGAAAACATGACCTATGACGGAAAGCTGAAAAACTGCATTTGTTTAGTCTGGAGAAGAGAAGACTGAGAGGTGATATGATCTACTTTCAAATACATAAAAGGTCACTTCAAGGAGGAGGGAGAAAAATTGTTCTTCCAAACCTCTGCAGACAGGACAAAAAAAAAAAAAAAAAAAAGGGCTTAAATTGCTGCAAGGAAGGTTTAGGTTGGACATTAGGAAAAACTCCCTGTCCGAGTGGTTAAACACTGAAATAAATTGCCTAGGGAGGGACAGGCAACAGACAGAGAGATTGGAAAACAGGTTGGAAAATTTTGA
This sequence comes from Mauremys reevesii, assembly GCF_016161935.1. Lineage (NCBI taxonomy): Eukaryota > Metazoa > Chordata > Testudines > Geoemydidae > Mauremys > Mauremys reevesii. The sequence continues at coordinate 44,870,753 of NC_052636.1, forward strand.
GGGTGTAGTGGAAGGAAGGAGTAAGTAAGTATAAGCATGGGGATTTCAAATACCCAGGACAATACTTGAAATGGTGGTTTGAGTTGATAAAAGTGGCTGTTGGGAGACAAGCAAGTGATTTAAGGAAGAAGTGAGATGTTACCTCTGTAGTTGCTGGAGGGAACAGCAGTTGAACTTTGTAAAAGTGCTAAAGAGGAAAGTTCTTGGTGTCTTTGAAATGTTTGTAAATAAATTCAGGCAAAGAAATTATTAGATTGCAATTATTTGGCTATGAACAATTTAGTCGAATTAGCTAAAGAAATGTATACAGTGCTATGTAATTGAAATCCTATTAGGCGCTAAGGGGCCTTATAAGGGTAGGTCTATACTTACCGTCCGGGTCGACGGGTGGCATTCGACTTCTCGGAGTTCGAACTATTGCGTCTAATCTAGATGCGATAGTTCGAACTCAACGCGCCTCCGTCGACTCCGAACTCCACCACCGCGAACGGCGGTGGCGGAGTCGACGGGAAGCCACGGACTTCGATCCCGCGGCGTCTGGACAGGTAAGAAGTTTGAACTAGGTAGTTCAACTTCAGCTACGCTATTCGCGTAGCTGAAGTCACGTACCTTAGTTACACCCCCTCCCCTAGTGTAGACCAGGCCTAAGAAGTGCTTTTCTTTCAGTGTTTGAAAGCAGGAGTTAGAACTAAAAAAAAAAAAAAGCCATCAAAATTCTGGTAAAGTTAATTATGTCCCTTTTAAGGTAAGAATCTTTAAGCTGTGAATAGCTTTGGATCCAGAAGCAAGCCAGAAAGCAACTGTATTAATGCAAATTATCTAACTGATAAGCTGGAAGCCACTGAAACCTGGGCTGCCTATGAAACACATACAATAAAATATGGGGTAATTCCTCTATTTTGCCAGAAATCAACGAGGGTATTTGTATATTTTAAGCAATAATTGACTGCCCAGAAGGGGTAGACCTCTGTTTTTGTCTTTCAGATAATCAGAGAAAACTGACGCCAGCTGAACAGCATTTAACGTACCATGCATGTACTGGCACAATAGGAATTATGTTTTGTGTTTTATGTCCTGTCTTGTGGTGTTTGTCTCATGGCCAGAATTCTTGTGTTGAATATTTTCATAGGATGGTCTAGTTTAAAAAAAAATCAAACAGAAGAATTAAAATGCAGATACTTGTTTTATTCAACTTGGAATACAAAGTGTTTGGATAAATCAGGAAAATATGATATACTAAAGTCTAATACATTTCCTTAAGAAAGAAAAAGAAACTTCATTGGCCAGATTCTTAATTGAAAATTGTTGTTAACATTTGCATACCAACAGTCTTTGGAAGCAAGGACATGCAAAGTTAACTCACTCCCCATATTGTACATGGGCTCATTCTGGCTACCTCAGATTTCTAGCCAGAGGGCTGGCGGGAAGCTATTGGACTAGAGGTTATATTGAGTGAACGCCTCAAAGTGGGTGTGCTTGTTCTGGCTTGTTGCGCCAAAGCTCTGTAATAAAGTTATTTCAGTGGAAGGGTATATGTTGCATACATTGCATAATAAGACTAATGTACTGTATAACGGCAATGTTTATGTGTTCATGGTTGGGAAAAGGTGTATGAGTGAAGAGTGGAAGTTTCCTTTGTAGGTTAAAAGAAGCCAAGAAGGGGAGAAGGAAAAAGAACAGAATGAATTAACTGGAAAAAAATAGCTAGCAAGCTCAGGCTAAAGATAAGACACTGGCCCCAGTCAAGGACACTGCTCACAGCTAAGACTTGGCTGACAACCAAGAAAAGGGGGGGGGCTTGAATGTGCCCAAGCAGCTATGAGATCTGCAAAACAGTGCCAGGCACTAATGAAATGTGTTAGGTTTCTTTTCTCACAGGTAAAAAAGCGCTACCCAAAGACCCTAGCAGCCCTGCCACTCCTTGGAACCAGGAGACTGGATCTATGTAAAGGTCCACCAATGAAAGACTGCTTTGACTCCATGCTGAAAAGGCCCTTATTAAGTCCTGCTGACTACCAACATGGCTGTGAAGTGCCAAAGACTAACTGCCTGGACCCATGATTCACACTTCAAAAAAGACCCCTCCACCTCGGGAGGATTCTCCTACTGATGATTAGTCTCTTCCTTCTTCTAGCTCTGCTGTGCCTTCTGGACAGCAGGGAAAAAGGACAAGGTAAAGTGCTAGTAACCTCTCCCTTGTCCACTGACAGATCTACTGTGCCTTTGAATTTTTCTAGAAGAAGCAAAACCATTACAGGGTGATGTGCTGGTAACCTCTCCCCTGTAGGATGCTGAACCACGACTGTTTCGGGAAAGAAGAAGGAACACTCACTCCACTGCCATTGCCAAAGTCCAGGAATTCCTGACTAGAAAGGACATTAAGAACTGATCCTGGTGAAGAAAAAGATGGTTACTCACCGTTGTAACTGTTGTTCTCCGAGATGTGTTGCTCATATCCATTCCATGTAGGTGTGTGCGCGTGCCGCGTGCACGTTCGTCGGAGACTTTTTACCCTAGCAACTCAGTGGGTCGGCTGGGCGCCCCCTGGAGTGGCGCCATCATGGCCGCGGATATATACCCCAGCCGACCCACCCACTCCTCAGTTTCTTCTTGCCGGCTACTCCGACAGTGGGGAAGGAGGGTGGGTGTGGAATCGAGGCTTGAACGACTTACAAATTGGGCACTTAGCTGTTAAGTGCGACTCCCCCAGGCACTTCAAGCAGGAGGAATGTGGATCCCCCATCAGCATCGGGCGATGACAAGCCGAGCACGGCTTGAATCCCGGGGAGCCGGGCAAGAGCTCCGACCCCGGGCGGGGAGGGCCTAAGCCCAGAACCCGACTAACTAACTAAACTGTAACTAATCAACTAACACTAACTACTCTATCTAAATTAACAACTTAGAGAACTATATACACAATAAGAATAGAAAATTGAGAGAATGCTAGGGAGGTGGAGGTCAGCTACGCTGCACTCCACAGTTCCAAACGACCGACACGGGCGGTAAGAAGGAACTGAGGAGTGGGTGGGTCGGCTGGGGTATATATCCGCGGCCATGATGGCGCCACTCCAGGGGGCGCCCAGCCGACCCACTGAATTGCTAGGGTAAAAAGTCTCCGACGAACGTGAACGCGGCGCGCACACACCTACATGGAATGGATATGAGCAAGCACTCGAAGAAGAACAAAGAATTATACACTGGCAGGAAGAAATTTGTGGGACCCCTGCTTGGGAATGTGGTATTGATTGGATTTTGGGGTTTATTCTACAGGCTGCGCCCTGTGTTCTGGATAAATCCTTCAGCATGTATTGCCCTCCTTAATTGGATTTTTAAATGACAAGTACCAAAGGCACCTTGTTGCCACTGCCCCTGCCCATCTCCTCCATTACACTATTACCCCTGTAATACATCCAAATACAGACAATGCCATATATCTGATAAAACCAATGGCCAAGGCCCTCAGACTTTAGTGATTTATTTAAAGATTGTTTGGAAAAAAATATGTTTAAAGTTCAGGATATCCCATATAAGCAAACAATTGAGTGGAGAATAAATGGATCAGTGGAAATAAAAATCTATGATCACTCGGAATGATCTTGAGCACCAGACTTGGCCCACTGTCCTTACAGACACATCAGGAACCATCTGATCTGTGGCCATGGAGACATACTTGGACGCTTTCTGGGTGGAAGTGTGGACATTCACAGTGCTCCTTCCAAGCATATGGACCGGTTAGGGGGGTGTGGGCTCCCACATATCGAATCTTGCCGGGTCCATGGGGAGGATGCATGTGGGACTGGATTATTCACCGAGACATCTGGGAGATTAGACCACCTAGTATACCTAACTGATTTATAGTCAGTGCCCCTAGAATAACACCTGACATTTTGGATACGAATGGGGAGTCACTGGACATTTCAGCTGTTAGAACCCCTACAGCTTCAGTGTATCCATAAACTGAAGCCAGGGGAAGTTGTCACTGTTCATGATAACGTTTGCTGGGAGGACAGAGGACAAGGAACTATCCTGACAGGAGACCTACTTTTTCAAGCTAATGATAGCTGTGTGTATGTTAAAACCACCACATTGCAAGATATACATTTTAATCTCATTACCACTGCAGGCAATCATATTGTTTACTGGCCTGCAGATACAATTTTGAAAGTAGCCTTAGGTTCCAGATACTCTTTAATTGGACTAGTTTAGTACCTGAATGGTTTCAAGATTTGCTTTCGTTGTTACCAGAGGTTCAAAGAATCTCTGAAGTACAAGGGCAAATTCATGTTTCAAAATATATATCAAGTGGAAAAGTATGCCTTTCATACAGCTTATAGAGTGTCTATTTTATCTACTAAGTATGATGTATTGTGCTTTGTGACCAAAACTGTATAACAATCCCATCATATTATTGCTATGGAAATGTTATTGCTTGTATTGCTATTAGTTAGCTTAGGATTATGTTGTTGTAAAGGATGTACTAAAAGTAATACCTTTCATGTCCATGCTAATTATGCATTGTCATTACATCCAATCAAAACCCTAAGGTTGAAACATCTGATGTAAAATCTGAAATCCACGGCTTAATGCAAATAGAGGTTTGAAAATATTTGTTGTACTAGAAGTACAAAAGGGAGTGTGGAAGTAGAGAAAGAACTGGCAGGGATTTGTAGGGGATCTTAATGCATGACAGTCTCTGTTAGCAAAAGTCAGACTAGCTGTTAGCCAGAGTCAGGCTAGCTGTAACCCTAATAATGCGAGCTCTGTAGAAGCGAGGATTGTGTGAGGCGAGTGGAAAGAACTGTGTGAGAAGTGGTTGCGACCTTGCATTGATAGCAAAATACGTAGACTGGCGTCTTCTAGAAGTGAGAAAAATAAGATAGCAGGATGATCTATGTATAAACAAAATGCAGCTGTTGCTTATTATTGTCCGTAACAAAAGTATAAATGCTGCTGTAATTGTTTACCTGTTGAGAGACCTGTCTAGGAAGGGGAGACCCTATGTCCTAGTGCACTCTCTCCCTGTTGTAGCTGCTAAACAGAATAAAGTATCTGACTCTGCTGCATCCAAACAAAAAGCGAGAACTGAGTTTTTCTCTGACAGTACTATAAGAATTAATGTATGGTTTAATTATTTTGTTAGTTTTTTTAAAATAGCGAAAAGGAATGTTTTTTGGGGATATTGGTAGAAACGCATTTGATCGATTGCTAGTGTTTGTATTGATGTTAAGGCAGGGACAGATTAGAATAATTTTAAGATTGATTATGGTTATTTTTTGGTTTAGAATAAGGGTACGTCTACACTACCCGGCGGGTAGTGATCCATCTATCGGGGATCTAGTGTAGATGTGAAAAATCGATCCCCGATCGCTCTGCCGTCGACTCCTGTACTCCACCGCGGCGAGAGGCGGTAGCGGAGTCGACGGGGGAGTGGAGCAGTTGACCCCTCGCCGTGTGGACGAGGTAAGTTGACCTAAGATACATTGACATCAGCTCCACTATTCTCGAAGCTGAAGTTGTGTATCTTAGGTCGATCCCCGCAGTGTATGGGGGGGGGGAAGTGGTGGAATGGACGATATTTTCTCTCACATTTTGGTGGTGGATTGTTCAGTTTCATGGGTAATCAGAATAGAAGTCGTAATGGTAGAAGAAGAGGAGAAGATATGATGCATCCACTTAAAGTGTCTTTAGAAGATCTATATAATGGAAAAGTTATAATTTTTTTTATATGTATTATAAATTAGACATTTCAGTTAAATATCAATGTTTTTGTTTCAAGGTTTAGTAAGTAAAAAATAGAATTTTGTATTGGGTTTACGTTAAGGAAATGAGAGGAATGTTAAAGGCTCAGGCCACAATGTGCACTGTTTTAATTACAAAATGTAGTAAGGTTTAATTTGTAATGCTTTTTTTTGCTTACTATAAAAATTGCTATATATTTTTTGAAGGTTTTTGTAAAAAAACTGTTTGTGTGAAGGCCACTGTTAACCAGATTTTCTTATTTACTTTCTCCACACCTGTCGTGATTTTATAGACCTCTATCATATCCTCCCTTCGTCGTCTCTTTTCCAAGCTGAAAACGCCAGGGTTTTTTATCTCTTCTCATACGGAAGTTGTTCCATACCCCTATTCATTTTCGTGACCTTCTCTGTACCTTTTCCAAATCCAATTTATCTTTTTGGAAATGGGGTGGCCACACCTGAGCACAGTATTCAAGATGTGGATGCACCATGGATTTATACAGCGGCAACATGATATCTTGTATCTTATCTATCCTTCCCTAATAATCCCCAATATTGTTACCTTTTCAGAGAACTATCCACAGTGACTCCAAGATCCCTTTCTGGAGTGGTAACAGCGAACTTAGACTCTGTCATTCAGTGCATAGGGTTGGGATGTTGTTTCCCAATGTGCGTTACTTTGCATTTATCAACGCTAAATTTCATCTGCCATTTTCTTGCCCGGTTGTCCAGATTTCTGAGATCCCTTTGGATCTGCTTTGGACTAAAACTCTCCTGAGTAGTTTTGTATTGTCTGCACATTTTGTCACCTCCTTTTCCAGATAACTTATGGATATGCTGACCAGCGCAGGTCCAATACAGACCCCTGGGGGACCCCACTGTTCATCTCTCTCCATTCTGACAATTTAACATTTATTCCTGGTTTGTTTCCTCTCTTTTAACCAGATCCTGAGAGGACCTTCCTTCTTAATCCATGACAGTTTACTTTGCTTAAGAATTCTAGTAGATTGGCGAGGAATGATTTTCCTTTACAAAAGCCATGTTGACTCTTCCCCAACAAAATATGTTAATCTATGAGTCTGATAATTCTGTTTACTAGAGTTTCAACCAATTTGCCCGATATTGAAGTTAGGCTTACTGGCCTGTAATTGCTGGGATCGCTTTTGGAGCCTTTTTTAAAAAATTGGCATTGCATTAGCTATGCTCCAGTCATCTGGTACAGAAGATGATTTCAGTGATAGCTTACATACCACAGTCAGCAGCTCTGCAATTTCACATTTGACTTCCTTCAGAACTCTTGGGTGAATCCCATCTGATCCTGTGGACTTACTGTAGTTTAATTTATAATTTTTCCCAAAACCTCTTCCAATGACACCTCAATCTGGGACAGTTCCTCACATTTGTCACCTAAAAAGAATGGCTCAGGTCTGGGAATCTCCCTCACAATCTCTGCAGGGAAGACTGATGCAAAGAATTAATTTAGTTTCTCCACAATGGCCTTATCATCCTTGAGTGCTGTTATAAGCAAGCATCCTGTTTAGCAAGCGTCCTGCTTCTGGTGTGCTTCAAAATGTTGTTGTTGTTACTTTTTGAGTCTTCGGCTAGCTGCTCTGCAAATTCTTTTTTGGCCTGCCGGGTTATATTTTTACACGTGGCTGTGACGTTCTCTGATTAAACTATGACCATATAGGTCATTGTTGCAACCACTGTTAGAGCTTTGCAACCAATCTTCTACAAAACGGGGCACGGAAGATGTCTATGGAAAGGCTATGATTTGCTGAAGATGATTATGCTCTTAGCATGCATGTAGTTATGAATATTGGCTCTACCTGTATTTCAGATGTTTGCTCCTGGGGTAACACCCACGCGGTAGTTAGCCAGCGCATCCTGGAGGGACTATGCAAATTGCGTGGCCCATTAAAGGGGGGGGAGGGACAGCTCAGTGGTTTGCGCATTGGCCTGCTAAACCCAGGGTTGTGAGCTGACACCTTGAGGGGGCCATTTAGGGATTTGGGCCAAAAATCTATCTGGGGATTAGTCCTGCCTTGAGCACCCTATTCTTAATGGACTTTCCTGCCAGGACTAAGTGAGGTCAGGCATTGCCATGTTACTCCAAACTCCATCTTGGACCTGTAATTTTCCACTAGCTGTGCCGAGGGCTTTGTTTGAAGCCATGGGTTTCCCTCCACGTGGCAGAAGCTATAAAAGACCCTGGAAACACCTCCACCGTGTCTCTATCCTGCTCCACCCGCTTTCCTACTCAAACCTCTGGACTATGGACTTATACTGATGGGACTCAGGGACTGAGGACTGTCCAGTTATCTAGAAGCAGCCAGAGACTTATCAAGCCAGAAGTTTATTCCATCACTGCTACAAGTCTGAACCAAGAACATAAGAACGGCCGTACTGGGTCAGACCAAAGGTTCATCCAGCCCAGTATCCTGTCTACCGACAGTGGCCGATGCCAGGTGCCCCAGAGGGAGTGAACCTAACAGGCAATGATCAAGTGATCTCTCTCCTGCCATCCATCTCCATCCTCTGACAAACAGAGGCTAGGGACACCATTCCTTACCCATCCTGGCTAATAGCCATTAATGGACTTAACCTCCATGGATTTATCCAGTTCTCTTTTAAACCCTGTTATAGTCCTAGCCTTCACAACCTCCTCAGGCAAGGAGTTCCACAAGTTGACTGCGCGCTGTGTGAAGAACTTCCTTTTATTTGTTTTAAACCTGCTGCCCATTAATTTCATTTGGTGACCCCTAGTTCTTGTATTATGGGAATAAGTAAATAACTTTTCCTTATCCACTTTCTCCACATCACTCATGATTTTATAGACCTCTATCATATCCCCCCTTAGTCTCCTCTTTTCCAAGCTGAAGAGTCCTAGCCTTTTTAATCTCTCCTCATACAGGACCCATTTCAAACCCCTAATCATTTTAGTTGCCCTTTTCTGAACCTTTTCTAGTGCTAGAATATCTTTTCTGAGATGAGGAGACAACATCTGTACGCAGTATTCGAGATGTGGGCGTACCATGGATTTATATAAGGGCAATAATATATTCTCTGTCTTATTCTCTATCCCTTTTTAATGATTCTTAACTCTCCTCTTTCTTTCTTTCTATAAACCTTTAGATTTTAGATCCTAAAGGATTAGCAGCAGCGTGATTTTGGGGTAAGATCTGATTTGACCCGGGTGTGTGGCTAGTCCTTTGGGATCAGAAGAACCTCTTATTTGCTGAAATTGGTTTTAAAGAACCACTCATTTCTAGTCTAGTGTTTTTGTTGGTGACACAAGGGACTGGAATTCCCAAGGAAACTGCTGTTCTGACTTCTTGTTAGCCAGTGGGGTGAAACGGAAGTTTACTTTTGTTGCTGGTCTGGTATCTCTCAGGGGAAAATAACCTCCTGTTTTGGGGTATCTCTGCCCTATTTCTCAGCAGTTTGTCCTGAATTTGGGTATTGTCAGTTGTGACCCACAAAGGCTCGGGTCCCGTGGCTTTCCACAGTTTCTGTTCCTTTCTATTTTCCTCAGTAGGATATTACTTCCTTTTTGCCTCTAACAGCTTCTTTTACTTCGTAGGTTAGACACGGCGGCACTTTCTTGGTTGCCTTACTAGGTTTTTTTTTTAATTTAGGACACATACTTAATTTGGGCTTCCACTGTCATGTTTTTACGTTTCCATGCAGTTTGCAGGCATTTCTCTTTTGAGACCATACCTTTTAATTTCTGGTAAACCAACGTCCTCATGTGGGTGCCAGTCCCCTTTCTGAAATTAAATGCTACTATGGTGGGGTTCTTTGGTGTTTTCCCCCTTCCACAGGGATGTTGAATTTAATTATATTATGGGCGCTATTACCAAGTGGTCCAGCTACATTCACCTCTTGGACCAGATCCTTGGCTCCACCTAGGACTAAATCAAGGATTGCCTCTTCTCTGGTGGGTTCCAGGACTAGCTGCTCCAAGAAACAGTCATTTATGGTGTCAAGACACTTTCTCTCTGCATCCCAGCCTGAGGTGACATGGACCCACTCAACATGGGGATAGTTGAAATGTCCCATTACTGAGATTATTTTTACAGCCTCTCTAATCTCCCTGAGCATTTCATGGTCACTATCACCATCCTGGTCAACCAAAGAAGGGTTGGAAAGATGGACATAACTCAGGGACTGAATTTCCCCAAAATTCTTTCCCACGGGGTAGAGGGGATCAATTCTGCCTGTAAATCCCGTCCAAGCACTTAGGGGAAGGGAGGTGAAGGAGGGAGCTACTGCCAGGTGTCGCACAGGATAGGTAGAAAGTCACGAGTGACATCTCCCCGGAGGATACATACCTGCTGGGGACAATCCTGAACTCGGAGAACTCCCAAGGTCTCTGTCGGGAATCCCAGCTGTTTCCTTCAGCCACGGACAGATTTCAAATTGGCTGAATGATTCCTCCCTTGGGCAGGTACCGCTCAGGATCTCGCTTTCCTCTGAATCATGGAGATCTGGGACCCACGGGTCTTTGTCTTGTTGAGGCTGAGAGAGCTCATCAGGTGGGAAAACTGGAAACTCTGCACGGGGAAAGGATATCAGGTGAGCTCAAGAGGATTGCTCACAAATGTATTATTATTTTAACCCAAGGCCATTTTAACCTAGCAATATGCTGAGGCTAGCGCCACAGAGGCTCAAACGTGTAGGCCGTTCTGCTTAAAGAGGGACTGAACACACTCCATCTCTGCTGGGAAAACACCCTGCCAGACAATCATCCTCACAAGGGAGTCCTTAAAACACTGAGACTGTAGCTCCATGGCCTAGCAGGTGAAGATTGCAGCCAGCAGGGAAACCACCTGCTTCTTTCCGAGAAAGAGAGGACAAGCGAAAAACAGTCACACAGAAGGTGGGAAGAGTTGGTGGGGTTCAGGGAGCTACTGCGTGTGATGCATTTTTCCTGCATTCTGCAGGAGCTCCTCTGGGGCGTTGTGCCCATCGAAACCACAATTTCTGGGCTAAGAGCAATATTTTACAGTTCTCTAATATCCACCGGCAGATGACGACTTGGTCTGCACTTTCGAACCTGGCAGCACACTTCGCTCGGTCACATGCTTACAGGGTGCAAAGACTCACACCCTGAACCAAAAAAAAGATAGTCTAGGCTCAGGGAATTCACTTAGGGTTGCCAAGGGCTGCCGTGTGTCCTTCCAGAAAGTGGACGGTGACTAATTGTAGAGCTCTGAAAACCAGGAAATGAAGCGTGAAAGTTCATACCATCCTGGCAACATCAACTTAACTCTGCCCTCTAACCCCTGACCATGGTGCAGTAAGGATGGTGCAATGGTTACTGCGCTACCGAGGAAACAGGGGATTTGCCTTCTCTTGGGAGTCTTCAAGTCAAGACTGGATGCCTTTGTGGGTGATGATTTAGTCTAACGCAAGGTGTTCGACTCAATACAAAAGGTACAGCAGAAAACGCTACGGTCGGTGTTATACAGAAGGTCAGAGTAGACAACCAAATACTCCCTTTGGCCATAAAACCTACAAATTTATAACAGAGATGAGGAAGGACTAAGAGAACGTGCCACTGTTTGTGTTGTGTTCAGAGATGGGAATCCCAGCATTTATCCGCATGCCCTCCAGCGGCGTGCCCAGGTCCAGCTGTAACTGGATGATGGAGGGAGTCGTTGGAGCAGCTTGGCAGAGCTGTGACTGATATAAAGGGAGGGGCGTGGGATCCTTTAAGGAGCAAAGATGCCTCATTTCATTCCCGAGCGTTGCAGGTTGCAACACTAAAGGCGCACAAGGGTGTGTTCTTGCCGTGAGCGTTGTCGGCACCCTGGGGGAAACACGTGCTGGCCCTCGAGAACGGTCATAGACGCAATGACTCAGAAGGAATCATTTGCAGGACGCTGGTGTGACGCAGGAGGGAGCGGGGCGGATTGACCGGGGAATGTCATTTAGTTTTACTGGGACTGTCTGCACGGGGGATGGGAGAGCAGGGGAGGACTTTAGGTGAGGGACGGTACCTGAGCCAGGAAGGGGGGTGAGCAGGGAAGCTGGACAAAGGGGGAGAGCCGGCTGGAGGGGTTTTGGGTTTCAGTTTGGGGCTGGTTGGGAAGAGGCAGGAACCCCAAGTCTGGGGTCAGAGGGACCTGGCTAAGGGGTCCTAGTTGTACCTACAACCCTGCTCGGGACTGTGTTCCTATTGTCTAATAAACCACCTGTGTTACTGGCTGGCTGAGAGTCCCGGTGAATCGCAGGGAGTGGGGGTGCAGGGCCCTGACTCCCCCACGTCCGTGACAGCTGGGATGGATCCCTTGGTGATTCCCTGCTCTGTTCATTCCCTCTGGGGCACCCGGCATTGACCAGTGTCGGCAGACAGGACATTGGGCTCGATGGACCTTTGGTCTGACCCAGCCTGGCCGTTCTTAACCCTCAGGGGCGAAGACGCGGTGATACTTTGCAGGTCTGAGATGGCTCGTGTGGTGTAGGCTCCACCTCTGCGGGCCGGGCCAGGGATCGGACGCTTCTGTTTGCTAGGCTGGACCTAAAGCCAAGTTTTGCCTCAGCCAGGAGAAGTTGTTCGACTTTGTGCTGTTCCCAAAGTGTTCTGCAGCAGGGGAGGGTCTCTGGTGCTGTGTGTGTGTGTCACTGGCATATTGGGGTGATGCTGAAACAGGGCAGAGTAGAGGTGGCATTGTGGGGTAGCGTGAACCTTAACTCTGCATTTCCCCTTCCAAGAACCGAGGGGTCAGGAACCCTTACCCAGCGAGGTCACATTCTCATAGTTCTCCTGCATGACATCCCTGTAGAGGGCTCTCTGAGTGGGGTTCAGCAGAGCCCATTCCTCCCTGGTGAAATACACAGCCACCTCCTCGAAGGTCACCGGCCCCTGAAAGAGCAAGAGTCCAACACTCAGGACCTGCTGCCCCACTCACAGCCCCACTATTTCTGGGGGAGAGGAGCCCATCAAATGGATACAGCGTCAGGGGAGTCCCACCCACAACCCAACCGCCACGTGGCTCTTCCTAAAAACTCGGCCCCAGGTTTACCAAGTCCCAGTAGGTCCATCACACCTTGTCCCCTTCCCTTTCTCCACCCCGTGCACGGCCTGCACCCTCCCACCCTTAAATCAAACTCCCACTTCCCGTGTCTTCCCTGTCCCTCTAGCTCGTACAGGAACCTCCCCCCCCCCCCAGCATGTCCTCAGCATCCCTACCTGAGCCAGGTCTGCTGCATCCATTTCCCTTCCCCGGGCAGGCTGGGAGAATCTGGAGGGACCCGGGAATGTTATTCTGCAGCCTGTCGGGGCGAGAAGGGTTATTTGCGGGGGGCGGGTTTCGGATCAGACTTTAGGTCGTTTCACATCACAAGTCTCACTGGCGCTTTCTCTGCAGAGACGTTTTCGACTCCATCGCGGCAGTGCAGACCCATCCCCTCCCACCAGGGCTAAACCCACCGAGACCCTTTAAAACTGAGATGGTTCCCCAGGACAGAACATAAGAACTGCCACACTGGGTCAAACCAAAGGTCCATCTAGCCCAGTATCTGTCTACCGACTGGCCAGTGCCAGGTGCCTCAGAGGGAGTGAACCTAACAGACAATGATCAAGTGATCTCTTCTGCCATCCATCTCCACCCTCTGACGAACAGAGGCTAGGGACACCATTCCTTACCCATCCTGGCTAATAGCCATTAATGGACTTAACCTCCATGAATTTATCCAGTTCACTTTTAAACCCTGTTGTAGTCCTAGCCTTCACAACCTCCTCAGGTAAGGAGTTCCACAAGTTGACTGTGCGTGAAAAGAACTTCCTTTTATTTGTTTTAAACCTGCTGCCTATTAATTTCATATGGTGACCCCTAGTTCTTGTATTATGGGAATAAGTAAATAACTTTTCCTTATCCACTTTCTCCACATCACTCATGATTTTATAGACTTCTATCATATCCTCCTTAGTCTCCTCTTTTCCAAGCTGAAGAGTCCTAGCCTCTTTAATCTTTCCTCGTATGGGACCCTCTCCAAACCCCTAATCATTTTAGTTGCCATTTTCTGAACCTTTTCTAGTGCTAGAATATCTTTTTTGAGGTGAGGAGACCACATCTGTACACAGTATTCGAGATGTGGGCGTACCATGGATTTATATAAAGGGCAATAATATATTCTCAGCCTTATTCTCTATCCCCTTTTTAATGACTCCTAACATCCCGTTTGCTTTTTTGACCGCCTCTGCACACTGCGTGGACATCTTCAGAGAACTATCCACGATGACTCCAAGATCTTTTCCTGACTCGTAGCTAAATTAGCCCCATCATATTGTATGTATAGTTGGGGTTATTTTTCCCAATGTGCATTACTTTACATTTATCCACATTCAATTTCATTTGCCATTGCAATCACTTAGTTTTGGGAGACAGCAGAGGGGAACCACGCAAAACCCGTCCGGTGCCGAGACAGGAACTGGATCTGAGCCTGTCGGCACATTCCCAGCGCAGGGGACGGATTTCTTATCATCTTCAGCAAAGGAAATCTCACTTCCTGCACGTTTCGCCTCAGGGACACCCCTTCTCCGTCAGCCTCTTGAGACGCACATGCACGTTCTATAGGATCGGCCTTGTTACGGGTTTTATTCTTATTCCTTGCTAACTGTCAGGGGTTTGCCAAAAGAAAAAAAACGGGGGGACCCCTTTTTTTGAAGTCAGTATGAAAAACGTGACCCCCCCCTCCTCACGCCCGAGACTCTGCTGCCCACATCTGATCACTTCCACTCGCTCGTGGAAGCTCTCAGACGCCTCAGGGTCTGGAGATTATTGTCCTTGTTTCATCCTCTCTCACACCATTCAGGTGGTTGTTCCTTTCCCCAAAGGGAAACACACCCCTGAGATCCGGATTCGCTCTGAATCCGTCACACGTCACGGCAGGAGTGAGTCAGCCACGGGGGTCACCCGGCTTCACATTGTTCCACCATTTCCAGCTGCACATCGGGGCTGGAGGCTGCAATCCCCTGTCGCTAACATGGTTATGGGTCTGAAATCTCCCCACGGCCCGTCAGAGACAGACACGTACCTGTGTTGCTCCCCAGCTCCTGTCGCAGCGTCTCTAGGGGAAGGAGAAGATGGGAGAGGTGAGAATTCAGGCCCTCACATTCATGGAGAAACTCCCATTGCTTATTAATGGAACTGCTGTTAATGACGAGATGGTGACAGAGATCAGAGGCCGATAACACAGCTGCTGCAGACAGAGCCAGCCCCACAGGGCTGCTCCATGGGGAAGGGCGACTCGCTGAGCTGGGCTGTGAGATGGAGCCCAGGATCAGTGACATCACTAGAGTCCCCGACTCCTCCCCAGGGTCAGGGTCGCTCTAACCAGAGGAGACGCCACCCCCAGACTCCAACTCACCTTTGAATCCCAGCAGCACCTCCTGCAGCAGGGCACTTTGCAGAGAGAAATCGCTGAGTCTCTTCTCCAGCTCCGCAAACGACGGCTCTGGCTTCCCAAACGTCCCATCCTCCCTGCTGGGGAAAGGAGGGGTGAGAAATAGGCCTGAGCCCCAGACCCTGAGCCCAGCAACCCCCAAACTTCACGAAACCTGGATCTGAGCTTTGTAGCCTGAGATAGTCAATGTCAGGGTGAGTCACCTCAGCCCTGTGCTCCCCAGAGAGATGGGAAGTGGGGAGACACTAGAGCAAGGAACGGAGACATTATTCAGGGGCTTTCTCAGGGACGCTCTGGTTCTGTGGGGGGCAGAGCCACCCCCTACGCTGGGTTACTGCAGGAACAAGGGGCACCAGCACGGGGATTATGTGGAAAGGGAGGAGACACAGACCAAAGAGTGGGCAGGTCCTACATGCTGACAGTGGCCACAGACAGAGCCCAGGGCTCCAGCAGGGAATGAACGTGGGCCCTTTAATGCCAAAACCCCCCAACCCTTCAGCTGAAGCAGTAACCCTGGGGCATCCAGCTCATTTGGCAGAGAGGGCCACAGTGCCCTGTCCATTACGGCCAGTGGCCAGGGCATCAG